>NC_052147.1:49917129-50217129 GCF_902713615.1 Scyliorhinus canicula
AGAACATACAATGCTCTTAATATACATATGTTTGCCTGGAATGTAAACTTAACCCATACTCATCTAAGTGATGTAACTGTCAAAATTACAAAAATACTGTATTGTATGATAATAAGATAGTGATAGTTACTAGTTTTTAGAGAGCAATACGTCTACAAGGTTAGGGTTAAAGAAAATATCACAACCACTGTAATAATATTTTCTTTTACAAAGAAGGGGGGGATGTGGTATTAGCATAACTATCAGCCTGACAAGGGGTAATGTAGTATCAAGAATAACCACTAGAGGGAGCTGCAGACACTACTCTGTAAAGCAGTGTTGCTAAGCCTTATGGGAGTTCGGAGCTAGAAGGCAGTTGGAAGATGGTCAGGCAGTTGCACTTAAGAGTTCCGTAGTTAGAGACAGCATCGTTTAATGCAGTAACCTTCTACTTTAGGAATGTGAACGAATCTTAGTCGAGTAAATACATTTGTTTGTCAACAAAGCTTTGTGTTCTTTATTCAACACCAAGCCATCCAGGTAAAGTAAAATGGAGATTACGACAGTAGTGCCCGTCTGGAATGCACTGCCTGGGAGAATGGTCGAGGTGGGTTCCCTCTCATCCTTTAAAAAGTACTTGACACGTCACACATTCAAGGCTATGGGCCAAGAGCTGGAAAATGGGGTTAGGTAGGTTGGTCAGGTATTTTTCCCATGGCGGTGCAGACTTGATGGACCGAAAAGCTTCTTCTACGTTGTGTGCTTCTGTGATTCTGCGATTCTGTTAGGAGCCAATTGCTGTCTCTTGAGCGCCAGCCTGGCACTGCCAAAGGTGCCCAGGTGGTATTGCCAGCTGGCACACACATTGCCAAGGTGCCAAGCTGGCTTTTGTTATATTGATGGGGGTGCCATATGCACATGGTGTCGTGTCCGGGGGTCGCGAGACTGGGACGCCATTTAAAAATGACATCCCAATCTCTCCCTTCACTGAGGAGTTCCAGCGAGGAGGGCTCCTCAGTGCAAGAAACTGGACTAAGTGTGGCCTTGGACGGGTGGGATCATTGGTGAGTCCTCTGCCTTGAGAGGGGCGGAGAACCTGGGAGGGTTCCAAAGGCTGGGGTGCAGGTGTCCTCTGGTAGATGTGAGCTCTGCTGATCCCCTGCTTCCTCTGCAATGGGGCAGCGAGTCTGAGGAGTGCCAACACCTGGTGGGCTCCTGATTGAGCTTGACCTTTGATGATACAGCTGTGCCATGAGGGTGTCCAGCGGGGCGGCCTGAGTGGGCTCCCAGATGATAGGAGACCTTCTGAGCATTCAAAGGACACAGGCAGCTGTTTGAACAGCCAGGAGCCTGTAAATAACACCAAAGGGGTGCGTTTAAAAGACAGACTGCAACAATGTCAATCTGAGCCAGGCCCCCTGATCCCAGGGGAAGACACCACAAGTCCATAGACAGGGTGTGTCCAGAACCAGGGGTCACAGTCTGAGGATATGAGGTTGACCATTTTGGACAGAGATGAAGATAAAGTTCTTCACCCAGAAGGTGGTCGGCCTGTGGAATTTGTTACCACAGGCTGTAGTTGAGGCCAAAACAATTTGGGCGGGGTTCTCAGTTTCTGAGACTAAGTGTAGATGCCAACGCAGAATTCGTAGACTTTCAATACAGAAAAACTGGTGCCACACCTGGATTAATTCTGCTACTGCTAAGGGACTAGCACCGGCGCCACGTGGAACTCAATCGATTCTAATGAGAAATGGTGCCATATTCGCCTGTTTCGCGATTGACAAGGTACAACCGCATATACACATTGCACTCACCACACACTTCATCCCACCCAACAAGCTGGCAGCGAGGAGAAAGCCCCGAGGTTTACCGGTGCCGCGCTGGAGACTCTCTTGGACACGGTGAAGGAGCGGTAGATGACCTTGTACCCAGACCCGGGAAGGAGGCTGACAGCTGCCGCCGTTTGCTGTGCCTGGCGCAGGTGGCAGAGGCCGCGAGTGCCATGGGCAACACCGTCTGGACAAGCCAGCAGTGTCGGAAAAAATTGCATGACCTCCCCAGGGCAGCCAGGGTGAGTGGGCAACACTGTGCCCCTGGAAGTAACCCCCGTCCCACACACCCGTAACCCTACCTCCCCCACTAGGAGGACGGCCGAACCCCCATCCTGTCAGACTCATACTGGCCGCAATGGCCGGGTGCCTTGGCCACTGAGGCCGCCAGCTACCCACCCTCTGGCTGCATGCGTCTGTCTGTCTAACACTCATTTTCTGTTTCCCCCCCTCCACCAGGAGAAGGCTGCGCACAACTGCCTGGAGCGGTAGAAGACAGGAGGGGGCCACCCGACCAGCGGCCACTCAGCGTGACCGAGCAGAAGGCCCTGGACATGATCGGTGGCCCGGAAGAACAGGAGGTCGCCGAAATGGAGCTCGGCCGCAGGTGGGGAAGTGAGACCCCACTCATCACCGCCGGTGATGGGGGGATGTCCACTTGGTGCCCCCCCGCCCCCAGCCAATGCCACAACCGGGACCCCCCCCATGTACTGAGCAGTGACAGGGAGAGCAGCTTGAACACCAGCCCTCCGCCCGAGACTCAGGAGAACCCGGAGCTGGGGTCGGAGGATGACCGTGATTTCCCATCACAGCTATCTCCAATACCCTCCACCAGCCCAGAGACACCCGCCTCAGTTGGCCATGTCAGTGAAGAGGCTCCTGGGACACTATCTGGTGCGCACCAGACAGTTGACCCGGTACAGCAGGTGGAGGTAGGAGAAACAGAGGGGCGGACGCTCGGAAGACAGGCCGACCCCATCGCCTAGCTGCCGTCCAGATGGGTCTCGAGCTTCTGGAACAGACAGTCCCTTCATAGTGGAGATGCAGTCGCAGAGCCAGGGGTTGTCGGTGAGCTTCCAGAACCTGTAGGTGCAATTGGAGGAGTCCAACTGCTTGCAGGAGCAGGAGGTGGTGCTGACAATATGTGCCATCCAGACCAACACCGCACAGGTGGCGTCCATGGTGGAGGCATTTGGGGCGACGGTTTAGGCTATGGATCAGCATGTCCAAGGGCTGGGGCATTCTGTGCAGGTGCTGGCCGAGGCCCAGGTCAGGGTTGCTACCTCACCAGAAACTATGCCCCAGAGCCACCTGGACATCGCAGCGGCGCTCCTGAGCGTGGCCCAGTCACAGCAGACCATGGCTGGGAACATCGCCGGCATTGTCCAGGCGCTGGCCAACGTGGCGCAGACACAAAAGGAGGTGGCCCAGTCCAAGCGGCAGATGGTGCAGTCACTGACTGATGTGACAGAAACCTAGAAGGTGGTGGCACAGTCCCAGTGTGATATAGCGCAGTCCCAGACGGAGATGGTCCACTCCCTGTGTGCAATGGCTGCGTGCATGCCATCCCTGTTTGAGATCAGAGCGGGTCCCCAGGACTGAATAGCTCCCCAGCGGCCGGCGATCGGCACGGCGCGATTCCCGTCCCCACCCAAACCCTGGCGCCGGAGAATACAACAGCCAGCGGGGGCGGGATTCATGTCGCCCCCCCCCCCCCGGCGGGGGTGTCGGAGAATCCCTCCCCTTATTTGGAAGGGCTTACCTGCTCCCAACAATTACAGGCCTGGCCACTTAGTGCCCACCCCAAAATCGATGTGGCAGCCCCTGATTGGACTTGAAAGATCAGGGTGATCGAGCTGATTGACAATGACTCAAAGACTGCCCACCAAAGGGCATGAAATTCAAGCAGATTAAATGGTGTTGCACCACCTTAGAATCTCTCTCTCTGTAGCAGCAACCAACAACGGTGACCCTTCACCGGCCAAAGAAGAAGACCATCATCGACTCCAGCATAAGGAAAATTCGAGCTAAGGGCGAGGAAGACCAGTAAGCAACCATCGGGAACTGCAAGACTGCGGGTCACAGATAAAGGCCTTATCTACCTGGTACTTGCCAGTCACTTGAAGTTAAGATAAGGCTTTGTGCTACTAGCTTTGTAGTTTGACTTAAGTGTGTGTGTGTGATCGATTGACAGGAACAATTGTGAATAAATATTGAATCATTGTATGAAACAGACTTGTAGTCATTTGTCCACCATATACAGGTTAAGACACACTGGTTAACGCACAACACTATGATGCCGTCCCACAACTTGTCGACAAAAATCTTCTTTCCAGTGATTTTTCCTGCCTCAATCCTCATCATCAGTTTTCTCCCCTGTTATATTTCTTTGTGGCCACAAAGAGAAAAGATATGGAGGTGCCCATACTCTCGATTCATGTCAAACACAAGGAGAGATTTATTAAGGGTATTGCTCATACAATTGTCATGTGAGACTGCCTTAAAGAATTGGATGTTTAAGAAATGTACCTTTAAGAAATGAGGCTGATCATATTACTGAAGTGATGTCACAGGGGAGGAGCTGAGCTCACTTCTGCTTTTTGGGAGTTTTAGTTTCAGTTTTAGACAGCAGCTTGGGTGTGACTGTGTTTTTTGTCTGTGAGCTGCATGAAGAAAAGGCAAGGTGCTGGAGCTGAAGTCAACCAAGGTCGTATATCTCTGCCATCCAACAGAAAATATATATTAACTGTAACCTGGTGTGTTACTGTTTTTGTGAAGGTGAAGTCTTTTGGATGTGTAAAGGAACAGTTTGCAGGATTGGGTAGTGTTGTATTATTTTCGGGGTTATCTTTGAAGTAAGGGGTGTTAAGAGATCCAATGATTATTTAAAAGGTTAATTTGAGTTCATGGAATAAACATTGTTTTGCTTTAAAAGTCACGTGTCCATAATTATAATACTACACCTGGGGAACAAGCCGTGTGCTTCAAAAGCAACAATCCATCAAAGGTGGGGTTTGGTTGAACTCCATGAGACATTTTGGGGTTCTGAAAACACCTCTCCCATAACACAATCAAGATGGTGATCTCCTCATAGCCCACACAAATACTCTGCTGCTGTCAGCACACATCATATGATGCAGAACCTGCAAGAATGATTTCCCAGATACATAATACCCGAGCTGACCTTCTGACACTGTGGCCGGGATTTCCTGACCCTCCTCTGGCAGATTTTCTGGCGGTGGAGACAGCCAACCATTCGGCAGCAGAGGGATCTCTCTGTCCTGCCAAAGGCAATGATGTTTCCCTGGCCCTGCCACGGGATGGGGGTGGGGGGTTGGAGGGACGGGGGTGGACAATCCAGGCCCATATCCTGTGGGTCACAAAGAAAGTCTAGATATTACAATCTGAAATTCCCTCCCCAAACCTCTCAGCATCTTTGCCTTTCTCTCTTATTTCATCAACAATTTGGCCTCCTGTCCTAATGTCACTTCCTTTGGCTCAGAGTCTAATTCTAGTGCTGTGAAGAAACCCGAGATATTTCACTACATTGAAGATGTTACTTCAATTCAAGGATGGGGGTCAGTTAGTTCAGTTGGCTGGACGGCTGGTTTGTGATGCGGAGCAGTAGCAGCAACAGCGCAGGTTCAATTCCCGTACTGGCTGAGGTTATTGATGAAGGCCCTGCCTTATCAACCTTGCCCCTTGCTTGAGGTGTTGTGACCCTCAGGTTAAATCACCATGAGTCATCTCTTAAAGGGGAGAGAAGTCTATGGTTCCCTGGGACTGTGGTGATACTTATGTAAATGCAAGGTGTTGTTGTTGCAACCTAGTTGATTTCAATCAGCACAGCAGGAAAAGTGGCTAAAATATCCACAAAGCTAGGGAGGAGACAGAAAGTTTAGTCATGGTTATTGTTGGAAGGTTGCTCGGTGTCTCACTAAGAGGTCTGGAGACTTGCATGATTGAACATAAATGGTTCATTGTTAACTCACGACTATATGTATAGCTCCAATGTATAGCTAGGTGTTCTCTTCACGCCCTCTTCTACTTAGAAAATAGAAGCAGAGGTGGCCATTCAGCCCTTCGAGTCTGATCCGCCATTTATTATGATCATGGCTGATCATCAAGTTCAATACCCTGATCCCGTCTTTTCCACTGATCCCTTTAGCCCCAAGAGCTACATCAAATTCCTTCTTGAAATTTTGTGAGACTCCTCTCTATGAACAGCCTACTATCATAGGACTCTGTACATCACAATGTAAGTGGTACAGTTCTCCAGTTCCACATTAACCCTTGCTATGACAAACACCCTTATACGACAGTTGTCACTCCTGATAGTTAATCAATGGCACAGACTGGCAGATGAACATATGTTAATATTGGGTGAGGAGAGGTGTGGGCCCCACTGTAATGTCAGCACGGTGAACGGCTTGCCAACATTCAGAAAAAAGGTGTTGTCAAGAATAATCACATGTCTGAAGAATCTAAGGGGTACCATGCATTGGTGAATCTGGTTCTAAGCATCTTCTTCAGTCGAGGAAAGGAGAACAGGGTGCAATTTGAGAGGAAAAACAAAATAGATGACATACAGTTAAACTCAGTTTTATGTTTTTATCCATATATTGATCAATTCACTACTGATGGCTTAAGTCATTACAAATAGTGTAGTACACAGGATGATATTGGCTGCATTGTTATTTCTGGGTAAGAATGAAATCAATCATACTTTATACTTTAGCAATGAAGACAATCAATCCAAATTCAGCGCTGCTATAATCTCTGTAATTGATTTTTAGTTCACACGTCGGCAACTGCAATTCCTCTCTTATCTCTTTCCTGAGAAATACTTCCTGGGAATATTTACCTCCCTTGCCTATTTTCTTAAACAAAAGAGGGACTTGCATTTGTGTAGTGTTGTTGATGGCCCGAGAATGTACATCCCAAAGTGCTTCACAGCCAATGAAGTAGTTTTGAATTATCGTCATGGTTGTGTTGTAGGAAATACTGTGAACAGTAAGGTACCACATACAAGATGTGATAATGACCAGATAATCTGTTTTAATGATGTTGGATGAAGACCCATTTGCCACGAATGTTTAGCCAAAATATTTCTGAATATGAGGTGATGGCTTCAAAATCCCAACCTCTTAATCTTGGACAGCCCAGCAGGCTTGCAAGAGTAGGAAGGGTACCTATAACTGGTATTGAAAGGGATCAACAGGGTTCAGATTAGTTGCTGATTGATTCCTGGTAGCTTTGCCTGAGTTTGGAAAAATGCTGGAAGTCTTCTACTGCTCTTTGCTGAAGTCAACCAGTTGCGTGTTTCATGTGGGCAGGCCTTGGTTCTGACTCCAAGAGTTCTGATCCGATCCTGCTCGTCATGGTTAGTATTGTGGTGGACTTCTTCCAACTAACCACAAGAGACCCAGGGGCAGGTTATAATAGTCCGTGATTCAAGCCTGGAGGGAACTACCCCAGGGAAACCCCTGGATGATCACCTTCCTCTAATACAGCACTCACAGCTCTAAGTCACAGATGGAGACTGCTTACAACGCTATTCAGTACACAGAACATTGTTTTAAACGTTTAGTCTTGCCAACATAGGTTTATTATTAAACGTTCATCCTTCTGTAACCTTCTAGCTTCAAACTGCCTGTTCTTCGAAAACGTAAGCAATCTTACTGGCAGGTTCTTCTGATAGTAGGACCTTGAGGTCCAGCATTTGACCAGCATGTACTTTTTACTCGAATTCAGGGGTGTTAGATCTATTCCCCTTTTTACTAAATCTGTTCCCTTTTCAGTTAGCATCTGCCCTGGCATGACAGGAAGATTGAGAAAAGGCAACACAAACAGCGACATGCTGCTTACAGTAGTGAGGATACCATCATTTTAATATCTTCAGCCCTGCCGCTGGCCAGGGCCTCATTTACGAATGCTTCAGTGGAAATGAGTCTTCAAGACGCTGCTTCAGAAATAAAGGACAAAGGGGGTCCCAGCAGCAAAAGCCCCTGGACACGGGACATACGCCTCAATTACAGGATGGTCCCGTAAAATCCCTGAATGGTTGATCACCTTGCTGAGGCCGTGCCTGGAATTCTGGCATTGACATTGACCACAAAGCCTACCTACTCTCATGCCTTCATGGTGTCTGGAGTGTTACATTCTTGTGCTTGGTCGGTAGGAATGATGCACGATTGAAATCTAGTTCTTGACAAATGGGCATCACGGTAGCACAAGTGGATAGCACGGTGGCTTCACAGCGCCAGGGTCCCTCCCAGGTCAATTCCCGCTGGGTCACTGTCTGTACGGAGTCTGCACGTTCTCCCCGTGTCTGCGTGGGTTTACTCCGGGTGCTCCGGTTTCCTCCCACAGTCCAAAGACGTGCAGGTTAGGTGGATTGGCCATTGCTAAATTGCCCTTAGTGACCAAAAAAGGTTAGGAGGAGTTTGGGTTACGGGGCTAGGGTGGAAGTGAGGGCTTAAGTGGGTCGGTGCAGACCCGATGGGCTGAATGGCCTCCTCCTGCACTGTATGTTCTATATCTATATAATCTCAAATGCATGGTAAAGATAACTAAAATAAATATATTACAAAATACTAATATCGATAAATTATCCCAGAGCTACTGCAAGTATGACTATCCACTAACACGACTTTCTCCCAATTCCTTGAGGTACAGAATCACTTGTTAGATTTACATAGTCACCTGCTGGTCGGAGGTCATGTACATCATTATATACTTGATTGCTTATGCATATCATCACATGGAGGTCCTCAAGTGGACAGAGCACAAATTTTATCTGGTGGAACATCTGAGGACCTGAAAGCATGCCTTATATGCCTGTTGTGCCTCATTCATTCTTCTTGGATGCCAGACATTCTTCCCCACTTCCAACTCGCACTCCAGCCAGAATTCCCCTCCCCTTCAAGAGGTGCGGTCTGGCTTTAAGTAGTGCAAACCTCACATGAATTTGTGCCCTCTGCTGAGGCAGGCTCTATTTAGCGCTGTGTTCCACATGACTATCATTGACATTAGCAGGCAGCACAAAGTTTAGGAAAGGGCTCATTGCAATTTGTGCGCCGTGGGATTTATCTAATTTCTCCCCCAGAATCTTTGCTATTTACTCACATCCACCAGTAACAAGCACAGGAAGATATGGTGTAAGCTTGAACCAAACGGGCTGCTGAAAGGCTCCAGCTGCTATTACACATATTGCTCGCAGTATGCTCTGCACTGTATGCACTGGCAGAAGCAGAGCTATCTGCCAGGTATGCACCTGCTAGAAGCTGTGTCTCAATCAAGGGGAGTAGAAACAAGAAACTGTGAAGCAAGCCTCCATTTCATTGCATGTTCTCAGCTTTAGGAACAGTAAAATTATCAGCCAGTCATGGAATTGAGACCAAAGGGAATGCTTTTCAATGTAAAAATTAATCTAGGAAAGAGGTCACCAGTTGATTTCCCACCTTTGGATTTCAAAATAATTAGTTTTAGTTTCCAGATTTGGAGCTTCAGTTAATTTGAGTGTTGTGTACATAATTCCACACACAGGCAGCTAACAAGATCAGTGAGGCAATTTTCATTGCAATATAAACAGTCTCAGGTCAAACTTTAATTGTCACAATATCATATTCATGCCAGCTGCGTCAAGGATGTAGCAACTGACTCAGACCCATAACGCATCTGAAATAGGGAGCTCTTAAAGTCTATCCGTTTTTCAGCCTTTCATCGAGTTGGGCAAATACAAAGAGGGTTTGTTTCGATAGCCTCCAGAATGGGTGTGGGAACAGCACACGATTAACCCATACCTGGTCAGTTTAATGCCTTTGGTACTATCTACTCGTTATTGTGGTTACTGCTAACTGTACTGTTAATTGGCTGCGTATAATAGCGGGGGGGGGGGGGGGGGGGGGATAGTAATTATCAACTAGATTACTCCTCTTAAAGGGGAGGCACGTTGTGGTTGGATCAGGTGATAGAGTCACCATGGAACTGAAGCTGACCTGGAAATGAGTGAAGAATAGCTGATCAGAGAGGATAATGAGTGAACCCAGGTTCGTGGATGCTGCACTAGAGGTCTTAATGAAGGAGGTAGACAGGAGAGATGCCCTCTATCGTCATGATAGGGAGCTAGAAATCCTCCAGGCACATGCTCAGAATCCAATGGGAGCAGATAGCTTTGGAGGTGAATGCCAGGAGATTAACCCCAAGGCCCTTTAGGAGTGCAGCAAGAAATGTTTAATGACTTTACACGAATGGTCAAGATCAGTCAGTGTATCTTAAAATCCTACTTACTGCACTCCTAATGCCTAGATGTCTGCTCTACTCACCACATTCCCAATCATTCACCTGCTAATGACTTCTGGCAAGCAAACTCATTTTTAACATATGCTTCATCTCACTCTGATATAACTAGGAGCGATTTCCCATTCCTGTTTGTGGGGGGGGGGGGGGGGGGGGGGGGGGGGGGGGATCGGCTGAAGGGTGCGGAAAATAGTGTAAGAAGCTTAAACGGCTTTTACATCGGTGGGATTTCCCTGATCGATTGTCTCTGCCCCCTGCCAATAATGTAACGGGAATCCTGACTTTGAAAGTTAAGCTGACCACGTGTGCGTTAACATATCATTATCAGGCCTGATTGACCCGCCATGTTAAATTGCCCATTCACATCAGTGTGGGAGCATGGCAGTTTCCCCAGGATGTGCCCTCGGCAAGCATTACCCGCCAGAGCACAAAGGTGAGTATGGCCCGCAGGCGGGAAGAGGGTTGTGCCTGGGCTGCATTTAGTCAGCGGATAGTCCTTGTTGTGCAGTAACCACCCTTTGGCTTGTCATGGTGACTGAAATACAGCTGGCACAGTAGTTGGATGCTGAATGAATGCATCGGCCTGCTGCCTTGATACCATGCATTAACCTATACAATGCTCTTCCCACCACCTAAACACTGATGGAGTGGAATCCCTTTCAATTCAGGTACATCAAATGCAAACTGTTTGCAGCTAATGGAAATCTGCACCATGAGGAATCCCTGCAATCTGAGCAACCCCATGTTCTTTATTCACCTGCTCCTCTCTAACTGGAGGCAATCTCCCTTATGCCACAGCACACTGTAAACAGTAAATAATTGCTGCCATCTCCAGCCTGTAAGGTGTCAGGAACTTAAACGTGCATTGCCAGAGTCATCAGCACATCCGCTGTGATCAGCTGTCGCAAAAAGCATTCCTCACTGGAGGTTTACGCTGGAGAATTGCTCCACATACACCTTGACCAAATATAACCTTGAACTGATAACTCATCTCCCCCTTCTTGTCTTCCCTTTTGCAGCAGCTTGTGTTTCTCTGCGTGTCCTTTGCTGATTTTCCTGGTCATGTTCCCTGTTGTGATATCACTTCAAAAGGTGTGAAGAAGTAAATTGCCAGGATGCAAACCATGTGACCAGCAGACATTGTTCAGATTAGGTTTCAGGTTAGTTAGCAGTATGTGATGTGAAGGAATTGCAACTGCACATTCCTGTTAACAATAGCCGTTTAATCTTTATAGTAAGACCATTTGCTGAACAATTCTGTACTACATCTTCAAATAAACAAACCCTAGGTTTAGTTTACTTGTTCTGTGTGAGATTGGTAAATTTGTGGCAAGCAAATATAGAAACACAACATCTTGAGCAGCAATAGTTCCTCTGAAAGAAAATACTGAAGATTTGAAGATCACAGGAAAAGCCACAGACAAGATTTTGTGCAGTACAAAGGTTGTATATGCATTGAGCAACCCGGGAGGAAGAGCCTCTCTACAGGCAGTGTTTCTCAGAGCAGTGATTCTTAGATTTGTGCGTTAGCTGGATTAGAGGTGAATTGGGCAGTGTGGCTGGACATCAGCACTTGCAAATGTTGGATAAAACTACCAGTCGCGGTGCAGAGCCAAGACACAAAAAGTAAGCAAGCCATTTGGGAAGTGCAATTTGATGCACCCACTGCAAAGTTTCAGGATCTTTACGAATTATGCATCGGAGAAGGACATTGGGCTCACCCATCTAAGAAATCTGGTATACAGGGGGAGAGCAGAGGCCAGATGCAACCAAACAAAGATTATGCACAGTGTCCTGGCAGCAACAACAGGAAGTACACCTGAAACCCACATAAGCCCAGTCACATACAGAAGATTAGCAGCAAGACAAACCAGGGTGAAGATTGAAGAAAAACTATCAACTGGAAACCGAGCAGACTTTCCACATTGTGAATGTGACACAGTGTGTGGATGAAGTAAAACGGTCAGAAGCTTTTGTTACTGTCAACACCGTATGCCAAAAGAAAAGGGGCAAACACATGCGCACAGCCAAAGCTGACACAGACGTGAGTGGAAACATCTTACCAATAATAATCCTGAAGTATATGTGTCTGGATCAATGGAAGTCAATGATGCAACCCATGACGGAAAAACTAACTGCGTATAATGAGTCACCCATTCATTGCATAGGTACATATACATTGAAATACAGCTACAACAGATCTGCATGGAAACCATAAGTATTCTACCTGGTGGACATGAGCAGACCAGCAGTAACAGGGTTACTGGCCTGTATGTAACTCAATATTGTGACCATACTCAAGATCACCAAGATACCAATTGCAGCAGAAGGGGCCAAGAATAATCACACAGAGTAAGTCCATGACCTCCAACAGATATACCCAGACAGATTTGATGCCACAGTGAACTTCAGGGGTGAAACTGCGCTACACCTCTAAGAAGATGCAATTCCATTGATCAACCCTCTGAGAAAGTGCAGTGTGTTCATGTGGAGAAGCTAAAGAGTGAGCTGAAAGATGTGGAACAGAATGGCATTATCTTTTGCGCATTAGCACAGCGACTGATGTGTTTCCATGATGAGGGTACTGAAAAAAGATGATACAATTGGTAGACCAAGGCATCTCAATCTTGTTCTAAAGAGGTGCCCACAAGATTCCAACATTAGAGGGATTGAATCCCAAATGTACAGGGGAAAGGTTTTTCTCCAGTTTGGACATTTAAAAAAAAATCATTTACAGGATATGGGTATCAGTATTTATTGCCCATCCCTAGTTTGTTGTGTATTCATGGTATTCCTGATGTTTCATCACTCGCGACCTTGCAGTGGAATAGGGGCACTTTAAGAAACTGATCATGTGACATCATCATCAGCCGTTTGCACGGGCAAACAGGCAGGGTGACATAGCAACCTGTAAAGTAAACATCTGCCAATAAAGCTCTTCATTGGTTTGACCCTCTGAGGCCTGCAGACTTAATATTAAAACCACCACTTAAAAAACTGGTGACTGGATGGATGAACAGTGTTTGTAGAGGCTGGTTTAGCTCACCAGGCTAAATCGCTGGCTTTTAAAGCAGACCAAGCAGGCCAGCAGCACGGTTCAATTCCCGTACCAGCCTCCCCAGACAGGCGCCGGAATGTGGCGACTAGGGGCTTTTCACAGTAACTTAATTGAAGCCTACTCGTGACAATAAGCGATTTTCATTTCATTTCATTTCATGTAGGCACCCAAAACGAAAAATAAATAATTAAAACTGTCGCTACACGAAACTTGGTGATGGGGGAACCAAGCAATGGTTGCAGCTGTCGGAGGAACTGAAAAATCATCAAGGGGTTGGAAAAAAACAACTTTGGAAAGAAGCTCACCATGCGCTCTGCCCAAAACAATCTGTAATGGTACTGGGAGGACCGTGAGTAGTAAGTACCCTGTGACAATCAAATTCAGAGCTGGAGGCTTTGTAAAACGCAAAAGTAAAACAGGCTGAGCTCAGGTTTGCCTTGTTTTGGGGAGAAAGGAAGTACGGTAGTGCTAACAATTCGTGGCACATCGTACACATGCAAGTCCTTCCATAGTGAAAAGCGATTGGAGTTTTTGGAGCTGTGGGGCCATTTGATGAGAATACAAAGCAATGGAGCTCATATACAGAGAGTTTTGACTATTTTGTTCAAGCGAACAAGATAGCAACCGATATAAAAGTCTAAATTTCGAGCAGAATGGGGGGGTGGGAAACATTTAACTTCCTGAGCAGTCTGGTACAGCCGGAAAAGCCAGGCATGAAAACCTATGACAAAATAGTGAAATTATTACAGAGTCATTATCGCAGTCACTATTCACTGAAAACGTTGGTCATCGCAGAAAGTTTAGGTTTCATAAGTGCAACCAAGAGCTACCCTCAAAAACTGGGTGAACACTGAATTCGGGAATGTGTTCAACGATACCATCAGAGATAGATGAGTCTGTGGTTTGAGGAACCAAGCTATTTTAAAGCGGTTGTTAACCGAAAGCAACCTGACCTTAAAGAAACCTTTGGAAATTGCTGTATCCATGGAATTAGTCGCCAACGAAGCTCAGCAATTGAGTTCAAGCACAAGAATTCACAAGATGTTGGCTGAAACTCGAATGCAGACACAAACCCGCACTTGCCATCGGTGTGCAAAAACCAGGCACTCAGCAGCAGATTGTTGGTGCAAGGACATCATGTGCTGGAATTGTGGCAAAAAGGGCCACATTGAAAAAGCATGTTGGAAAAAGAAACAAGCTTCAGGCAAAAGTTAGAAAAAGCAAGACCCGAATAAATCAAATGAGAACATAGAACATAGAGAAATACAGTACAGAACAGGCCCTTTGGCCCATGATGTTATGCCGAACTTTTGTCTCAGGTTAATCATAGATTATCATAGAATTTAGGACACTAGGGCAATTTATCATGGCCAATCCACCCAACCTGCACATCTTTGGACTGTGGGAGGAAACCGGAGCACGCGGAGGAAACCCACGCACACACGGGGAGGATGTGCAGACTCCGCACAGACAGTGACTCAAGCCGGAATCGAACCTGGGACCCTGGTGCTGTGAAGCAATTATGCTATCCACAATGCTACCCTCAAGAACAAATTAATCTGCACTCCATTATTCTACCATAACCCATGTACCTATCCAATAGCCGCTTGAAGGTCCCTAATGTTTCCGACTCAACTACTTCCACAGGCAGTGCATTCCATGTCCCCACTACTCTCTGGGTAAAGAACCTACCTCTGACAACCCCCCTATATCTTCCACCATTCACCTTAAATTTATGTCCCCTTGTAATAGTTTGTTCCACCCAGGGAAAAAGTCTCTGACTGTCTACTCTATCTATTCCCCTGATTATCTTATAAACCTCTATCAAGTCACCCCTCATCCTCATCTAATGAGAAAAGGCCTAGCACCTTGACAAATACATGTATAGGATGGGAATAGAGGGATACGGACCCCGGAAGTGTAGAAGATTTTAGTTTAGACGGGCAGCATGGTTGGCACAGGCTTGGAGGGCTGGAGGGCCTGTTCCTGTGCTGTATTTTTCTTTGGTCTTTGTTCTTTTGTTCATACCCTTACTCTTGATTGATAACTTATTTGCTGGGTTGGCTGGATGCCAACACTTCAGCAAAATTGCCTTCAAATGATTATGGATCCAGATTCACAGCAGTTCTTGATGATTATGACATGAGGGGTTATTTCGATATAAAAGGCTACCATTTGTCATCACTTATGCACAGCCTTGTTCTACTGAACAATGGATCAAATTTTAAATGGATTGGATGGAATCCAGTATTATTTAGATGACATTTTGGTTACTGGAAAGAATCAGGATGAACATCTCCGCAACCTAGATGCCACACTCCAGAGGTCAGAAGATGATGGATTAGGGTCCGAAAAGACATATGTGAATTTTTCCAATCTTCAATTGAATATCTGGGGACATGTCATTGACACCACGGGACTGCATAAGCTGCCTTCCAAAGTCAAAGCCATTACCGGGAATCGGCGGGAGCGGGAATCACGGCCCGCCGGTTGGCGTGCCTCCCGTGTCGATCGGCGGACCCCCCGCGGTGATTCTCCGGCCTGCGTGGGCCGAAGTCCCGCCGCTGTCAGGCCTCTCCTGCTGACGTGGTTTAAACCACCTCTGGTGCCGGCCCCCACGGTGTCCTGGCCCGCGATCGGGGCCCACCGATCGGCGGGCGGGCCTGTGCCGTGGGGTCACTCTTTTTCTTCCGCTGCCGCCATGGCCTCCACCATGGCAGAGGCGGAAGAGACCCCCCCCACCGCGCATGTGCCGGTGGTGACGTCAGCGGCCGCTGACGCTCCAGTGCATGCGCGGACTCACGCCGGCCGGCGAAGGCCTTTCGGCCAGCCCTGACGCCGGCCGGCGTAGCGCCAAAGGCCGTTGGCACCAGTCGGCGTAGCGGGAGCCACTCCGGCGCGGGCCGTTGGCAGATGCCGGAGTGGTTGGCGCCACTCCGCTACACCGGGACCCTCCGCCCCGCCGGGTAGGGGAGAATTGTGCCCCTGGTTACTATTCTAAACCCTTACACAATTTACTCCATTAAAATAAAAAGTGGACATGGGTGGATCAATGTGAGAGAGCATTCGTGCAAACTAAATAGGCGCTATTCAAATCAATGGCTCACTCGAAATGGCCTGAACTCACCATCACAAAGACAATGGAGAAAACAATTGAGAGACTGGGTGAAATCTTCAACAGATTTGTTTTCCCCGAACAACTTGTGCGATAATGGGCCGCAATTCATTTCGCAAGAGGTCGCACACTACTTGAAGAAGAACGGAATTCAACACATTCAATCCCCTCCTTGTGAACCTGCCATGAGTACACTGGCAGAACGTTTTGTACAGACGATGTAACAGTCATTGAAGGTGACTGGAGAATAAAGTTCATTGTCCAAATATTTGAGCCAATTCCCGCTCATGTACAGGAATACAGTGCATTCAACCACCCAAGTGTCTCCGGCATTGCTAATGGTTCGACGTTAACTATGCACAGCATTCGATTTGCTAAAACCACCCAAGACAAAAGAAATTGTTGAGAAACAGCAGCATCAGGTCATATGTTGGGAGAACAAGGCAAAATGTTGTGTTTTCGTCAGGGGCAAGAAGTTCTGGCAAGGAACTATACCGCAAATGAAAAATGGATACCTGCCACCATTTTAGCACAGACAGGAACAGTCCCCTACAACGTAAAAACTCAAGATGATATAATATGGAGAAGACATGTGGGTCAACTTCTGGTGACAAGAACCAATCTGCCAGAGACAGAACTGACAAGAGAGTCCACATCAAGCTGTTGCCAAGAGATGACTGGACCTTCCTGAGAACCTGACACAAATTGAACCAATTGGGGAAAGCAGTACCTCAGTTGAGACGCAGACACCGAGTCAACCTCAGAACATTACGTCAACACTGGTTAAGACCACCACAGATGGTGTCCAAACCAAGCCAAAGGTCGCAGCAAGCAATAAAAGGCGGACACCTGAGATTCATCGACAACTGCATAGAGAACGACGGCCTCCAAAGCATCTGAAGTATTGACAGTTGTTGACTGATTGTTCAAGTTATACTATTTATTGTGTCGGGGCCTTTGATGTGAAGTGGGAGGAAATGTTGTGTATTCAGAGTGTTTTTAACCTTGCAGTGCAACAGAGACCTTTTGAGAGGCCGATCACGTGACATCATTGTCGGCCATTTGCAAGGGCAAACTGGCAGTGTAATGTAGCAGCCTGTAGAATATTTATTAGGATTTTACATTTTAGAAATTGAACACAACAAAGTTACAAAATAATGGCAAAAATGAAAAAAGAGGCGCAAGAAACAGAACAGGGAATCAGTATCCAACCCACACCCCAACCCCTTGGGCAGCCTCAGGATAGACGGCAAGCCATGCAGCAGGATCTCGACAACATGGAGGTCATCCCGCATCAGGGAAGTGCTCTTTCAAGTACAAGAACCTCTTTATGTGTCTCTATCGCTTCCATAAAAGTCTCCCGCAACTCTTGGAAGTGAGCCTTGATGACCTGCATTGCAGAGCCGAGACTTTCAGCAAAGACAACATCTCCGTTGACAGCCATCATTCAATGCACACAGCACCGCCATAGCAAAAGTCCGTTCAACAACAACTGTGCCACTGCAAGCAGGGCCCAACTCCAGCCCGTTTCAGCCACCATGGACAAACGAGAAGTTTGGCAATTTATCTCAGCTCCTTATAAAGACACCTAAAACGCTTCCCGGGACATAGCACAAGCCATGTAACCCAAGAAAAAACAAATGTGAAATGTGCACGAGGATGAAAAGATGGATTAAATGATGAGCAGAGCCGGAGCCCAGGAGAACGCAGCCGTTCCTGCACTCACATCACGTGGTTCCCCCACATTGTCTCACAAAGTTCTTTGTTTGTTTTTAAGGCCTGCAGACTTAATTTTAAACCCACCACATCATTACCCAGGGGAAGGTAGTGGTGAGCTGCCTTCTTGAACAGTACACTGATATTGGTAGATTCATTTGGCAGAGGGATCCCAAGAAATCATTCCTTTCAGGATGCCATTCGGAAGATCTTGCTTCCATAGATTACCTTTTGATTTATCCATCAATCAGGATCTGTTCCAGCAGCTTTTGGACAGAATTATAGAAATTCCCTGGATATGTATCCATTGCTGTTTTGTGGTGTTGGGCTAAACCATAGAAGAACACAACCACCTGGACTCTCACTGAGGGCAGCTGCTCAGCGTGAAGGACCGGTCTTCATCAGAAATGGCAAGTGAATATCGGTCAGATTAACTTTTTCGGTTCTATCTATTCAAATTCTGGGATCTGACGTGATCGAGGCAAACTGGGAGAAATACCAGACATGCCCACCCCCGGGACAAAGGAGATTCCTCGGATTGTTCAACTTCTTTGCACTATATAACCAACTTTGCTGACAGCATATTATCACTAAGAGAGCTTGTCATGTGAGAGTACCTTGAAGAAATTGGTGTTTATAAATGGGTGTGTATATAAATATCTGTAGCGAAATGTATCTTTAAGAAATGGGTGTTTATCACTGATGTCAGAGTGTGGGTGGAGCTGGGCTGTCTGTCAGCTTTTTACTTTCGTTTTAGGCTGTTTGCTGCAGGGTGTGTTTTAGATTCTTTTTCAGAGCTTGATAGCTGCAGTCATATCAGAAGGGGTATTAGTCTCTCTCTCTGTACTCTAAAAACTGTAAATTGATCCTTCGATGATTTAAAACTAATAATAACTGCTCTCAGTAGTGACTTTAACCTGATGCGCTTCTGTTAAAAGTTTTTTTTAAAGTCTTATGGATGTTAAAAGGACAGCTTAAGGATTACTTAGTATTTCATTCTTTGGGCTTGTATTTGAATTAATGGTTGCTAAGATGTTCACTGTATGTTTTCAAAGATTAACTTGAGTTCATAGAATAAACATTGTTTTGCTTTAAAAAATACTTTTCCATTTCTGCTGTACACCACATGTAGAGTGGGCTGTGTGCTCCCCATACCACAATCTATTAAAAGTTGTGGGTCAGGTGAACTCCATGATACACTTTGGGGTTCTCTAAACCCTGGCCCATAACAAATTGGGGGCTCGTCCGGGATAAAAGTCTAACTATTGTATTGACTTAGTGAACTTAAAGACAGTGAGTGGTGAGCATATTGTGGTTGCTTTTCAGGTGTGGTATTCTAGTTTAAGTAGGGAGTGTGTTGTGAATAATGGCTCTTTCAGAGGCTCAAAGGTTTTTGGGGGTGGAGACAGTCACATGCAGTACCTTACGGACAGAGACCAAAAACAGACTGTTAGATTTGGCAAAAACATTGCAGTTAACATGACCTGACAAAATGTGAAATGGTGAGGTAATTAATGCGGTGGCTAAGCATTTAAAGTTGCCTGAGATACAGTTTGACTCATTGGAAATGGCAAAAATTCAGTTACAAATTAACAGATGGAACATGAGAAAGAATTAAAGCAGCTTGAATACGAAAGAGAGGAAAAAGAAAGAGAGAGCGTGGAAAAAGAAAGAGAAAGAGATAGAGAGGAAAAAGAAAAGACAAGAGAAGAAAGGAGAAAAGAAAGAATAGTCCAAGCAGAACAAAATAAAGAGAAAGGGAGATACAGATCAGGGAAAAAGATAAAGAGAGAGAGTTTGAACTTCAGAGAATGGCCATGAAACATGACAGTCAGTTAAAATTGGCAGACGTAAAGAGAAATGTACAAGTGGATGAAAAACATGAACAATGAAAGTCGCTTATTGTCACGAGTAGGCTTCAAATGAAGTTACTGTGAAAAGCCTCTAGTCACCACCGTGCTGCTGGCCTGCTTGGTCTGCTTTCAAAGCCAGTGATTTAGCCCTGTGCTAAACAGCCCCAGGATGATAGTGATGAGAATAGTGAGAAAGAGCGTCAAAGTCAAAGGCTTTGTGGGGATTTATTTAAATATGTCCAAGCATTGCCAAGGTTTGACAAGAAGGAGGTTGAAGCCTTTTTCATTTCATTTGAGAAGGTGGCTAAACAAATTAAATGGCCACAGGACATATGGGTATTACTGATTCAAACAAAGTTGATAGGTAGGGTTAGTGAAGTGTTTGCATCACTACCGGAGAAGGTATCCGGGATGTATGAGGAGGTGAAAAAATCCATCTCAGGTGCATATGAACTAGTGCCTGAAGCCTACAGGCAAAGGTTTAGAAATTTAAGGAAAGAATTTGGTCAAACATACATGGAGTTTGAAAGGCTCAAACAGAGTAATTTTGATAGGTGGATAAGGCTTTGAAAATAGACCAAACGTATGAAGCTCTCAGAGCAATTATACATTTGGAGGAGTTTAAAAATTCTATTCCTGACGTAGAGAGAACTAATGTGGAAGAGCAGAGGGTTAAAACTGTGATAGAACATAGAACATAGAACAGTACAGCACAGAACAGGCCCTTCGGCCCTCGATGTTGTGCCGAGCAATGATCACCCTACTCAAACCCACGTATCCACCCTATACCCGTAACCCAACAACCCCTCCCCTTAACCTTACTTTTTAGGACACTACGGGCAATTTAGCATGGCCAATCCACCTAACCCGCACATCTTTGGACTGTGGGAGGAAACCGGAGCACCCGGAGGAAACCCACGCACACACGGGGAGGACCTGCAGACTCCACACAGACAGTGACCCAGCCGGGAATCGAACCTGGGACCCTGGAGCTGTGAAGCATTTATGCTAACCACCATGCTACCGTGCTGCCCATGTGATGTTAGCAGAAATGGCAGATGAATATGAATTAGTTCATAAATCAAAGTTTGGTTTCCAACATCAGTTTCAGCCTCTGAGGGATAGAAACTGGGGACATGAGAAATACTCAAGTGGTAAAGGTAAAGGTGATCTGATGGGAGATAATAAGTAGAGTGTACCTCAGACAAAAAAAGCAATCCAGGACAGTGGAAAAGAAATGAAAACTTTCAAATGTTTTCATTGTAATAAACTAAGCCACGTAAAGTCACAGTGTTCGTGGTTGAAGAAAGGCACTGGGAAGGCTGATGTGGTAAAACAGGACAAGACAGTGGGGTTTGTTAAAGTGGTAAAGGAAATCCCAAGTGAAGCAAAGGAGGGGCAAATGATTGTACAACCTGATCAAGAGGTGATTGATCAGAAGGCACCAGATCTCTTTAAAGAATTTACTTGTGTGGGTAAAGTTTACCCATGTGTATCAGGAGGAGCAGGTAAAGAAGTCACAATTTTAAGAGATACGGGAGCTAGTCAATCTTTAATGGTAAGAGATGAGGAGTTACGTAGTTTGGGAAGAATGTTGCCAGACAAGGTGGTAATATGTGGAATTCAGGGTGAGTGAAGTAGTGTTCCATTTTATAAGTTAAGGTTAGAAAGTCCAGTGAAGCGTGGTGAAGTGGTAGTAGGAGTAATAGAGAAACTATCTTGTCCAGGAATACAGTTTATCTTGGGTAATGATCTAGCTGGATCGCAGGTGGGAGTGATGCCTACTGCGGTTGATAAGCCAGTAGAAAATCAGACAACTGAAGTGTTGAAGGACGACTATCCTGGGATTTTTCCGGATTGTGTAGTAACAAGGTCGCAAAGTCACAGGTTAAGACAAGAGGAGAAATCAAAGAGTGAAGATAAAGTTGAAAGTGCAATTATCAGAAACGATTTTTGATCAGATGGTTGAAAAAGAACAAGAACAGGTGGAGGATGAGGCGGACCATTTTTATTGGCTGAGTCACAATGTAGAAATAAACCGGATGTATCAGAAAGCATACACAGTAGAGCAATCTGCGAGTAAACCAGAGTGTTATTACTGTAAAAGTGATGTCTTGATGAGAAAATGGAGACCTTTACATATGCAGGTGGATGGAAAGTGGGCAGAAGTTCATCAAGTAGTATTGCCGGAAGAGTATAGAAAGGAGGTGTTGCGAGTTGCACATGAGGTACCAGTGGGGGGTCATTTGGGAATAAGGAAAACTCAAGCTAAAATCCAAAAACATTTTTGTTGGCCTGGACTACATAAAGATGTAGTTAAATTTTGTCAATCATGTCACACATGTCAAGTGATAGGGAAACCTCAAGCAGTGATAAATACCAATTCCAGCATTTGAGGAACCTTTTACAAGGGACCTAATTGATTGCGTAGGACCACTTCCTGAAACAAAAAGTGGGAATCAATATCTTTTGACTACAATGGATGTGTCTACTAGGTTTCCAGAGGCCATTCCAGTACGTAATATTACAGCTAAAAAGATTGTGGAGAAGTTACTTAAATTCTTTACTAGGTATGGACTACCCACAGAAATACAATCGGATCAAGGATCAAATATTACCTCGAGGCTATTCTATAGATAGTTTAGGAATAAAACAATTTAAATCAACTGCGTACCATCCAGAATCACAGGGAGCGTTAGAAAGGTGGCATCAGACATTAAAGACAATGTTGAGGGCTTATTGTCAAGATTATCCAGAGGATTGGGATAAAGGAATTCCATTCGTACTGTTTGCAATTAGGGATGCACCTAATGAGTCAACCAAATTCAGTCCTATTGAACTAATTTTTGGTCATGAGGTAAGAGGACCACTTAAATTGATTAAGGAAAAATTGGTGAGTGAGAAATCAGAACTTACATTATTGGATTACGTGTCAAATTTTAGGGAATGATTAAATAGAGCAGTTGAATTGGTTGGATAACTTTTGAAAGTTGCACAAAATGTGATGAAACGGGTCACGGACAAGAAATCCAAAGTTCGTAGTTTTGCCAGTGGAGATAACGTTTTCGTGTTGTTACCAGTGGTAGGTGAACCTTTCAAAGCAAAGTTTTGTGGACCTTATCAGATTGAAAGGAAATTAAGAGAGGTGTATTATGTGATACAAACACCAGGTAGAAGGAAAACTCACCGAGTGTGTCATGTGAATATGCTTAAAGGTACTTTGAAAGGGAATGAGAGAAAAAGGAGGAGGTTTTAATGATTCTAACCCAAAGTGATGAACCAAATCCATATGACTGTGAATTTGACATACCTCAAATTAAATTGGAAAATGAGGATGTTCTTAAAATTTGGGATAAATTAGGGTTGAATTACCTTTCAGAGGAAAAACGAACTGACCTGAAAGAGTTATTGATATCACATGGGCAAGTTTGTAGAGATAAATTGGGAAGTACTAAACTGGCTATACATGATGTAGATGTGGGAAATGCTGTTCCAATCAAACAACATCCATATAGACTTAACCCTTTAAAATTGGCACAGGTTAACAAAGGGATTAAAAATGGCATAATTGACATGGGTTTCAGTCAATGGAGCTCACCCACAGTGATGGTACCATAACCGGACGATACACAACGGTTGTGTGTGGACTATAGAAAGGTTACAAGAATGGACTCTTATTCTATCCCACGTTTGGAAGATTGCATTGAGAAAGTGTGACAAGGCATTGAGAAAGTGGGACAATCAGCTTTTATTTCCATACTGGATTTACTTAAAGGTTACTGGCAGGTATCTTTATCCGAAAGGGCGAAGGAAATTTCAGCTTTTGTGACTCCAGATGGTATATACCAATTCAAAGTTATGCCATTTGGCATGAAAAAGGCCCCAGCCACATTTCAACGGTTAACTAACATAGTTGTTTCAGGATTACCCAATTGTGCGGTACACATCAACGATCTGGTAATTTTCAGCCAGACATTGAAAGAACATTTAAAACATCTGATGGAGTTATTCGATCGACTTCAGGAAGCGGGTTTGGTGATAAACCTAGCCAAAAGTGAATTTGAAAAAGTTCAAGTCACTTTCCTTGGCCATACAATCGGACAGGGTCGAATGGTCACACAGGATGTGAAACCAACAGTTATTGAGGAGTTTCTGATACCCTCAAGACGAAGGGACATAATGCAATTTTTTGGCATGAGTGGATTTTTTCATAGAATTTACAGTGCAGAAGGAGGCCATTTGGCCCATCGAGTCTGCACCGGCTCCTGGAAAGAGCACCCTACCCAAGGTTAACACCTCCACCCTATCCCCATAACCCAGTAACCCCACACAACACTAGGGGCAATTTTGGACACTAAGGGCAATTTATCATGTCCAATCCACCTAACTTGCACATCTTTGGACTGTGGGAGGAAACCAGAGCACCCGGAGGAAACCCATGCACACACGGGGAGGATATGCAGACTCCGCACAGACAGTGACCCAAGCCGGAATCGAACCTGGGACCCTGGAGCTGTGAAGCGATTGTGCTATGCACAATGCTACCGTGCTGCCCTTTGATCGAACATTTGTGAAAGAATTTTGTAGTGTGGTTGCTCCACTGATAGACTTGCTGAAGAAGTATCAAAAATTTCAGTGGATAGTAGACTTTCAACAGACATTTGACTGCCTGAAAGCTGTGATAACCAATGCTCCTGTGTTGGAGAATTACAAGGGACTCTGTGATCAGATTGAACTAAAGTATCTGATTTAAAGAGAAATGCCAAGGCGTAGAGAAATGGATGGATCGTGCAAAGACCTTCTTGTTCAAAGAGATGTCAATCGAGAAGGATTCCAGTTGGAAGAACAAAAAAAAAATGGACTGTGTTATTATACCTGTTTGCCTGTGTTGTTTTTTTGAAACAAGAAAGTATATTTACTGTGTGCATTTCTTAAAGGATAGTGAAAAGGTGATAAATTATACCATCTTGACGTTGATGGGTTTTTTTTCTTGGGGGGAGGTGTCATGTGAGAGTACCTTTAATAAATGGGTGTTTATAAATGGGTGTGTATATAAATATCTGTAGTGAAATGTATCTTTAAGAAATTGGTGGTTATCAGTGATGTCAGAGTGTGGGTGGAGCTGGGCTGTCTGTCAGCTTTTTACTTTCATTTTAGGCTGTTTGCTGCAGGGTGAGTTTTAGTTTCATTTTCAGAGCTGGATAGCTGCAGTCACAGCCAGAAGGGGCATTAGTCTCTCTCTATCTGTAATCTAAAAACTCTAAATCAATCCTGGTGATTTAAAACCAATAACAGTAGTGTCTTTAACCTGATGTGCTTCTGCTAAAAGGTGTTTTAAGTCGTATGGATGATAAAAGGACAGCTTAAGGATTACTTAGTGTTGTATTCTTTGGGGGATGTATTTGAAGTAATGGTTGCTAAGATGTTCACTGCATGTTTTAAAAAGGTTAACTTGAGTTCGAAGAATAAACATTGTTTTGTTTTTAAAAATACTTTTCCATTTCTGCTGTACCACTACTGTAGAGTGGGCCATGTGCTCCCCGTACTACAATCTATTAAAAGTTGTGGGTCAGGTGAACTCCATGATACACTTTGGGATTCTCTAAACCCTGGCCCATAACAAGCTGCTGAGGAAGGATGTTCCTTATTTCATAGAATTTACAGTGCAGAAGGAGGCCATTCGCCCCATCGAGTCTACACTGGATCTTGGAAGGAGCACCGTACCCAAGCCCACACCTCCACCCTGTCCCATAACCCAGTAACACCACCCAACACTGAGGGCAATTTTGGACACTAAGGGCAATTTATCATGGCCAATCCACCTAACCTGCACATCTTTGGACTGTGGGAGGAAACCGGAGCACCCAGAAGAAACCCACGCACACACGGGGAGAACGTGCAGACTCCGCACAGACAGTGACCCAGCGGGGAATCAAACCTGGGACCCTGGAGCTGTGAAGCAATTGTGCTAACCACTATGCTACCGTGCTGCCCATTATGTAGACAGGAGGATCTTCAACATGTGTTTGAGTCAATTAAACCAGCGTCGTCAGGAGTGAGATATGTTCCACAATTCCACGACCCAATAAAGGAGAGGATCTTAGATTTAATGCATCTTGAAAAGGGTTAGGAGCATGCGCTAGCAAGATGGTAGTTGCATTTGGTTCAAAATATCTATTGCAAGTGCAGTCCAATCATTTGAACATAGAGCGTGAGACTCCTGCGTGAGACATTCAATATCACGAGGTGGCATGGGGGCACAGTGTTTAGCACTACTGTCTCACAGTGCCAGGGATCAGGTTCAATTCTGGCCTTGGTTGACTGTCTGTGTGGAGTTTGCACTTCCTCCCTGTGTCTGCATGGGTTTCCTCCGGGTGCTCCGGTTTCCTCCCACAGTCCAAAGAAGTGCAGGTTAGGTGGGGTTACGGGGATAGGGTGGAGGAGTGGGCCCGGGTAGGGTGCTCTTTTAGAGGGTCGGTGCAGATCTGATGGGCTGAATGGCATCCTTCTGCACTGTCGCAATTCTATGTTCTATCACAAGGTTCCAAACGTACTTATTTGGTAAACTATTCATTGTGGAAACGGAGTACAAGCAATTGGAAATGATTGGCCTCCACTGACAAGTGCGTCACCCAGACAATACTGACTTCTGGTAAAAATACAGGGCAACAACTTCGAAGCTCATTACAAGCCTGGCAACAAAATGGTTTCTTCAGACTCTGAGCAGGTTACCCAATCTGAAAACAATTTGTGGATGTCTTGCTGGACCTTCAAGTAGGCAGTGTCAACATTGACGTAGAAGATGTACTCAACGTGATCTGATGAATTTCGGTCAACACAGTGCAACCAACTTCAGGAGGAAACAACAAATGATCCAGAACTGAAGGCATTATGGAGATTCATTGGAGAAGGTTGGCCTGATAAGATACAAGAGGTGCCAGACAGCCTCAGATGTTTTTGGCTGTACAGAGATTAACTAATTAATTCAAGAGGCGTGATTTTCAAGGGAAAACAGGTGCTAGTATTCGAAGCTCTTTGCCAGGGTTTATTGTCACAGTTACATCAGCGTCTGAAGGGCATAGAGCGAACAAGGCACCTGGCAAGTTACACTGTGCATTGGCCAGGGATCAAAAACGACACGACAAGACAATGAGGATGCGTGGAGCTTTCCAAAAACATCAGCCACATCAATAATAATAATCTTTATTGTCACAAGTCCGCTTACATTAACACTGCAATGAGGTTATTGTGAAAAGCCCCTAGTCACCACATTCCAGCGCCTGCTCAGGTACACAGAGGGAGAATTCAGAATGTCTAAATTACCAAACAGCACGTCTTTTGGGACTTGTGGGATGAAACTGGAGCACCCGGAGGAACACACGCAGACATGGGGAGAACTTACAGATTCTGCACAGACAGTGACCCAAGCCGGGAATTTAACCTGGGACCTTGGCACTGTGAAGTGACAGTGCTAACCACTGTGCTACCAACACCAGGAAGCACAATATCCTCACAAAGTTCCATTATACCCTTGCACTAAAATCTCACCAGATTTAATCACGATCCAAGGCAAAGCTTTCTCTTAGTCATTGCCTTCTTTTCAGAGTTCCCAATCATCAGACAACTGAAGAATATCTTCAGTCTATCTGTGGCAGGCACCTGCCATTTAAATGTAACACCTTTAGACATGGGTTTACTGTCTAAAAGCAGTTAGGTCAACTTCCCAAGCCCATCACCTGTCCCACTTCTCAGATTGAAAGAGAAGGATGAAAACAGTATGTCTGCAAGTAGGTCAAAATGTTTGAGTCATACATCCTACTCAGAGAACTGATACTTCCTGCAGAAGTATCCATAGCATGAAATGATCCTCGTCCTAAAATGTCACAACACCAAAGAAGGAACAGAAGCCAGCTAAGGGAATTGTACAACTTTGGAAAATCAGACCATAAGACAGTGCTCCTTCCCCCGGCATACAAGCAAAAACTTAAGCGGGAAAAGGTCGTGCAGTGATGGTCCGAGGAAACAGAAGAGCTCCTGTATGACTGCTTGGAGACAGTAGACTGGTCCATATTTAAGAACAGTAAGAAGTCTTACATCACCAGGTTAAAGTCCAACAGGTTTGTTTCAAACACGAGCTTTCGGAGCACTGCTCCTTCCTTCACCTCCCACCATCTGCTGACCACATCATATTTAAGAACACAGCGACCAACCTAAATAGGTATGCCACCACTGTAACGGACTTCATCAGCAAATGTGTGGGCAACTGCGTGCCAAATAAAGCAGTATATATGTTCCCCAACCGGAAACCATGGGAGCGATTCTCCGCTGCCCACGACGGGTCGGAGAATAGCGGGAGGGCCTTCCCGACAATTTTCACGGCCTCCCGCTATTCTCCCCCCCTCCGGCCGCCCCCCGACACGAATCGCTGCTCGCCGTTTTTTACGGCGAACAGCGATTCTCCGCAGGCCGATGGGCCGAATACCGCGGAGTTTACGGCCGTTTGCACGGCCGCGATCACACCTGCTTTCAGCGTTCATGAAAACGGCCGCAAAGTGCCCGTCCCGGACAACCATGGCACCGATTGGCACGGCCGCACCACGGCGATCTGTGGGCACCGATCACGGGCAGCGGGTCCGATACCCGCGCACTATTTGTTCTTCTGCCGCACCGCAGGATCAGTCCGCGGGGCGGCTGAGGGGCATGACGGCCCGCGCATGCGCGGGTTTGACGCGTCTGCGTGATGACTTCATCCGCGCATGCGCGGGTTGGAGCCGTCCAACCCGCGCATGCACAGCTGACGTCATCGTGCGCGTCAGCCGCCGTGATTCTTGGCGGGCGGAGTTAGCGACGTTCGCTAACTCCCCGTCGCCGTGATTCCCCCGGCCCCAATACTAGCCCCGCCCGGGGGGGGGGGAGAATCAGGTCCCGGGACGGAGCTCCGAGGCTGGCGTGAAACACGGCCAGTTTCACGCCAGCCTTCACGGCACGCCGGATTTGCGGAGAATCGTGCCCCATGGCTTTATCATGAGGTTGACTCCCTACTGAAGGACAGGTTGGAGGCGTTCAAGTCAGGTGACCCTGACCTATACAAGAAATCCCGGTACGACTTCCACATAGCCATCTGGGATGCCAAGAGAGACTATCACACCAAGCTAGAGTGATGGACTAGCGTCACAAACTCTCGCTGGTTGTGGCAAGGTCTAAACAACATAACGGGCTACAAAGCGAAGCCGAGCAGTATCTCCGGCTACAGTGCATCCCTCCCCAATTAACGCAATGCATTCTATGCTCGGTTCAAGCAGGAAACCATCAATCCACTGTCTAGTGCCTCAGCAGCCCAAACCACACCCATTCCCACTGTCACAGCTTCCGAAGTCAGATCAGCCTTCCTCAAAGTAAACCATAGGAAGGCAATGGGCCCGGACATGGATCCCGGGTCGTGCACTCAGAGCCTGCGTGGACCATCTGGCGGATGTATTCGCAGACATCTTCAACTTGTCCCTACTCTGCTCCGTGGTCCCCACCTGCTTCAAGAAGACCACCATCACACCGTTGCCTCAGTGACTATCATCCGGTGGCCCTGACATCAATTGTAATGAAGTGCTTCGTGAGGTTGGTCATGAAGCGCATCAACTCCATATTCCCAGAACGCCTTGATCGACTGCAATTCGCATACTGCAACAACAGGTGCACAGCAGACGCCATCTTCCTGGCCCTACACTCATCCCGAGAGCATCTCGACAACAAGGACTCCTAATTCAGACTCCTATTTATTGACTACATCTCCGCCTTCAACACCATAATCCCAGGCAAGCTCATATCAAAGCTCCAAAACCAAGCACTTGGCTTCTCACTCTGCAACTGGATCCTTGATGCACAATCAGTGGACACGAAACGTAGATGAGATCCAAACGATAGGCTTTAATGCACAAGATGTGTGCCCGGCAGCAGATGTACAGAAGAAAGGCTGACTGCCGGGACGCACGCGTTCTTATATCCCGCCTTGTAGGCGGAGCTACCCACCTCTCAGCCAATCGGCTGAGAGGCACATGACTTACCCGGGCCAATGGGCAGCGAGTCCTCTGCACTAATAGCAGCTCACTTCCAGGTACCGTAATACCCCTAGTCATACTACCACAATCCTCGACTTTCTGACCCACAGACCACAAATCAGTAAGAATAAACAACACCTGCTCCACGATACTCCTGAATACTGGGGCCCCGCAAGGCTGTGTACTTTGTCCCCACTATACTCCCTGTACACACATGACTGTGTGGCAAAATTTGGTTCCAACTTCATCTCCAAGTTTTCTGACGACACGACCATAGTGGGCCGGATCTCGAATAACGACGAGTCAGATTACACGAGGGAGATAGAGAACCTAGTGGAGTGGTGCAACGACAATAATCTATCTCTCAATGCCAGCAAAATTAAAGAGCTGGTCAATGACTTCAGAAAGCAAAGTACTGTACACACCCCTGTCTGCATCAACGGAGTTGAGGTGGAGATCGTTGACAGCTACAAATTCCTAGGTGTGCACATCACCAAAAATCTGTCCTGGTCTACCCATGTCAATGCTACCACCAATAAAGCACAACAGTGCCCATACTTCCTCAGGAAACTAAGGAAATTCAGCATGTCCACACTGACTCTTACCATCTTTTACAGATGCACCATAGAAAGCATCCTAGCTGGCTGCATCACAGCCTGGTATGGCAACTGCTCGGCCCAAGACCGCAAGAAACTTCAGAGAATCATGAACATAGCCCAGTCCATCACATAAACCTGCCTCCCATCCATTGACTCTACCTACACCTCCTACTGCCTTGGGAAAGCGGGCAGCATAATCAAAGACCCCTCCCACCTGGCTTACTCACTTTTTCAACTTCTTCCATCGGGCAGGAGATACAATAGTCTGAGAACACGCACAAACAGATTCAAAAACAGCTTCTTTCCCACTGTTACCATATTCCTAAACGACCCTCTTATGGACTGACCTGAGTAATACTACATTCCTGTATGCTTCATGCGATGCCGGTGTTATGTAGTTATATTGTGTACCTTGTGTTGCCCTATTATGTATTTTCTTTTCTTTTCATGTACCAAATGACCTGTTTGAGCTGCTGGCAGATGAATACTTTTCACTCTACCTCAGCACACGTGACAATAAACAAACCCATCCATCCAAAAAAACTGAGCAGCATCTCGCAGACCAACCGTGTCCAGGGCATTTCCAAAGATGGGCTCGGAGAGTGAAATTTTGGAAGACCCCGAGCAGTGTGTGATTTGAAGGAGTCACAGTTGTACTTTCCTGTTAACAATAGTTGTTGAATGGGGGCAGCATGGTGGCGCAGTGGTTAGCATTGCTGCCTCACAGCGACGAGGTCTCAGGTTCGATTCCGGCCCTTGGGCCACTGTCCGTGTGGAGGTTGCACATTCTCCTGTGTCTACGTGGGTCACGCCCCCCGCAAACCAAAGATGTGCAGGGTAGGTGAATTGGCCACGCTAAATTGCCCCTTAATTTAAAAAAAAATAATAATTGGATACTCTAAATTTAAGGAAAAAATAGCTGTGGAATCTTATCAAAAAATGGCAAAGTGTCAGTCCTGGTGAGAAAGACAGCTCAAACTCTTTCTCACAATTTCTGAGCCTCTTAAATAAATTTTTTGTCCTCACGTGAATCATGCCACGCTCTTGATGGCCTCCCGCTGATTTGCTTACCCGAGGGAAACGTCATTGCTGAAATCACTGGGGAGCTCCATTTAAACACCTTCTCAGCATTCTCCAGCACTTATTCCAGATCCATTCGAGGAGATGGCTGCCAGCAAGCCAACACTGCATTTCTCAGAGGGAGCCATGACCAGAATCCTGGATGGTGAGCAGCAGAGGCAGGACGTCCACCAGCAAGGTGACCACCTCCATCCGGGAGGCATTGCAGTCTTAGTTAGTGCCAGCTCCCTGCAGAAGAGGAAGGGACAGCAGTGTCGCAACAAAATGAATGACCTTCTTTACGCGGCCTGGATAAGTCTGCCACCAATGCATCTCCTCACCCACTACTTGCACCTCCATTTGGATGATCTCTCACCCAGTCGCCGCGGGTTGTCCACTGTCATGAGGCCCTCTACCCTCCCCACCTCGCATCAACCACCTTGGTTGGACCCCATCCCCCCCCTCCCCACCCCCACCCCCAAGCCCCCCAGTCTCAACCCTGCTCCTCACAACCCTGCTCCAACTCCAGTCTCATGCATGGCACTTCTCAACTATCTGAACAGGCAGGACTCCCGACTATACTCTCCCCATCTGTATCCCCGCGGGGAAAGAAAATCGAGCACAACCAGGATCCAGGAAGTCGGAGTCATGCGGGAGTTCTGTAACCTGACACCCCCCATGAGGAAAGAGCTCTTGAGCTGGCCGTGGAGGAGCAGGAACGCATCTGTGCAGATGGAGAAGCAAGCAAAAGTGAGAACCATAAGGACAAACAGTCATTCCTCACACCCCACATGAGTAAAGATGTTCTACCATTTATCCCCAGTGATGTGCTAATGACATCTTCCTTCCCTTGCAGGGCAGTCAGACGAGCAGCCCGACCCATTTTTACCTTCCCTGGAATCGCCAGGGCTGAGCAGCTCTGAGGGGGTGTTCTCGGACATCACTATAAAGAGGTGTCACAGTTGTCACCCGCACCCTCCACCAGGTTCACGCATTTGTCGACTTGTTGCGCCTGGTGAATATTCCATGAGGGGAGAAGATCTGAAGTGACTGCTCGATAATGACATGCTAATATATTAAAATGTACTACATCTTCAAGTAACCAAAACCTATGTTTAGTTTTTTTTTTTATAAATTTAGATTACCCAATTATTTTTTCCAATTAAGGGGCAATTTTAGCGTGGCCAATACACCTACTCTGCACATTTTTGGGTTGTGGGGGCGAAACCCACGCAGACACGGGGAGAATGTGCAAACTCCACACGGACAGTGACCCAGAGCCGGGATCGAACCTGGGACCTCAGCGCCGTGAGGCGGTTGTGCTAACCACTAGGCCACCATGCTGCCCTAAACCTATGTTTAGTTTACTAGTCCTATGTGAGACTGGTAAATTTTTGTTCAGCAAACATAGAAATACAACACCCAACTCCAGGAAGAGGGCCTAATAGTGCATCCGTGTCTGGCAGAAACTGGTTTCTGTAGAAGTCAACAAAAAGTACGTCCACAACACGCCCTGTAGACTTTTGAAATTGGGAACAGCAGTGAGAGCAACTTGCTGTTTGGATAGGGGGGCCCACAAAATTCCTCGACTGGCCTTTGCACTTGGCTTCTGTCCACTCGAACCTCTCTGCAGTTTTATGGCTGAGGGCTCGGTTGGCTAGTCTGCTCTTGCACTTGCCCAAATTAAGGCCCTTAAGTGGTCAATTAGTGATCAATTGAGGTCCTTTTCTTGTCCAGTCTCAATTTATCAGCTGGGCAGGAGGTGTTCAAGGACTGGGTGCAGATGCTGAGAAAGTGACCATGCTCCCCCTCAGGTGGGAAGATGAGGGTGGGTTCTCCTTTCTACATTAGTCGGGTACCTCTCCCACAAAATCTTGCCCATGTGGGTGCTTGCCCCGTGACTGACCTCTCCACTACAGTGCCCTCTGCCCAGTCCTCCCGAACCAACCCTCTCTTCCTCACTTACCTTGACCTGGACTCCCGGGGCTTCGAATCTGTGGACTGTTGACCAATCAGATTGATTGGCAGCTCTCTGAGGCAGGGCTTCTTCCCGAATGAGGGTGGAAGTGCCTTCTCCTGACTCTTTGGATGGCAGGTAGGACAAATCCTAAATATCCTGGCCAACTTGTCTTTGTGTGTCTTTACCAACTCAATATTTTAATGCCTTTAAGTGATCCACAACACAGATTTATAAAAACTAAAATAACACAGGATGCTCCGCAGGAAACACAAAAGAGGCTTACTTTGAATTACATTTATAAAAACAATGGTCCTGCATATATAAAAAAAGTAGGCAAGAAGCATGAACAGGAACTAACCAGGGTTCCTCATATCAATATTTAGTTCATTAATGCTATTCTCAAGCAGCCCTATTCAATTGGAGCGGTCATTGGTCATAAAAATCCAATTAAAACTCAAGGTCAAAAATATTCTCAACCTAACGGTCCTTATGGGAAGGCATTTGCATTTGTAATGAAGAAGCCTATAGTTGAAATGAAATTATAAAATGGGAAAATTTGATTCAGTTTGCATTAGAGGGAAGCAGCATTGTACAATTGAATATCCCAATATGCAAGGGCTGCCATATGCTGTTGAGTCAAGAAGCTTTTCAATAAGGGAGAGAATAGCCTGCAGCAATAGACATAACATCAAATAAGCAAATAATGAATATGTCTGATGTTTGCACAGGAACTCATTAAACTACAAATCTGAAACAGAATGTGTCAAACTATTTCTTACAACAAAACCTTATATGATTTCCCTACTTTCTCTTGTCATTCGTAAAGTTATTAAATTCAGAAAGTCATGCTTATCTGCTTTCACTGGAACATATTTTAATCATGGTGAATGATATATTATTGGACTGCGGGCAATAAACCAACTATGGATGATTAAAATAATAAAAATTAAAAACAGAAAAGCAATCAAAGTGTTTTTTTTAAACAAATACGTGAATTCATATGTCTTGGCTTTAATCTCTACAATTCCACCTCCTGCAAAACCTCTTTTCCTGTTTCGTTCTCTCTCCTTTAAAACTCAGCTTAAAACCTACTTCTTTGACCAAGTGGTTTGCTCACCTGTTCTAGTGTCTGATCTTCTTGTTTGATAGCAATCCCGTGAAATGCCATTGGATGTTTTACTACTTTAAAAGGCTCTATCGCAGGGAAAATTATTGATAAACAGGCAGGCGAATTGTCCTTTTCACATAGTCATTTTTAGTACACACTATTCAGAAAATGCAATATTTACCTGAAACTAATTGAGTGAAACTTTAAATGCCTTTTGCACACATGGATGGGTAAAGATAGAGGAGATTTTCTTGAGCCTGCAGCATACTGGATTGTCTGGGCGGGGGGGGGGGCACACTCTTGCGAAAAGAACCTGCCTGCTTTTTGTTCCATTTAATTTACCCGGGGATTTTCCGCAGTTTCCTTTACTGGTGCAAGCTCCCACCTGTCTGACGTTCCGATATTGGCAGCACTCAGGTGATCTCTGCACCTGGGTCCAGGGCCACAGAAATCTCCCCCAGTGGATTTTCACTCGTGGCAGGGATGTTCCAAATACTGTGGCAGCTGGGAATGCCCGAATTAGCAATGCAAATGCCTCTTGCAGCCCTCCGATATTTGAATTTTTAATGAAATATAGACTGTTCATTAAGATCCTAAACAGGGGCATGTCAAGCTAGGAATGCATACTTTTCATGATTAAAATCTGTAAATGATTTTGAATTGTTGATTATTTGGTTAAACTCTAAACAGCTAAAAATGTGGCAAATAAAAGTAAGGTTTAAAACGATTTTGGGTGAATACATTTAATTTAAGGCATTATTCGCACCCCTGGGCTAGATTCCCTTGCATTCTGGTATTGATATACTAATAGCTGTTCTTTTGGTATTCCCTGCAACTGGGCGGATTTTCCCTTCTAGTTGCGATACACTGTGCCTTCAGTAATGCAAGGAATCCGACCAAAATCAAAAACGATAAGGGAGCACACAAGAAAAGTTGAAAATGCTGTAAATTCACAGCAGGTATTTTAGCCTCTGCTAGATTCACGTTTCAGCTATAAACCTTTGTCCAAACTGAAAACTGTAAAATCTAGAAATATTTCAAAAGTGTAGAAATAAATGGCGGGGAAAGATGTAAACAATTGGGTGATGGTGGAGGCTGGGGGGTTGGGGAGGCTGGGGTTAGGGGAGGGTGGGAGGGGCAGAGGAGCTGTGTAATGGGGGGCCGGGGGGAGCTGTGTGATAATTTTGATTTAAAAAAAAAATGAAGTTTAAATGGTACGCTATTGGTTAGGTCTCCTGTTAATCGCCCTCCATGTTTCCCGTTCCATCAAAGTCAATGATAGTACGCATTTTACCCCATTGCCAAAAGTCAAAGTTACCTCCTTGGAGACAAAGCTAACATGTTTAGTGATCTGTAAACTGTAAGATGGTTAAGTGACATAAAAATACATCCCAGCAGGACACCATGAAGATAAATGGAAGGTGTTCCAGATACCGGAACACAAAATCCACACTGGTAACCCTGTAGCAGTACGAGGGGGTGTTGCAGGATACAGATAGGTTGGAGACTTGGGCAGAGAAATGGCAAATGGAGTTTAATCCAGACAAAGGTGAGGTAATGCATTTTGGTAGGTCTAACGTAGAGGGGAAATATACTGTAAATGGGAAAACTCTTAAGAATAGGAAAGTCAGGGAGATCTGGGCCTGCAGGTCCACAGATCTTTGACGGTGGCAACACAAGTGGACAAGGTAGTCAAGGAAGCATACGGAATGCTTGCCTTCACTGGACGGGTCATCGAGTATAAAAACTGGCAAGTCATGCTATATTTGTGTAGAACCTTGGTAAGGCTGCACTTGGAAAATTGCACACAATTCTGGTCGCCACACTACCACAAGAATGTGGAGGCTTTGGAGAGGGTGCTGAGGACGTTTACCAGGATGTTGCCTGGTCTGGAGGGTGTTAGTTATGTTTAGAGGCTGAATATACTCGGACTGTTTTCATTAGAAAGACGGAGGTTAAGGGGTGACCTGATAGAGGTCTACAAAGTTATGAGGGGCATGTGTAGAGTGGACGGGCAGGCACTCTTTCACAGGGTGGAGGGGTCAGTAACCAGGGGACATAGGTTTAAGGTCCGTGGGGCAAAGTTTAGAGGAGATGTGCAAGGCAGGTGTTTTACGCAGAGGGTGGTGAGTGCCTGGAACGCGTTGCCGGGGAGGTTGTGGAAGCAGATACTTTAATGGCATTCAAAAGGCATCTCGACAAACACATGTTTAGGATGGGTGTCGAGGACTACGGCACAAAGGAAGTGCTGAGGGTTTTGGCAAATGTTGGTATCATGACCAGTACAGGCTTGGAGGGCCGAAGGGCCTGTTCCTGTGTTGTATTGTTCTTTGATCGTTGTCAGAGGCACCACCTTTAGGATGAGGCGTTAAACGGAGGCCCTGCCTGCTCTTTAGGGTGATGGAAATGATTCCCTGTTACTACCTCAAAGAAGAGGAGGGTAATACACCTCTGTATCCTGACCACTATTTATTCTTCAACCAACATCATTGAAACCTATTTAACTGGCCATTATCTTATTGCTGTTTGTGGGAGCTTGCTGTGCCCAAAATGGCTGCTGTGTGTCCTGTGTTACAACAGTGACTGTGCTTCACAATTGACCTATTTTGCATTAGAATATTCAGGGACATCCTGGGGAGGGGGGGGGAGGGGGGGCGCTAGGTTACGTCCCTAAAATAACTAAAGAAGTAAGTTAAGATTGCTGTTAAGGCAATTTTCTTAATTTATTTTTCCTCTTCCCTTGTGTGGGACTTTTCCATATCATTCACCACCTCTGTTAAAGATGGCCACTTATGTTGGGCGATGAGTCAATGGATACTCATCAAATGATTCAACACAGGTCAGCATAGCATGTGAGTTTCAGCAGGCTTCTTGGCAAGAGCGATGATGGAAACACCATGGCTGAGCTCGATCCCAACATCAACACATACCCATTTTCTAGTAAGGGCTCACCAGACACTGACCGGAAATTACAATGATCGGAAATAGACAAATAAACCTTTCAGTATTGAATCCTCATTCCTCAATGCCATGGATGCTAGATTTTAAATGACCAGCTAATCTCATGACGTTTTGTTCTTGTTAGTGTCTTTAATTTACCGTGTTAATTTGTTGTACCCTGGAACATTCTCCCTGTACATATACACAGCAGTACAACCAACATTAATAACTACCACCTTATTTCAAACCATAACTTCAATAAACATCTAAATAATTGTGCGTCTTCAGTTATTTTCTCACAGTCTGGTAAACAAATGTATCAGTGTGTATGTGTCATTCTTGTTTTCGATCATTAGGCTCCCCTATAATGGCTCTGAAACCCGCTGAAGAAACCTGCTCAGCCAGGGAGAAGAGTTTTTCATTGCTGCAATGCTTTTGGATTAAAAAAAAATCTTCAGCACTCTAAACCATGTAACTCTTCATCATAAATTGGACAATTATGTCCTGATTGATGAAACAGTGAACTGGGACCGAAAGATGTATTGTGGACCTAAGTCTGAGCCGAATACTGCCGCTAAAAGTCACAGCTTTATCCATTGCCACTCTTTAATTTGTATTTCAATCCAATGGTAATAAAGTTTGCTGCAGCGAAACTCCCTACGGGGAGGGGGGGGGGGGGGGGGGGGGATTTCTATGGGCTCCCCCTGTTGAGATTTCAGCCAAAGTTCTGAAGAAACCCTGGTGAAATGCTGGACCAGTCTCTTTTTAAACCTTTTAAATAATGAAAGCAAAATTAATGTTTGAATTCCCTTACTAGAGAGTTGAATAGGAATAGTGTAACCAAAGAGTGACTATGGTTTCACTGGCTCAATGGGTGAATCCACCTCTTGGTGTAATGCTAACTCATACAGACCTGGAAGGCCCCAGGCTTGCTATGTCAATAGTGGGCAGCACTGTAGCACAGTGGTTAGCACAATTGCTTCACAGCTTCAGGTCCCAGATTTTAGCCCCGGCTTGAGTCACCATCTGTGTGGAGTCTGCACGTTCTCCCCGTGTCTGTGTGGGTTTCCTACGGGTGCTCTGGTTTCCTTCCACAGTCCAAAGATATGCAAGTTAGGCGGATTGGCCATGCTAAATTGCCCTTCGTGTCCAAAAAGGATAGATGGGGTTACTGGGTACGGGGATAGGTTGGAGGTGTGGGCTTTAATGGGGTGCTCGTTCCAAGGGCTGGTGCAGACTCGATGGTCCGAATGGCCTCCTTCTGCACTGTAAATCCTATGATTCTATGATTCACCTCAGCGGTGCAACAGGAGGTTTGAAACAACAGGCATCGGTGCTCCTGGTTTCAGGAGGGACAATCAACTGGGATTGCCATTCTGTAGAACCATCATGACACTAGCAATGTTCCCACCAACTATAATTCATGATATCATTGTATGAAGTGCTCGGAGACATTTTGATGTGATCAAAGAAGACCATAGAATTCCTACAGTGCAGAAGATGGCTATTCGGCCTATCTAAAGTAAATGTAAGATTTGAGGTTTCTGTCCATTGAAGGTACCTTCAGTATGAAAGTGTAATGGGCAAAGATAGGATTGGACTGTCTGGTGAAATTGGCAGACCACACTTGCTTTTTTAAACTAGAAACATGAAAAGCTTAACATCAGAGGACGGCTACCACTTGTGGAACTGTTGCTCAGCAGGCGTCCAAGGCTTCAGGAGGGAAAAGAAAAGGAAAAGTAACTGCTAATCTTCCACTTACGATTGATCAGTCAACTCATAAAGAGCTCTTTGCACATTGACTGACTCTGGTAATTATACTCCTGAAATCATTAATTATAGAAAAGAGTCCATTTCAGCATCATTCATAATTCTTTCTACAAAGTGAAATCAGGATCACAACCTCGAAAAGCAAATAATTCCACATGCCCTTTAAAATGGAGCCTTCGAGTCATCCTTTCAATCAGCATTAAGAATTCTAGAATTTCAAGTTGAATTGTTCAGTGAAGCTGAATAAATGACAACTTACTGCTTTCACAATTTCATCAAATTGTCAGTCAATAAGGGTCTATTGGTCCGCTCATGGAATAGTGACAAACAAACATGATTTGACTTTAAAACCATTTCACTCCCTCCATAAATGATCTCCCTTGAAGTGCTTCAAAACTAAAGGCTTTATAACTGTAGATGACACTAGCTTGTGTTTTAGTGCTCCATCTGTATCCATCATACTGACATCCTGTCAAGTGGAAGTCATCGGTATCTCCGTGAATGTTTTTCTAGAATTTCCCTCAATCACAGCAAAACTTTCAGTTTGTTTTGTCAGTAAATCTGCAGAGAACACAAGTAGGTTTTTTTACTGTACTTTTGGAATAATGGACTTATGCTCACCTCTGACACTGTCAGAGATTGCAGATACAACTGGGGACAAATTTTCACCAGGAGGTATGATTTGGGAGTTGGGGATTTTCCCAGTGTTGCAATGTTTCCTCTATCCCGGCAGTGTTGACAGGTGGGAGTTTCATCCCCAGGATGGTGGGATGGCCTGGAGTCAGACATGCCATCTCTGTTGGAGACAGAGGCAGAGGCCGGCTTATGCAAACACAGCCATTCCATTTCCAGCAACATTTGCTCAGTTCTTCAGATCACTGTAATGAACACCACACCCTCCCCTTCACATCCGTTCACCCCTTCAATCCCATTCACCCTCTCCCCCCTTCAAACCACTCGCTCCTCCATCTCTTCACTCCCGTCCACCCCTAACCCACTCACCCAATACTTTATAAACAGAGGTCATAAGCCCTATAATAAAGAATACTTGGAAGTCCTTCAAAGCTCACAGATCAGTCAAAATAAACAAACATCTCTTGAATAGGCATTTGAAAAGCTACTATCCTCTTCAGAAGCTCAAAACATTTGTCAAAATAAACATCAAACTCACATTCCTCAAGAAAACTGTGTAAACAAACTCTGCAGTTCCTTTGATAGTCTCTTTGAAGGCTGCTAGAATGTCATACATTGTCAAATCCTTCAAACAGCCAAATGGATGGCTGAGCTACTCTGCAAAGAATGAATGACAGCAAGGAGGAGAATTTAAGCAATTAGCTCTGGATTACCTTTGTAACACTTTACAATGTAGAATAGCTCTTTATCTAGTGGATAATCTATTCTAAAGCATCTGAAGACTTTTACACTTTTACAGCGCTATTGTTTCACTTGACAGCTTGCCAGCTGTCAGAAATAACAACCTGGCAACCACATTATTTTATGTTTCCCAATCACAGCACTGTCATAGTTCACTTTAGTGAACACAGAGATAAATCAGACGACATCATTTCTTGAAGAACTGTAAAGGAGGCAACAGCATATTTAGTCACTTTTTCTACTCTTTCCAATCCATAGGTCAGGCCTCTACTCTGCAGATGTGATTAAGGAAGGGGACGAGAACATGGTAACCTCACTGAAAATTGTGGAAGTTCTGAAATGCCCACTTTCAGAATGGTACTGGAAACCTCTTAACAGCAGCGTATAAGATTCCTGTCCCACCCGTTGCCCACATTACTGTAAATCGACAAACATGGAAATGGAGGCGAGACTTCCACCATTGTCACTCAGCGGCCATTTCTTTCCCATTTTTGACTCCATAACAGGACTGCAAAATCTGACCCCTGGCCCTTTGCCAAGCTTCCTGGCATTGCTAGGAAAAACTAATGCCTCATGAAATGCCATAGTTTGTACATCTGTGCTGGAATGGCAGGCATTCCATTCCATGGAGTGGCAGAATAGAAATTATACACCTAGGGTCAGACCTTCATAGTTTTGGCAATCTGCCACTAAACACGGGAAAATAAATACGTTAAAGTTGGTAATACTCAGCAGGTTTGACAGCATCTGTGGAGAGGACTTTCTGTTTTCATTTCCGATTTCCAGCATCCACGGTATTTTGCATTTAAATACATTAAAATATCTTCTAATCTCTGTTTCCTATTTGACTACAAGTTGAGCTTCATGTATCCTCTCAATCACAAAGGTAGCCAACTTCCAGTTCCATCCTAAGGCTAGCTGCTGCTGAAATCCACATCCATACATTTGTCATCGTTAGGTTGAACAATTTGAATGCTCCCAGGTTAGTCTCCCATCTTTCACCCTCCATAAACTTCAGTTTCCCTTGAATTCAGATGTCCATCTCCCACCCTGCATCAAGTTCCACAGTCACCGGTGACCTACATAAACGCTGGCTTCCCCAAAGCCAAGAATTGAAAATTTCCGCCTCTTCATAGCCTCGCCCCCCCTCCTACATTTGTAACATTATTTTGTATAACAAATCCGCTCCAACTCTCAACGTGGAATTTAATGTCCTCTGTTCTGTCTTGTTCAAAGACAGGGGAGGCGGTCATTTGATTGAGGGCAGAGGTGTGGGGTGCGGACCCCACCATCTAACTGACACTCTCCATTCAAGCTCCAGGTGCAAAGGGTGGAGGGCAGCCTACCTGTCCAGAGGCTAATCGAAGTCCCTAAGAGCAGTCCCATCCCTGCACTGGAACCCGGGGGCAGGGAACTCGTCTACCGGGGAGGCCACCCAGAAAATGTCCTTGAGCTTGCCAGTGGTTTACTGGAGTGGGGGTTTCTCATTCACATTTATTCTGTGCCAGATTGGGGAACCTGACATCTGGAACCAGTAAAAGAGAGATCCCGCAGGAAACCATGTCCGTACCCTAGATGTTGAACCCCTGCTCCCCCCTCAACCCACCACAGTCTCTGGCCGGTAACCCCCTCGCCATGTCCCTCATCCCTCCCACTCTCAACTCTATGTGGGAATCCAACCTGATCCCTTCTGCAGGTCTGAGTGTAATACCAGTATTGGCCACCACTCCTGGTGGCACTGCCGAGACTGGAGAGTTGCCAGTCTCTGATTGGTCAGCAGCTGCCAGGGGTGGGATTTCCACCCTGCTCAGGGCTTAATTGAGTGTGTGGCCCAGTGCTGCCCAGTGATTGGTTACATTGTAATTGGGTTGGGCCTCCCAGAGAGAAGTGATGCAGAGTTGTCACTGGTTCTCCAGAAGAGGGAGGGGTTCAGGGAGAGAGATGGGGGTTAGAGGGGTGGGGGGGAAATCAGGAGTTTGAGGGGGTTGTCAGATGGGTCGGGGGGAGTTGGGTGGTGGGGACTAGTCAGTTTGGGTCGAGGAGGAGTTGGAGGGTTGCGGACTAGCCGGGTCGGGGGGGGGGGGGGGGGGGGGGGGGTTGGTTAGGTTGGGTTGGGTAGGTGATGGGGTGTTGAAAGGAGTTGGAGGGTCAGCCTAGTAGCTTAGTGGGTGGGAATTGAGAAGTTTGTGTAGTTGAGTGGTGTGGGCAAGTCAGGTCGAGTTGCAGACGAATGATGGTGTCTGAAGCGGGCTGAGGGGGTGCAGTGGTTGTCAGTGGCATAGTTGTCCAGGAGTCACACTAGGATTGTCCAGGAGTTAGACTTGGATGTTTTTGTGTAATGTTCCTTCGGTAACTATTCAGGTGGGTAAGTTGGAATCATCCAAAGTCTCTGACTCTAACTCAGGTTTGGAGACTTTTTGGAGGGTCCTTGCGAGGCAATGGAATTGTCCATCAAAAGTTCAAAGTTACGAGGGCAGTTCGCAGAGAGCCAATGCATTGGGACTGCCGAGAGATCCCGTGACTCACCTTTGGGAGCATCTGGGGCGGGATTCTCAGTTTTTTGAGACTAAGGACGTGATTTTCCTGAAAAATGTCCAAGTGATGTAACCAGCGGGATTTGCCGCAAGTTTCCCGGCGCTCAGTCCAGCGAAGCCGGCAACACAATTCAACGTTAATTGGTCCACTTAACGAGGCCTCATGGGCTTCTCACCGCAAATACCGCTTCGCCAGCCGATTCACCGGGACCGCAATGCCAGTCCTCCGCTAACAAGGTCGAGCGGCACTTAAGCTGCATTTGCTCAGCCAATCCCAGCCAGCTCATAATAATGGCGCTGAGGAGACCAGCCCCAAGATTCGGGGACGCTTACGTGGGGAGGGTCCTGGACACGGTGGCGACCAGGAGGGATGTCCTGTTCCTCGAGTGTCACGGAGGGTGAGCCACAAAGCAGCCAGTGCTGCCTGGGATGAGGTGGCGGCAGCAGTCAGCTCGGGCAGTGTGACCAGGAGGATTGGCCAGCAGTGGGAAGAAAGTCAATGACCTACATCGGGCAGCACGAGTGAGTAGACACCAATGCCCCCCCCACACTCCCAAGCGAACATTCACCCCCCCAACTCGCCAAGTGACCCCCAGCCCTCCCTCCCTCTTCCCCCCACTCCACATCCTTCACTCCGCCTCTCCTACCACTGGCTAATGATGCCCTCTCTGTGTCTCCTTAGAAAAAGCTCTCCCACAATTGGGGGGAGAGGGCCCAGACTGGCAGAGGGGTGCCAGACTTGAGAATCCTCACCTCCGTGCGGCGGCCCTGGAGGTGACTGGAGTGGCCGCTGACAAATCGGCCACCCACGTGGAGGATGGCGGACGCCACAGAGGTGAGTGAGGGAGCTGTCAAATGAGTTGTTGTTGCCTTACTGATTGACCCATCCCTCCCACTGACCACTTGCCCGTTCTCCTGCAGGTCCTCCAGCCATCGGCGCCGGCCCATCCTGGGTGACCCCCTCTCATGACTCTGAAGAAAACACCCCGGAGGAGAGTTCCGAGGATGCCACCATAATAGTTGCGGCACAGCTTACATCCCCACACTCCACCAGCGCAGATGTACACATCTAGGTCGGACATGTTAGTGGTGAGGCTTCTGGGGCACACACTGCTGGTGATGTACCTCAGATGGAGACAGAAACCCCCAGGCAAGACAACAGTTGGACCCAGCTGAGTCCCAGCTTGATGCTGAAATTCTGGAACAGGGTGCAGGATTCTTTCAGGCCAGGCTGGGCCGGAGAATCGCCTGTGCGGTCAGCACGGCGCCGGTCGGGGGCCGCTCTACGCCGAGTGGCCACGCAAAACAACCCGAATCCCGCCGGCGCCGTTCACACCTACTCTTACCCGGCGGGACTTCGCGTGGATCCATCCGGGCGGGGGCCTGGTGGGGGGGGAGGGGGGTCCGAACCCGGGGTGGGACTACTCTGTGGCCTGGCCCGCGATCGGGACCCACCGATCGGCAGGCCAGAGTCTCGGACTGGGGGCCTCTTTTGTTCTGCGCCAGCCTCTGTAACCCAACAGCATGTTGCACGCATTGGCACCGGCCCCACTGCACATGCGCAGACCCGCGGCGTCCATCTGACGCCAGGGATCGGCAGCTGGAGTGGCATGGGCCGCTCCAGTGCTGTGCTGGCCCCCTGTAGGGGTCAGATCGCTGCCCCTGAGACCATGTTGACGCTGTCGAGAAACGGGATGGCATTTACAACGGCATCAACACTTAGCCTGAGGATCAGAGAATCCCGCTCAGAGTTACCTGGTGCTGATGGAGACGATAGGGAACGGCTGGGACACTCAGAGGAAGATGTCAGTGTCACTCCAGCAGATCCATAGCTGCTTGGAGGAGCCGCACAGGCTACGGGTGCAGGAGATGGCACCGACAATGAATGGCACCGAGGCCAACACTGCTAGGGTGGTGACCGCAATGGAGAGTCTGGTGCACGACATGGCACCGTGAGTGAAGGTGTCTAAGGCGTTGCGCAGTCGGTGACGGCCATGGCTGAGGGTCTCGGCAGAATGTCTGACTCTCTGGGGCTTGTCGCCCAGTACCAGGCTGACCTTGATGAGGCTTTGCGGGACATGCCCTGCTCTGAGATGTAATGACTGAGGCACTGCGGAGCTTGTCCCAGTCATAGGTGGGCATGGCTGAGGCACTGCAGAGTATGTCCCAGTCACTGAGGCGCATCGCTGAGGGCGTAAACACCCTGGTGCGGGCCATGAGGAACCGCCAGGACTGGCAGAACCAGACGATGTAGGGGCAGCTGGAGCACGAAACAGCTGCCCCTCTGTCGTCCCAAGGTGAACCCCAGGGCTCTGTGGGCACTGTTTGGGAGGAGGGGACGCTGGGTGCCAACCTGGACCCGTGCCATGGAGTGGCGATGATGGCCACCAGCTCACCCTAGTTCCACCCCTCTGATGAGGCCGCAACTCGCAGGCAGTACACGGGACAAGGCGGAACAGCTGTGCCTATGCCACCGACAAGTGGGGCTCCCCGGCCTCAGAGTTCCCAAAGGACGCCTGCCAAGCGTATCGAGGGCCACAGGACGAGGTAAGAAGCTGGCAGCCTCCATCTCAGATGTGCATCTTGGAGCAACACCAAGATGTAGTGGTAGAGCTCGGAGGGCCAAGCATATTGAGGATCACGCTAGGATCACTGGTGTCCCGGCTAGTGTCCGGCTCGGCAGCCTGCAGTCACTCCTCTCTGTGATCTGCCTCCTCTCTCTTTCCCTCAGCAGCCACCGTGCCAGTTACACAATTCTTAAAAGCACAATTGAACCGCACTGTCAGGAACTCGGCCTAGCGGATGTGGAGATTCGCGGAGGCCCCGGAGAAAACCGGGATGGGCCCGCTAACGATATGCAAACGGTGTCGACAGTACGTGCATTCCGGAATGCATTGATGTGTTGAGGTGACTGAGAAATGTGATTTGGCTTCAAATTGGCGACTGCTGCGCTTTTCGAGTCGGAACCGAATCTCCACCCAATCGCCTTTCTCGATTTCAGCATCGACCAATGGAAAATCCCGCCCCTGGTCTCTAACCACCTGGGAACTGGAAGGTCTGAGCCATTATGGACAGTAGTTATTATTATAAATTGCCATTGTTGTCATGTTTGCAGTAATTATAGTCTCTTTGTTTGATAAAACTTTAACACATCATTTCCATCCTCTGCTGAAAGGATTTCATTGAAGTCAACACAGCATTACTGATCTACTAATCACTAGCACGCTCCCAAACTTCTGCCCCTTAAATGCACTGGCAAAAATGAGATTAGCCTTTGATCAGACAATAGTCTGTAAAATTAAGTGTTTCGAGAGTTGACTATCAGTATCGCACAATTCAACCCATTTAAGTGGAACACAGGCCAAATTAAAAGAATCTACACATTTAAACAAACTGCCCTCACAAAGCAAAACAAAATAGAGGGCACATTGCTAGCAGGTCCTGAAAATCCCACCACCCTCTCGTTGGGTTTAATTTTAATCGCCTCACATACAGCATTGTTGATACAAGCACAATATTCAAGTGCTATAACTGCACTGATTTCACGATTAGCTTTATTATTTGTAATACGAATCCAATAGTACATTTAAAACCACTTTAATTATAAACATTTTACTTCAGCTCACTTTATCTTCTCTTTCCCCAATAGGGGCTGGTTGAGCTCACTGGGCTAAATCGCTGGCTTTTCAAGCAGACCAAGCAGGCCAGCAGCACGGTTCGATTCCCGTATCAGCCTCCCCGTACAAGTGCCGGAATGTGGCGACTAGGGGCTTTTCACAGTAACTTCATTGAAGCCAATTTGTGGGTGAGCAGAGGGATCTCGGTGTCCATGTACATAGATCCCTGAAAGTTGCCACCCAGGTTGATAGGGTTGTGAAGAAGGCCTATGGTGTGTTGGCCTTTATTGGTAGAGGGATTGAGTTCCGGAGCCATGAAGTCATGTTGCAGCTGTACAAAACTCTGGTACGGCCACATTTGGAGTATTGCGTACAGTTCTGGTCGCCTCATTATAGGAAGGACGTGGAAGCTTTGGAACGGGTGCAGAGGAGATTTACCAGGATGTTGCCTGGTATGGAGGGAAAATCTTATGAGGAAAGGCTGATGGACTTGAGGTTGTTTTCGTTAGAAGAAGGTTAAGAGGTGACTTAATAGAGGCATACAAAATGATCAGAGGGTTAGATAGGGTGGACAGTGAGAGCCTTCTCCCGCGGATGGAGGTGGCTAGCACGAGGGGACATAGCCTTAAATTGAGGGGTAATAGATATAGGACAGAGGTCAGAGGTAGGTTTTTTACGCAAAGAGTGGTGAGGCCGTGGAATGCCCTACCTGCAACAGTAGTGAACTCGCCAACATTGAGGACATTTAAAAGTTTATTGGATAAGCATATGGATGGTAATGGCATAGTGTAGGTTAGATGGCCTTTAGTTTTTGACTTCCCATGTCGGTGCAACATCGTGGGCCGAAGGGCCTGTACTGCGCTGTATCGTTCTATGTTCTATGTTCTAATAAGCAATTTTCATTTTCATATATCTTCTATTTATGTTATTTTAATTATACTTTTATTCATTTGATGCAACCTTAATTGTTTCTTTTATGATTTTCGCTCCTTTTCGAATCCGAAGGATGGCCAACACCTCTTCGGTAAAGTGTTGTGACTTGTTTCTTGTTCTGTCAATACTTGTCACCTAGCATGTCAAAGGTTTCACCTTCAACGTTTAGGCCAGACTTCGGCTCAAAGCTTTCTGCAGCGAATCAATGCTTTTAAGGTCTGTAACTTGGACATCTTCCAAGGTTGGTTCACATTTTGTGCCCAGTATTACATCAATCAATGAGACAAAATTGTCAAAATAGAATAGATGAGTGAATAATGCTTATTAAGTTGTCTGGGTCATGTTAACTGTTTGGGCAGCATTACTACTTTCAATCAGGTTAGATCACAGTGTAGTGGGTTTCTTTCACTCCTAAATTGTACATTCGGAATAAGAACTTAGAATAAATAAAATAGATAGCTCAGGAGAAATGGGATTTCCAGATGGAATTTCTGAATATTGGCGATAGAAAAGTCAGACATAAATTTAAACTAAGCAAACAAATTTGATCTCTGTGTCAATCCACAGGAAGGTTTAAAATGACAGTAATCAGAAGCACAACCTTGACTCTGGCGTTAGACTGTCAGTGGTACTCAATTTCAGCACGCAATTTCTCTTTATTTTCTAGCTAAAGATTTCTCTGACGTTAATTCATCTGTTCTTGTGTGAGGGCATATTGTCAAATTACTGGCACTCTGGTTGAGTAATCATGTCTGAATAATACTGAATAACCCAGGAGCATCAGCATCAAGTTGAAAAAGAGCTTTCTGCCAATGTTCCTTTTCCAAAGTTTACCACGCGTTTCGTTTTGCAGAACGATATTCACCGTTGAAAATGACAACATTCCGTGAATAGGTAGGCCACGCATGACTTCAGATTTGTCTTCTCTCTTGTCTTGACCAATTACCTAGGATACGATTTTTAACCTTCCGAGCTTTGTCGGTGTTTTAGGAAAGATAGTTCCTATTATTCTTTTCAAAACAATGCTGCGAATGTTGTGGATTAACAGTTCTGACACTTTGGCGAAAGGTTTTCTGGATTCTGGTGAACATGTAATCCCTTCTCTCAAATTCAGTTAACCTCAGAAGTTTCAATGCTTTGGTCCGTCATTGCTTTGAGGAATTAATATTGGACAGCCAATGTAAGTCAGCGAGCACAGGGATGATAGGGGAATGGGGCTCGGGGTGAGTTAAGGTGCAGGCAGTAGAGTTTTGGATTACCTCAGTCTAATGGATGCGGGAGAGCAGCATAGCATGTATTTGAAGAGTCAAGTCTTGAGATAAGAGTGATGTGAATAATGGCTTCAGCAGCAGATGAACTGAGATAGGGACAGGTCAGGCAATGTTTCTGAGGTGGAAATAGCTGATCTTAGTAATCGCATGAAGATATGGGGAGCGGGGTGGAACGCTCATATTAAGGTTGAATTTGACACCAAGGTTGTGAACAAACTGGTTTAGTCTCAGACTGTTGTTAGGAGAGAGTTGCTAGCTAGGGAATAGAGTTTGGAGTGGGGACTGAAAACCCTGTCCCGATTCTACCGCGTATTTGTGGAAACCCACGACCCGCCGATAGTGGGCACTTACCTGCGCTGAGAAATCAGGATGAGCCTTCCTGCCCCAAGCACGGCAATCTGCGCTGAGCTCTGTAAGATACCGGACAGGTTCCCATTGGCGCTTGGGAGGACCCCATGGTGTAACCGTTCAGGGCGACCATCACCTTGACGGCTACGGAATTGTGTGTCCTCCTTCATTCATCCACAGTGCCAGGTGTGCCATGATCTGGCAGATATATCGCACTGTCCACCTGCTCAGCCAGAGTCCATGATGGCAGGCTCGATCTGGCATTTCTTCGAATGACACGTACTGCCAGTACTCATGAAGCCTCATGCGGCGCCTCCTCCTTCTCAGCCTGTTGGCCAGCCGGCTCTCCATCCTCAGTGGCTGCCTCTAGGGTAGGCTCTGCTGCTGCAGCTTCCTCCTCCTCAAGCAGTTCCAGCTCGTACAGCCGCAGTGCATCCCCCAGGTCTGCGGCGACTGGCAGGAAGCCCACCATTACTGGTTGAATACCAATATCCATTGTCTGCAGGTGATGAAAGGCCGAAATGTTAGCATTGTGCGTATCCCCGTGCTCAACCAACTCCACCTAGCTATACAGTGGCACCGGTTGGCACTGCGGACCCTGCCCCCACATGCTCCCCTAACCCATCCCTGCACCCCTGGTGCCCAGCACCATGGGGGCCCACTGGTACTGGCACTTCCCTGATGCCAGGGGTGCCATCGGCTCGCGCTGCCCATGCCAGTTGTATGTTCCGTGGCCCCTGACTGGTGAGCTTGCAGGAGCTACAGTGGGTGTCACCCTGCGTGTGCTGTCTGATGCACCGCTGGCACGTGGCGGCTGTTTGAGGAGGGTGGTATGATAGAGGACAGGGTATGGGGGCGGTGGGGTGGGGGCACCCATACGGCCGGTGTCTGCAGAACCAAGGCCAAGATGGGTTGTCAGAGAGGTGCGCAGCAAGGTGGTTGCCTTGCAGGCCGCGGCAATGGCGGTCCGCGCAGGGACAATGCCCCAGTCCAGTGGGGTGACCCCACCCATCTCCCCGTTAGCTCCCCCCCCCCCCCAGACCTGAAAATGAAAATGAAATGAAAATCGCTTATTATCATGAGTAGGCTTCAAATGAAGTTACTGTGAAAAGCCCCTAGTCGCCATCTTCCGGCGCCTGTTCAGCGAGGCTGGCAGGGCCCCCCACTCCCAACCAGCCCCACTAGTGTCTGGCCCAGCAGCCCACGGTCGTTCCTCCATGTTCGACCTTTACACTCTCCCTCAACTGCCACGACATCTGTTTCCTATGAATGCACAAATGAACCTCACTGTTGGGATTTCCCCAAGTGGAGGTGGAGAATCGCGGAGGCCCTGGAGAATACCTAATGATATGCCCACACAATGCCTGCCATGTTTTTGGCGTCAAATCGATTCTCCGCCCGATCGCATTTCCCCATTCCAGCGTTGGCCGTCAGAGAATCCCACCCTTGATTTTTTTTGTGTATGTTCTGAGAATCATAGAATCGTTGCAATGTAGGAGAAAGCCATTCGGCTCACCGAGTCTGACACTCCGAAAGATTATCCTACCAAGGCCCACACCCCACCTTATACCTGTAACCCCACTTAACATTTTGACAGTAAGAGGCAATTTAGCATGGCCAATCCACCTAACCTGCACACCTTTGGCTGTGGGGGGGAACTGGAGCCCCTAGAGGAAACCCTTGCAGATACGGGGAGAACGTACAAACACCACCCAGTCACCCAAGGTCTGCATTGAACACAGGCCCCTGATGTTGTGAGGCAACAGTGCTAACCAGTGTCACACTGTGACAAATATGTTTCTGATTTGTTTACTTCAATTAACTTATTCATTTATAATTATGTCATAATTAATTGGTGTGTGTTGCTGTTTCAGTAAGCCATTTAGCCAGTAAGCTCTTAAAGTTTAATGAAAAACATTTACAAAAAAAATAATTTTATAAATACAAAACTTTGAAACGAGATAACATTTAACTTAACATTTAACTTTATCAGCTGAACACATTTTGTGTCATAGCACCCTCAACTTTTACAAATTTCTTGCAATAAAATATATTTTCTCACTTAAACAAAATATATTTTCTTAGTTAAACACAATGGTCAATAAAATAGATTTTTCCACATAAACACAACGGTTCTGTCTATTTGTAAACAGGAGAGGAGGAAAGGGGCGAAAGGGAGGGAGAGGAGGAAAGAGGGGGAAGGGGAGGAAAGGGGGTGACGGGGAGAGTGGGAAGGAGTGAGAACAGGAGGGAGAGAGGGTTTATGCATATGAATTGTTAGTTTTACAAGCTTAAAGTTCGAATGCAGTAGTTGCTGAAGCACAGTGCCCTGGCACACATCTCCTCTGATATCATTTCATGGTATCCCTTGCCTGTACACTCCTAGGGACGGGTAATTGATCCACTTGCTCGCCAGGCAGAGATGTAGCATGGCTCTTCTCTTATGATCCCTGCACCCACGTCAAAGCCTCAAAATAAGTTCAAATATTTTAAGAAGCCATGCTTTAAGTGTGATGCCCCAGTGAAGGTGAACCATGACTACAGATTTTGGATCTGCACTGGATTCTGCAATACCTGTCAGAGAGATAATTCACATTAGCTTACAGGAGGCTCGCATACATCAACTAAGGCCTTAAACTTTGTTAAAATATCAGCTAATCACTGAGGCTTGTCAGGATGAACATTACATCAGGGAGACTCTCAAACAAAATAGCTGAAATACATTGCAAAATCTAAATATACTTTAGCTGTGAATCAGCTGGGAGGACAGGTGTGCTAACATTAGTGTCCTTCAAGGAGTCAATAGAACCAGTATCAAGGCCATGGTCATCCAAAACCAAATCCTCTGGGCCGCCCATATTCTCAGGATGTCAGAATCCCAACTGCCAAATCAAATCTTCTTCACCTAGCTCAAGGAAGGATCCCGAACAAGAGGAGGACAAAGGAAGCTCCTCAAAGACACCTTGAAGGCTTACCTCCAGAAATGCAACATAACGTCAGCGCTTGCGAGATCTTTGCTCAGAAGGGACCTACTTGGCGGAACCTTATAATTGAAGCAACATAATTCTTTGAGAACTCCCGACGGCAAGAAGAGGCCTGGAAAAGGAGTCTGAGAAAGGAATACCTGTCACCTCGTGTCCAAGGACCGCTCCCTCCTTTTGGAAACTCCTGCGAAGTGAGTGATTGAAGATGCGGCTCTAGGATCGGGCTCACAGCGTAACGCGGAATATCTTCAATGGACAAGCATACACGTTAGCGAGTGATCACTGAAGATTACATGCACTCAAAACCCACTTTATCTATTATATTTCCTTTCATGGAATTAACAGGATGGCAAACCAAAGTTTCAACAAAATAAAAATATATCTTCCTTTCACTTTATTTGCATTTTAAACATATTTGTACATGCTCAACATTAATAAAATAAAACATTATCCCATAAAACAAATGGCTCCTGATGCCTCCTGTATATGCCCGATGATTCTGGACCAAGAGAAATAAAAGCATAAATGAAAAAGTGTAAAAAGTCATATAACATCAGGCCAAGCTGGCCAAGTTAGTGCTGTCCTGCGATTTTTCATTGTCCTCTTCAATGAAGCGGTGGAAGGAATGCAGGTGAAAAAGACAGCACCAGCAGTATAAATATCAAGCGCTTTCAGCGCGCACGCCCATACGTCACACTTCTGGCTGGTTGCGCCGCACATATGTGGTGGACGATCAACTGAAGTCCGAAAATGACCAGGAAGTTACGGGTCATTAATGGCGTCTCTCTTCCTAATATTGAACTGGAGGAAAATTCTATTCATCCAGTACTGGATGTCGGGCAACTATGGAGGAGTTCAGAGAGGTGGTGGTGAGGTAGAACTGGATGGTGTCAGCCTACTCTTGAAAGCTAATGACGAGCGATCAGATGATGCTGCTGAGGCACTGCATGGAGATAAGAAATAGGAGAGGTCCAAGGGTAAATCTTTGCAGGACGTCAAGAGGTAATGGTGTGAGAGTGGCAAGAGAAGACATTGCAAAGATTGATAAGAATGGAATGAGGTGAGAGCAGCCCCATCCAGTTGGACGATGGCGAAGAGGAGGAGGATGGCGTGGTCAACTGTATCAGAGTTTGCAGACAGGTCAAGAATGATGAGGAGGGATAGTTTGCCTTTGTCACAGTCACATAGAATTAGTGGGGACACTACAAAACATGGCTTTTGTTCTGATTCTTTGATCCAAGCATTGATTTGTTCCCTTTGCACAAACTGGGACAGTGGTGCATGAAAATAGCTTCCAATATATGCACATTTTCTGATGTTCTGATCCTTACTCTCAACATTACTTTCAGGTGTATTAGCAGCCAGTTTAATATTTTAATCCATTTAATACATAAATATCATTGTCAAATTAATATTATAATTTAGATGGTCATTGTAGTAATAGTAAAGTAAAGATCTTGGATTTTTTTTTACAAGCTTATCATTTAACTGGTAGCATAAATCTGTCAACTGTCAGTGTAATTAATTATTGATTACATGTTGAATGATTGCACATTTAAAATGCATCACTTAGCACAATGTAAGGATAATGAAAATTAATAATCAAGTATGAACTGAACTTATTTGAAAATTAATTCCTGGTCACAATTTGTAAGAATCGACCATTATATTTCAAAATGCAAAATGGAGAATTTTCACATTTTGTAAGTATGTAGATGGTTTGGACAGATATTATAACAAGGACACAGTAGTACCATTAAAAAAAAGAACTGACTAGTATTTATTTTGCATCTTATTGTGAGTTCAGAAACATGCCAAAGCACTTCATGTGTAGTAAGTAATTTTGACATTAAGTTAACATGGCAATAATATTTCAGACTGTAATATCCTACAGACAGCAATTAAGAATTCGTTAATTGGTTTTTTGGCAATGTTGGTTGAGGGAGGCTGCCTTATACATTTTTCAAAAAGTTTTTTTTCCAATTAAGGGGCAATTTAGCGTGGCCAATCCACCTACCCTGCACATACTTTTGGGTTGTGGGGGTGAGACCCACGCAGACATGGGGAAAATGTGCAAACTCCACACGGACAATGACCCGGGGCCGGGATCGAAACCCGGTCCCCTGAGGCAGCAGTGCTAACCACTACGCCACCGTGCCACGCTGGCTGCCTCATGCATTGACAGAACTTTCTGTTCTTTTTTAAATGCAGATAGGCAGGACCTCAGTTTAAAGTCTCCTCCGAAGAAAGACTATCAGAAGTAAGACGATGTATCTCATAGTTCACTTCGTAAGAAGAAATCTTCCTACCATTTCTTTAGCATTACAAGTAATGGTTCAATAACCATGCTGCTTCTGCTTGGGCGGGAACCCGGTGGACTAAATTTTCTATCCTCTTACACATCCTACCTAATTTTCAATCCATTGATTTAAATTGAATAAAAATCAGACGAATTTTGTAAAAGACAATCCATTCTACGGGATCGCTATCAGGGTGATGAGGAGAAATATCCATCCCCATGGGCAGAATCTATGCTGGCAGCCACATTTAGGGACTGCGGTGTGGGGATTGATTTGGGAAGTGGCGTGGGATCAAAGGCCCAAATTATTCTGACCACGGGAAGTAGGAGGACAATGTCGACGCCACACAGCGAGTAGATAATTTTAATTGTTTAACACATCATTAGCACTTATTAATGTGGAACTTTTTGTGACTAAATTGTAGCTTGGGAATTAAGCATGAAGCACAAAGTGATCACAGGCCTTCAGTTTCCCAGCTGTTTAAAGCTGGAATGAGCAGGCGAGTCATTCGATGAGGTGAAAGTAGGTCACCTGGCCCTGCCTGTCACAATTCAAGCATTTTCTTTGAAGAGGTGGTTGTGATTCATCACAGGGAAGTACTGGTTCACTGCAGGGAGGTTGATGGGTCACTGCTGGGAGGCTGAGAGTCACTGCGGGGATTCAGGGTTAATGTGGGGAGGTCAATAGTCAACGTGGGGTAGTTTGACTGTCACTGTGGGGATGTCAGGGTCACAGTGGGGAGTTTGAATCACTATGGGGAGGTTGGTGGTCACTGAGGGAAGGACACAGTCATTGTGAGGAGGGGGTCGAGGTTCACTGTGGGGAGGACGTGATTGGTCAATTTGAAGAGGCCAAAGGTCAATGTGGGGAGGTGAAAGGTTAGCTCAGGGTGGACAAGGCAGATTTAACTGGCTCCAGGAGCTTGGCGACGGTGGAAGTGGTCCTTTAAATTATGCTCCTGGTGCTTCCTGATGGCCAAAGACCTAGCACAGGATATATCTTTGCCAAGATGTAGCCATCTGTGGAGCTTTAGAAGTCACCATGAGATTTGCCTTCCTAGTGTTTGTCGAGGCCCAGGTAGAGACCCGAGCGGAGCAGAGGGAAGTTGGAATCGGGTCCAGATATTCCAAGTAGTTGGAAGTCATCTTCAAGAATCTTGGCCTGCGGCTAGACCAAATACTGAGGACTGTCAAGAAGAAGCCATCCATGGGCCAGTCAGACAAAGGTCACTGCCACGGCCCAGAGTATACAGATCTCAACTATTTTCAAATGTCAGAGAAACAATGTTAGTGAAGGTTGTGGATGCCTTGGGAGGCCATCACTCACCTCTAAGCTCTTCTGCAGGATGACCTGTGGCCCCAGGGACTCGGAGGGAAACCAAAGCCTGTGCCTCGGAAAGTCACAGCAGCCTTAAACTTCTACGTCAGCAGTTCCTTCCAGGGCTCCAATGAAGGCCTGTGCGGCATGTCCTATGCAGCCACTGCATCAAAGAAATGCCAAATACCCTATTTAAGAGAGAGTGTGCGATACAGGACTGTCCCAAAGGACCAAAGCAGCAAGATCTGTGTGCGCCGGGGCCACCACGGGCCTCCTACAAATGCAGAGAGTTATCAATTGCACACATGTGGCAATCCGAACTCCCTAGCACCGAACAACAGCAAAATGTTTCCACACCATTCATGTTCAATGGGTGTGCGACCTGAGGAGACACGTATACTCCAGGTATGTGCTTAGCTCCCAAAGAGCTCTCATGATACATGCCATCTACGCCCCTCCCCAAGTGCCACAGATCTTCGAGGCACCTGCACAGATGGATTCTGGGTGACAGGACTTATCTCCTCATGGCGTAACTGACAATCCAGGTGAGGCAGCCTCAAACTCCAGCTGAGGACCAGTATAATGAATCCCAAGGATCCACAAGGGCGACAATTAAACGGACCATTAGATTGCTTCCTGGACCATGCCAGTGGAGCCTTTCAAAAAGTGCCACTCAGAGTCTACCAGATAATCATCGTCTTCTGTGTAATACACAACCTCACTCAGCAGAGGGGGACCGGGGGGATGGGGGTGCAGGGTGTGGGGCGTGGGGGGTGATTGTGCCTTGATAACGACTGACCTGGAGGAGTCATACTCATCCCATGAGGATGTGGTGGAGAGAACAGAGCAGGCAGGCCAGCAGATTGAGAGCACGTGAGGGAAGTGGAAAGATGTGCAAGGGAGGCCCATGGGTTCTTCAGTCACACCTGATTCCAGGAGGCATGATGCCTTTGAAAAGCCCATGTACTTGCTAAAAGCCTCTCTTTTCCTTCTCATTGTATCCTGAATATCTCTGGTCATCAATGGCTCTCTGGGCTTGTTACTTCTTCCTATCACGCTGGAGGATACATGTTGGTCCTGTACCCTCCCCATTTCCTTTTTCAACCCCCTCCCCCCCCCCACTGTTCTTCTGTAGGTTCCCCCTCAAATAACTCTCCCCTGTCTACCTTGGCCAGATCCTGCCTTAGTATTCTAAAATCTGCTCTCCCTCAATCCAAAACCGTTTTTTGCAACTTGTCTATTTCTTTGTCCATAACAAGCTTAAATTGCACCATGTTGTAGTCGTGATCATTAAAATGCTCTCCCACCAACACCTCAACACCTGTCCAGCTTCATTACCCAGAATTAAGTCCCGTCTTTAAGAGCACCAGGAATAGTAACAGGAGCAGACCATGCCACCATTGAGCCTGCTCCACAATTCAATAAATCACTGCTTATCTTATTGTGCTTTTAACTTCACTTTCCTGCCTCCCCCTCCCCTTCCGCAACCCACCGCAATAACCCTACTCTCCCTCTATCAAATTGCTGTCTTGTGGGTGTGCCTGCAGAACTTGGACTGGAGAGTTCAAGAAGATGGCTCACCACCACCTTCTCAAGGACAGTTAGAAATGTGCAATAAATACTGGCCGAGCCAGCAATGGCTACATCCTGCGAACAAATAAAGAAGAATAAACTATAGGGAACAAATATTCATTTTATTTACTGTAGAACATTATTTTCAGGCGGGTTCTGGTATGCTTCCATATATCCTGAGAAAGTCTCACATGGCACCAACAGTGGAATGTTTGCTAGTTATTGAGTGTTTACCTGGGCTAGTGTTCACATTGCAGCTAGCTGCAGCAGGAAGTCACTGGCAAGAAGTGACTGCGTTAACAGTGGAAGCCCTATAAAATGAAATATGGAAAAGTGATAGATAAAGCAACTGAGTGAATGATGAGAAGAAGCTAGCAAAATGGTAGCAAACAGAAATACAAACTCGGGGTAAGGTGGTCTGCTTCAAGAAAGCAAACAGACATGGATATAGAGACTGACAGCACATGCATGCTGCACATAAGTCCAGCTAATAATTCAGGTAATATTTGCCGTCAGATTTTGGTGGAGGGCAAGGTAACGGACTTTCTTCTGGGAAGACCACTGTTGAGGCAAGCTCAAGAATACAAGCTGCAGAAGAAATTATCTTCAGAGTGGAAGAGTTGTCTGTTTTTTCAATATTTTTCTTCTCTTTTTATAGATTTTCTCCCAAATTTACACCCACCAACAATGAACAATAATCAGTAACGAATATGTCGATCCCCATATCAATAACAACGATCCCATCCTCCCACCAAACCCCAAACATTAGCCCGCATGTTCACGTAAACAAATGGAAAAAAGGAATCAGGAATCACCCATAGTCACCATGAACACACACAGCCCCCCTCCCCCCAACCCTCCCAACCCACACTCCCCCACAACTAATGTTCGATGTTATCCAGTTTTTGGAAATCCATAATGAATAATGCCCATGACTTGTAGAACCCCTCTATCCTTCCCCTCAGTTCAAACTTAACCTTCTCAAGAGTCAAGAATTCCAACAGGTCCCCCTGCCACGCCAGAGCACAGGGTGGAGAGGCTGCTCTCCATCCCAGCAGGATCCGCCTCCGGGCGATCAACGAGGCGAAGGCTACAACATCTGCATCCACACCCATTTCCAACCCCGGCTGGTCCGACACCCCGAATATGGCCTCCCGAGGGCCCGGGTCCAGTTTCACGTGCACCACTTTAGAGATTACCCTAAAAACCTCCTTCCAGTAATCCTCCAGCTTTGGACAGGACAAAAACATATGAACGTGATTTGCGGGCCCCTCCCGCAGCGTTCACACACATCTTCTACCCCTTCAAAGAATCGTCTCATCCTCGTCCTCGTGAGATGTGCTCTGTACACCACCTTCAGCTGTATCACCCCCAACCTTGGGCACGAGGTGGAGGGGTTCACTTTTCGGAGCACCTCACACCTAAACCCTCCTCCGTACCTTCTCCCAACTCTTCCTCCCACTTTGCGTTGATCCCTTCCAGTGGTGCCTTCTCCTCTTCCAAAATAGCTTTGTAAACTGCTGACACTACCCCCTTCTCCAGTCCCCCTGTCATCAGCACCTCCTCCTGCAATGTGGAGGCCGGCTCCACCGGGAAGCTCTGTATCTTCTTTCTGGCAAAGTCTCGACCCTGCATGTATCTAAACATCTCCCCCTGCTCCAGCCCACACTTTGCTCCCAGCCCCTTCAATCCTGAAAACCGACTCCCAAGAAACAAATCTTTTAGTGTCTTAATCCCCTTCTCCTCCCATTTCCGAAAATGTGGAAGAGTTGTCTTGACAACATCACAAAGACACGCAGCCTCAGGGAAGGAACTGGTGTTATGCCGAAGTGACCTTTCCAAATCCCCTATTGCAGAGAGTGCCTGAGTGAGATTGTTCAATTAATGTCAACTAGTGGTAAATTGGACGGTTTTATCTCAGCTCCATTCACTTACACCATTGACATGTTTTTAAAGAGGGAAATCTTACTTCTGTCTGCAGTTACAAATGAGGTATGTAAAAGTTGTGACTTCAGTGGGGATGCGCCTGTCCTTTGACTTGCCCCAGAATGACAGGGCTAATGTTCAGAAGGCATGCGGGAGTTTTTGCATGACCAATCTGTGCTACAGTCGGAAACAGTCTCTGCCATTAATACAACCTGCACTTATCGCAGGCTGCATCTATATTACGTAAAATGGACTGGTCTTCCCAACCTTAGCTCTTGGAATGCAGTCTGTGTGACCAGCTGACCTTCCACTTTGGAATAAGAATTTCCCCTCGAGTGTCTGTCACTATTCTGGGAGAGTACATTCTATCCGAGGGGATTTATTTGCCATGAGCTCATTTGACTTTTCTAGGACTTCCATCACCTTTAGGAGGGTGTAACTGATTTTACTTGCGATATTCCTGCTTCGAGAGGGCCTGCTGCTTATGTCTTCCCTTATGGATACATGGAGGAAACATTCATTTTTTTCAATTTTTTTTTGAAGAGGACCCATTTCCAATTCAGCATGGCCAATCCACCTAACCTGCACATTTTTGGGTTGTGGTAGACACGGGGAGAATGTGCAAACTCCACACGGACAGTGACCCAGGCCGGGATTTGAACCCGGGTCCTCGGGGCTGTAGTCCCAGTGCTAACCACTGCACCCAGTGCCGTCCTGGAGGAAACATTCATTCCGAATATTTACTAATTTGTTGTTATCCATAGTTTCATGCCCATCCTTTTACTTTTTGTAGTAATTAAAGAAGTTATTGACTTGCTCTGATCAGTTTAGAGATTTGAATTTGTGTGTTGGGGGGGGGGGGGGGGGCAGCGGGGGTGGGCGGGAGTTGGTGCATCATGTAGATAAAGGAGGGGGGAGGGTCACACTTGAGTAAAGTCAGCTCAATTTTCCATCCATTTATTTAAACGGAGCTGAAATGAGCTGGCTCATCTCTGTGCTCTGAGAAGCTGATCTGAAATCTCTCAGGGCACCAAGAGGAACCCCTGCTGTACGCGGCCTTTGTCCTGACTGAAAGGTTGAGATCTTATGGGAGAGCTCTCCCACCCACTCTGCCCAAGATCAGTGGAAGGGCTGCAGAGACCCTGGAAAAGTGCCGTGATCATTGCCAAAGCTACGGTAGCCTGGGGGGCGGGGGGGGGGGGGGGGGGGGGGGGGGGATTCACATGGAGCTTCACCCCGGAATATCCAACCCGATCTTTTAACCAGCAATTAGTGCAGCTATTTTAGGCAGGATTTGAACCCTAATGGAATACCTTCGCCAATTCTTGATTAAATCCGCAAGGGAATCTAAAGATTTGGTCCAAGATTATTTATGTTTAATTCGCACCTAATCATGATTGTAATTTAATGATGTCATCATGATCCAGCCCAAAATAATCTGCTTTGAAAACATTTTGCTGTTTGAATGCTTGTTGGGTTAGTGATCATTGATTCCATTGCACTCTAACTAAACAGGCAATGGAATAATGGAGCCAGGAGGTTTGTCTGTATCAATGGTAGTTGGACATAAGTGATGGCATGTTCCTCTCCTGTTGGGTGTTGGAAGGGAATCAGGGCCGTTTGGATTATTTGTGAAAGTTAGGAGCTCTGCATGCAACTCTGTGGTCCTGATTCTGTTGGTAGGGGGACCAAATGTGGGTCTGTCTCCGTGTGGCTACTGCCGTGGATGTAAGGAGAACAAGAGATTGTCTCCACATTGAGAGGGAAGACAAAGCATTTCTCCACTTAGGCAGGCCCTAGCAAGCAGCGTTGGTGTCAGGAAGAACCTTGCCAATGGGTGCCCCACCTTGGACAAAGGGGCCTCCACATACAATGTTGTCCTCCCACCTGCCCGCAGGAGCTTCGAAGAGGTTGCCTCGATGCAGCTGGCTGCCTTCTCACACAGCAAGGGGAAGCTTTGTTACTGGCTTGGAAAAAATGACCATCAATTGGACCGTTAATTATTGAAATTAGCCAGCTATCTCTGCTCAGCTGAGCTGCTGGTGTTCCAAAAAAGCCCGGCACTGGAATTGCATTGGGAAGCCCTCGGGCACTTCAGCTTTGCCTGAGCATCACCCAGAGCTGTTAACATCCCTCCCTGCAACTCAGGAGCTGGCAAAATGGAATCATGAGGCTGGTAACTGATAAGGTGCACATTGAAGCTTGGGAGAATGAGAACTGGGGCTGGATTCTCGCGTGTTTCTTGGCAGGGCGCCATTCGCTGGCGGCGGGATTCTCTACTCCCCATCGCTTGTCAACAGGATTTCCCATTGAACTACCCCACACCGCCAGGAAACCCATGGGTGGGGGTGAGCCACCGGCGAGAATGGGGAATCCCAACAGCTGGAGAATTTCACCCCTGATCTTCGTGAAATAATTCTGAGGAAGCTTGACTGGTTAGATGCTAAGACGATGTTTCCCCGCATGGGCAATCCAGAACAAGGGGCACAGTATTAGAATAAACAGTCTCCTATTTAAAATAGAGATGAGGAGGAATTTCTTCTCTCAGAGGGTTGTTAATCTCTGGACCTCTCTACCCCAGAGAGCAATAGATGATTGGTTATTGAATATATTCAAGGCTGAGTTAGATAGATATTTTGTTTAAATGTATTTTATTACAGACATGTATCAAAACATGTTACAGCGAATAAACACCCCGGGAAACATGCTTCCCTACAATCGACTACACAGTCTGTACAGATGTTTCCTCTTTTTCACCCTCCCCTCCACCGCGACGAAACAGCCCCTCAAACACGGTCACAAACGTCCCCCACCTTTCCTCAAACCCCCCTGAAGAGCCCCTTAACTCAGACTTTATCTTCTCTAATCGCAGGAAGTTGTAAAGGTCACCTAAACAAGCTGCCAACCCCACGGTGATGCCGACAGCCACTCCAGCAAAATTCGCCGTCGTGCAATCAGAGAGGCAAAGGCCAAGACATCGGCCTTCCTCCTCTCCATGAGCTCCGGCTACTCTGAGACTCCAAATATCGCCACCAACGGGTCCGGATCCACCTCCTCCTCCACTATCCTGGCTAAGACGGTGAACACTCCCGCCCCGAATCTTCCCAATTTTTCGCAACCCCAAAACATGTACGTGTGATTCGCTGGCCCCCGCCCACACCTCTCACACTCATCTGCTACCCCCTGAAAGAACTCACTCATTCTCACCTGAGTCATATACACCCTGTCCATCACCTTAAACTGTATCAGGCTCATCCTTGCACATGGGGAGGTCCCGTTTACCCTACGCAGTGCCTCATTCCATGCTCCCCAATTGATCTCCCCTCCCAACTCCGCTTCCCATCTATCCTTGATCTTCACCATCCACTCGCCTCCCTGCTCCCCCAGCCATTTGTATATATCCCCAATTTTTCCCTCCCCTTCCACATCCGGGAGCAGCAGTCGCTCTAGCAGGGTGTATCCCGGCAATCTAGGGAACCCCTTCCAGACCTTTCACGCAAAGTCCCTAACCTGCAGATACCTGAACTCACTCTCCCTCGGTAGCTCTACCCTCTCCCTTAGTTCCTCCAGACTGGCAAACCCTTCCTCCAAATACAAATTCCTCACCTTGACCAGCCCCACTTCCCTCCACCTCCTGTGCACACCATCCACCCCCCCGGCTGAAACTCATGATTCTTGCACAGCGGCGTTAGCACCGACATGATCCCTTCCACCCTAAAATGCCTTTTCAACTGATTCCATATCTTCACTGTGGATTACACCACCGGTCTCCCTGAATACCTACTTGGAGCCATTGGCAACGCTGTCATCACCAGAGCCGTCAAACTAGACCCCTCACAAAATTCCTCCTCCATCATAACCCACTCTACCCCTTCTTCCCACCACCGCCGCACCTTGTCCACATTCGCCGCCCAATAATAATGAAGCAAGTTCGGCAGCGCCAACCCCTCCTGCTGCCTCTGCCTCAGTAGCAGAGTCCTCCCACCCTCAGCACCTTCCCCATCCATACAAAGTCAGAAATAATTGGGTCCACTTTCCGAAAAAAGGCTTTCGTTATAAAGATCGGGAGAGCTTGAAAGAAAAACAAGAACCTCGGCAGAATATTTATTTTCACCACTTGGACCCTCCCTGCCAGTGTTAATTGCAGTGTATCCCACCTCTTAAGATCCTCCCTAGTCTCCTCCACCAGCTTCGTTAAGTTCCACTTATGGAGCCCCGTCCATTCCCTCACTACCTGAATCCCCAAATGCCGAAACCTATCCCTCGCTACCGTAAATGACATCCCCACTAAATTAGCCCACTGTGCCAGCTCATTCACTGGGAATACTTCGCTTTTCCCTACAGTCAGCTTGTATCCCGAGAACCCTGCAAACCTCCCCAGCAGGCCCATAATCCTTCCCATATTTTCCAGCAGATCCGAAACATACAGCAAGAGGTCATCGGCATAGAGTGACACCCGATGCTTCCTCTCATAATCCCCTGCCACTCTGCCGACCCCCTGTGAGCCATCGCCAATGGCTCTATGGCCAGCGCAAACAGCAGCGGTGACCGTGGGCACCCCTGCCTTGTACCCCTGCGTAAGTCAAAGCTTTGTGAGCTCATATCATTCATCCTCACCCTCGCCCTTGGTGCCACATACAGCCACCGTACTCATGCCACAAATCTCGGCCCAAACGCAAACCTTCCCAAAACCTCGAACAAGTACCGCCACTCCACCTGATCAAATGCCTTCTCCGCGTCCATGGACACCACCACCTCCGGTACCAGAGCCCCCGACGGATTCATCACCACATTCAACAGCCGTCTTATATTACTCGTGAGCTGCCTGCCCTTCACGAAGCCTGTTTGATCTTCTGCTACCACCCCGGGGACACAATCCTCCACCCTCCCCGCCAATAACTTAACCAATACTCCACTGGGTCCTTCCCCTTTTTCAGAATTAGTCTGATTATTGCCTGCGTCATTGTCCGGGAACTCCCCCTTCTCCAGTGCGTCATTAAATGCCCTCAACAGATGTGGTGCCAGGTCAGTTGCAAATTCCTTATAGAATTCCACCGGGTATCCTATCCGGCCCAGGGGTCTTCCCCGACTTCATACCCCTGATACTATCTAGCACCTCCCTCAGCCCCAGGGGCTCCTTCAACGCTTGCCTCTTTGCTTCCTGCACCTGGGGAAATTCCAGCTTGTCCAGAAACCGCCCCATGTCCCCCTCCTGTCCTCCGGGTCTGCCTCATAAAGTCCCCTGTAGCACTCCCTAAATGTCTCGTTTATCTTCCCTGGCTCTGACACCATATCCACAGCCCCGGTCCATATCTTCAATATTTCCCTGGACACAGCCTGCCTCCACAGCTGGTGCGCCAACATGTGGCTCGCCTTCCCCCCTATACTCATATTGCACCCACCTTGCCCAATGCAGTTGCCCTACCGCCCTCCCCATTGTCAGCCTGTCAAACTGCCCCTGCAATCTTTTCCTCCTCGCTAATCCCTCCACAGTGGGCACCCTCGAATATTCCCTGTCCATCTCCACTATCTCGCTAACTAGACGGTCATGTTGTTCCCTCTTTTCCCTATTCGCACGAGCCTTAAACAAAATAATTTCCCCCCGGACCACTGCCTTCAGTGCTTCCCAAAGAAATGGCCGCCGACACTGCCCCATTCTGCTGCAACTCCACATACTCCTCAATCGCTGCCCGCACCTTATCACAAAAACCTCCATCCACCAACAACGCCGAGTCAACCCTCCACCTCGCCCTCTGCTCTCGTCCCGTACTGAACTGAATATCCAGCCAGTGGGGCGCATGGTCCGAGATAACTATCCCCGCAGACTCTGCCTCCTCCACCCCAACCAAAATCTCCCGACTCACTACAAAATAATTAATTCTCGAATACACCTTATAGACATGTGAAAAGAACGAATACTCCCTTCCCCCTGGGTTCTGAAAGTGCCATGGATCCACCATACCCATCCTCAGCCCCCCCCCAGCTCCCTTGCCATTCGTACCCTACCCATCGATTCATGGGCTCAACCTATCCATCCTCGGCTCTAGCACACAATTAAATTCTCCTCCCATGATCAACTGGTACATGGCCAAACCATGGATCGCTGCCAGCAACCTCCTCATCTCCCACCCGGATCCATCACCTCCTTTGCACTCACAAATCCCATTTTTTTGTTCATTAGAATTGCCACTCCCCTCGATTTTGAATCAAACCCTGAGTGAAAAACCTGCCTGATTTACGCCTTCCTTAACCTAACCTGGTCCTCCATGGCAGGAGGTGCATCTCCTGCAGAAAGACCACCCCCGCTTTCAAGCTCCTCAGGTGCGCGAACACCCGCGACCTTTTAACCGGCCCATTCAGTCCACGGACGTTCCACGTTCCCAGCCTTACCGGAGGCTTGTGCCTCCAATCCCCTCTACCATCCGTTATCTTCCCTACTTAACTCCTGCCCCTTTAATTCCACCCTGTACCTAACCCATCCAAGATGGCCCCCTTTGTCCGCCCATGAGCATGTCATTTCTCACCCCCTGCCATGTCGCAACAACCTCCCCCCACCTTTCACCCCTCTACCCCCCCAGCCCCTCCTTCTGCCGTCCCCCGTCCCCCAAGTCCCCCCTTCCCTCCTCCCCCGGCCACGCCTCTCGGCCTTCTAAGTTAGACAGATTTTAGGGAGTCAAAGGTTACGGGGGAGAAGCAGTCATGTGGATTCCAGGCATTGATCAGATGGAGAATTGTTGGTTTATTCTACTGCAGTGAAAGTTAAATGATAAAATGGATCCAGATACTGTAAGAAATGTCCTGTGCAATGATTAAAATTCTTTTAGTTTACAGTTTTCCCTGAGGAGAATTGAATGAAAGGACGAATGTGTACTTGGCATTCTGAAATTATCTGAAGATCTCCTCTGGAATATATAATCGTTAAGTTTATTCTTGAGGACTGAAAACCCTACTGAACGCCAGGGTGAGGTATAGCAAGTAAAATATGAAAAGCATTTGCGATACCAGAAGTGACGGCCGTTAAAAATAAATGTACATTAATGTTAATAAAACTTCAAGGCTAGCCATGTGATGAGCGCATCTTTCGAGCATTCTCCTCGCGTTTAATCAGATTACATGCTTTTGGTTTCTTCCTTTCATATTTCAAAGCAGAGCTGCTCATTTAGCTGTTAAGCTTGAGTTGTCAACATGCCTGACATATCTGGAATGGACAAACAGAAGGTATCAGGCCTTCGCTCAAGTGACTTAAGAGAAAAACAAATCTGGGAGGTACAATTGAGTGATTTCATAGAATTTACAGTGCAGAAGGAGGCCATTCGGCCCATCGAGTCTGAAAGCGGGGGTGGTCTTGTAAAGAGCATCCTACCCAAGGTCAACACCTCCACCCTATCCCCATAACCCAGTAACCCCACCCAACACTAAGGGCAATTTTGTACACTAAGGGCAATTTATCATGGCCAATCCACCTAACCTGCACATTTTTGGACAGTGGGAGGAAACCGAAGCACCCGGAGGAAACCCACGCACACACGGGGAGGATGTGCAGACTCCGCACAGACAGTGACCCAAGCCGGAATCGAACCTGGGACCCTGGAGCTGTGAAGCGATTGTGCTATCCACAATGCTACCGTGCTGCCCATGATTGTTCCGAGGCCAGAATGCAAAGGCGCCTCAGCAGTCCGAGGAAGCTGACAGGGCTTTCTGCTGGCCGCTGGATTCACCATGAACAAAAAACAAGGAGAGGTTATGAAAGATGAGCAAGCGAACATTCACCACAACGGACACAATCATTGACCTTGCTTTCATATGGTCAGGGCTAATCAGAGACCTTTACTGTGATGGAGAAGTATGAAGTCCTCAAAAATTTGCAGTTCAGGGATCTGAAGATTAAAAATCATGAGAAGCAAGCATAAAAGTGCTGGAAAATTTAGAGGAGGGTTTGATGCTCTCATCTATCCACATGATGCTTTCAAGTAATAGAGCATAGAATTTACAGTGCAGAAGGAGGCCATTTGGCCCATCCAGTCTGCACCGGCTCTTGGAAACAGCACCCAACTCCATGCCTCCACCCTATCCCTGTAACCCAGTAACCCAACCTAACATTTCTGGACACTAAGGGCAATTTAGCATGGCCAATCCACCTAACCTGCACATCTTTGGACTGTGTGAGGAAACCGGAGCACCCGATGGAAACCCACACAGACACGGGGAGAAAGTGCAGACTCCACACAGACAGTGACCCAAGCCGGGAATGGAACCTGGGACCCCGGAGCTGTGAAGCAACTATGCTAACCATTGTGCTACCATGCTGCCCGTAGGGGCAATCCAGAAGAAGGGACACAGTATTAGAATAAACAGTCTCCCATTTAAAATAGAGATGAGGAGGAATTTCTTCTCTCAGAGCGCCGTTAATCTTTGGAATTCTCTATCACAGAGCAGTGGATGTTTGGTCATTGAATATATTCAAGGCTGAGTTAGAAAGATTTTTAGGGAGTCAAAGGTTCTGGGGGAGAAGCAGTCATGTGGAGTTGAGGCTTTGATCAGATGGAGAATTGTTGGTTTTACGTAGTGCTCTGAAGGTTAAATGATAAAATGGAACTAGATACTGTAAAAAATGTCCTGTGCAAAGATTAAACTTCTTTTAGTTTTTTCTTGAGGAGAATTGAATGAAGATCTCCTCTGGAATAATCATTAAGTTTATTTTTGAGACTGAAAACACTACTGTGGGCCAGGATGAGGTGTCATTTACAGGTTAGTCGTACGGTTTCGTGTCCAATGGTTTTCTTAGCTGCATAGGATGGTCTCAATTTGAATAAAATTGTATTTTTTTTCCGCCAATGACATTATTTACCTCCCTTCTCTTTTCTGAACAAGAAAGGATGAAATTCTCCCAAACAAATGACAGGGAGATTTCTGGCCTCCCTGCCATGTGTTTCAATTGCGAGAGACAGCACCCAGTTCCGGTCCCGCTGCTCTCAGTGGGATTTCCCATTGAACCCATCCCCTTCCGCTGGGAAACCCATGGCCGAGATGCACTGTCAGCTGGATCGGAGGAACCTGCCGAAGAATTCCGGTCTAAGTGTCACCTCCTGCGGGAAGTGTGATGCGATTCCCTCTGAGTGGGTGGGTGCGATCCCGATCGGAATCATCCCACACATGCTAATTGTTTTGGAGGGGGGAGAGTCTTGCATTGGCTCAGAGGTGGATGGGGTCAAAAAGTCACTGGCAGGACCGGTTCCTCAGAAAAATGGGGCGCTGCTTTTAAAGGGGCCCCCTCAAGGACAATGCAACACCCACAAACAAGGGGAGAACCCCAACACCACCACAGAGGGGCAAATGCCCCTTCCCCACCACTAAATGTCATATGGAGTGGGCCATGAGAATCGAAAACTGATTTGCGCCCCGTGCAAATCCCATTTCAGGGATCTCCTGTGGGATTTGTGCTGGACACAATGCGGCCAGAGAATCACATCCACAGACCTCTCACCAGGTGCCCCAAGGGTGTGGGGAAGAACGTTTTTATGCAGCGTGTGATACTGAGCAGGAACTTACTCCTATAATAGTAGTGGTTAAAGAACAACACTTCCTCCATTATAGACCTCAATACCGGGGCCCCACAAGGCTGTGTACTTAGTCCCCTACTATATTCCCTGTACACACACGACGGCGTGGCAAAATTTTGTTCCAACTTCATCTCCAATTTTGCTGACAACACGAACACAGTGGTCAGATATTGAACAACGACGAGTCAGAATACAGGAAGGCGATAGAGAACCTAGTGAAGTGGTGCAACGACAACAATCTCTTCCTCAATGTCATCAAAACTAAACAGCTGGTCATTGACTTCAGGAAGCAAAGTACTGTACACACCCGTGTCAGCATCAATGGGGCCGAGGTGGAGATGGTTTACAGTTTCAAATTTCTAGGGATGCACATCACCAAATATCTGTCCTGGTCCACCCACGTCGAGGCTACCACCAAGAAGGCACAACAGCGCCTATACTTCCTCAGGAAACTAAGGAAATTTGACATGTTCACACTGTCTCTTGATGTGTTATCTGTGTTGGTCTAACATCAACTGCAACTGGATGCAGTAAAACGAGAAACAGGCTTCCGACACAGGAGATGGTCCAACACTGTTTTATTAATCCTCTTGATTGCTGTACATAATCTGCTGTGGGTTGACACTCTATTAACTTAACTGATAACCTCCTACTGGCTTGACCAGACTAGCTCCCTATCACATGGTGATGATGTTCATTGGCCTGTGCATTGCGACTATCTCCCTAGCCGTGTCCTGTGAGAGAGGGAGAGCCTTAATACCCTGTGGGCTTTATAGTGGTGGTGTCCTGTCTGGTGATTGGTTGTTCTGTGTCGTGTGTGTTCATTGGTTATCCTGTGTGTCAATCACTGCCTGTCTGCATCTCATGATATACATGAGTGGATATTATGACATCTCCCCCTTTTAAAATAAATTTTGGAACGTGGCTGTATGTGCATGCATAACTATGTACAAGTGGGGAATGAATGAACATGTGTACATGGGAAGGTGTCTATCGTGCAGATACAGAGCAAACTGAACAAAATTTACAAGATTCAAGTCTATAGATTCAGTCTTAGTGCTGGGCGACAAATTCTTGTCGATCGCCGTAGAGGTGGGGGGGGGGGGGGGGGGGGGGACGCCGGCACCTGGACAGGCGGGATGGCTGCCATCTCGGTGGCCGTGTGGACAGGTGGGATTGGTGGCCTCGTGGTGAAAGACGTCCGGCGGAGACATGATGACATGTGGAGAATTGCGGTTGGGTAATGGGCAGGTAACTTTACGCAGCGCCCTACTGTTGCGCCATAAAATGGAGCCATCAGCCATTTGGACAACGAAAGACCTTGGAGCAGCCTGTCTGACGATAACAGCTGGGGCTGACCAACCTCCCTCAGGCAGCTGAACGCGAACAACATCGTCTGGAGCCAGCGCAGGCAGATCCGTGGTATGAGCATCATACGTGGGGTGAAATTCTCCGCTCCCCACGCTGGGTGGGAGGGCCGGGTGACTCACGACCCGCCTCCCCTGGCACCCCCCGCGATTCTCCCACCCCCTGATCGGAAGAATCGGCACTCGCCGTTTTTCACGGCGACCGGCGATTCTCCGGCCCGGATGGGCCGAGCGGCCTGCCGTTTGCAACCACACCTGGTCGCTGCCGTCGTGAACATGGCGCCAAAAGCTGGATTGAAGCTTGTGGGTGGCAGAGAGGGGAGTGAGCACCACGGCCATGCTTGGGAGGGGACTGGCCCGCGATCGGTGCCCACCAATCGTCGGGCTGGCGTCTCAAAGGGATACACTCTTTTGCCTCCGCCACCCCGCAAAGATCAAGCGCCACGTCTTGCGGGCCAGCGGAGGGGAAGACGGCATCCGCGCATGCGCGGGTTTGAGCCGTCAGCCATTGTGACGTCAGCCGCGCATGCGCGGGTTGGAGCCGGCCTAGCTCCTAGATGCTCCTAGCCCCCCAGGTGGGGGTGAATAAGGTGAGAGGAGCAGCCTCCAAGGCCGTCGTGAAACTCGGCCGAGTTCACAACGGCCTTCCCGATTTTTTGCGGGAGCGGAGAATTTCGCCCGTGATCCTTTGCTGGTCCCTGGATCGCTGCACCTTCTGCAGCACCGTGTGGTGGTCAAGGTTTGGAACATGGATGGATGGAACAGTCGTCCTCAGGTTGCGGTTCATGAGCAACTGTGCCGGAGACAAACCAGATGACAGAGGGGTTGCCCTGTATGCCAGCAGCGCCAAGTTGAAATCCGAGGCTGAGTCTGCAGCCTTGCACAGCAACCGCTTGACAATATGGACCCTATTCTGTGCCTTCCCGTTTGATTGCGGGTAATGGGGACTGGGTGTGATGTGACTAAAGTGGTTGGATCGTGCAAAGTCGGACCACTCTTGGCTGTAGAAACATAGACCGTTGTCACTCATTACCGTGAGTGGTATCCCATGCCTGGCAAACGTCTCTTTGCAGGCTTTGATGACGGACTTGGACGTGAGGTCCAACAGTTTCACCACTTCAGGGTAGCTGGAGAAGTAGGGGACCAGCAGCACGTAATCACGCCCATTGTCTATCTCCACCTTGGACCAAGGAGAGGTCATGATCTCGTGCTGTTGCAGCGTTTCCTTGGGCTGAGCTGGTTGAAACTTCTGGCATGTTGTGCAGTTGCGGACTGTGTTGGCAATGTCCTGGCTGATGCCAGGCCAGTAAACTGCCTGCTGAGCTCTGCATTGACATTTCTCGACCCCAGGTGACCCTCATGAATCAGTCTGAGCACCATGTTTTGCATGCTTTGGGGAATGACGATTCTATCTAGTTTAAGAAGGGTACCCTCAACAACCGTCAGGTCGTCCTTAACGTTGAAGAACTGGGGGCACTGCTCCTTTTGCCAGCCATGGGCAAGGTGCTTCATCACGTGCTGCAGTAGGTGATCTTTGGCAGTTTCTTTGCGTATTTGTATACCTCATTTATCAGTGACTGGGAGGTTGCTGGTACACAGCTGCACCTGTGCTTCAATGTGGCGAATGAAGTCGCCCTGTTCACACGGCGTGGTGACGGATCGGGAAACGGCATCCGCGACAATCAGCTCCTTACCCAGTGCGTAGACGAGTTCAAAGTCATATCGGCGGAGATGAAGAAGAATTAGCGCAGCCGAGGTGTCATGTCATTTAAATCCTTTTGGATTATGTGGACTAAAGGCCTGGGTCTGTTTCCACCGTGAACTTTGGCAGGCCGTATACGTAGTCATGAAACTTGACTATTTCTGTCAGGAGACCCAAGCACTCCTTTTTGATCTGGGCACACCGTTGTTCGGTCAGAATCATGGCCCTGGAGGCGTATGCCACTGGAGCCCAGGACGAGGAGTCGTCTCGCTGGAGGAGCACCGCCCCAATGCCGTCCTGGCTTGCGTCTGTGGATATCTTGGTATCCTTGGTTGGGTCAATGAATGTCAGTAATGGGGCTGTGGTGAGCTTCGCCTTCAGCTCAAGCCACTCCGCTTGATGTGCGGGAAGCCACTGGAACACTGTCGACTTTTTAACGAGATGCCGGAGGGCTGTGGTGTGGGAGGCCATGTTGGGAATGAATTTCCTGAGAAAATGCACCATCCCGAGGAAACGTAGTACCGCCTTTTTGTCCTCTGGGGTCTTCATGGCATTGATTGCCAGCACCTTGTCAGCGCCAGGTTACACACCCTGCTGTGAAATGTGGTCACCCAGAAACTTGATAGCGGACCTACCAAATGAGCATTTGGCCCTGATGAGCTGGAGGCCGTTTTCATGAATCCTCTGGAAAACTTGTTTGAGACGAGCGATGTGATCCTCGGGCATAGTGGACCAGATGATCACATCGTCCACAGAAACTCGCACCCCCTCAATGCCCTCCATCATTTGCTCCATTATGCGATGAAATACTTCGGAAGCTGATATGATACCAAAAGGCATGTGGTTGTAGCGATACCTGCCGAACGGAGTGTTAAACGTGCACAGCTTCCAACTGGACTCATCCAGCTGTATCTGCCAGAACTCACGGGAGGCGTCCAGCTTGGTGAAGAATTTGGCATGAGCCATCTCACAGGTTAACTCTTCACGCTTTGGGATCGGGTAGTGCTCGCGCATGATGTTGCGATTCAGGTCTTTGGGATCAATGCAAATGCGGAGTTCACCCGAGGGCTTCTTGACGCAGACCATGGAGCTGACCCAGTCTGTTGGTTCCGTGACCTTTGAGATGATACCCTGGTCTTGGAGCTCTCGTAGCTGCGTTTTCAGACGATCCATGAGAGGAGCCGGCACCCGACGCGGTGCATGGATGATTTGGATGGCATTCGGTTTGAGCAATATCTTGTAATGATATGGGAGCGTGGCCATTCCATCAAACACTTTGTGGTATTGCGTGAGAATGCCGTCTATCTCAGCTTGGAGATTTACATTGGGCGAGGCAGTCGCCGGTGTCGACGACATGGCATGGACACGCTGGACCAGATTTAGGAGTTTGCATGCGCGAGCACCGAGCCGGGATGCCTTGTCAGGCCGGACGATCTCGAATCGTAACGTCGCTTTGATTGCCTTGTGAGATACACCTAGCTGACACGATCCACTGGCAGCTATGGCATTGCCATTGTAGTCAAGGAGCTGGCAGGCTGGTGGAAGAATGCTAGGTTGGTCTTGGATGCTGTCGAGGTCCGACTGTAATATGAGATTTGCAGATGCACCAGTGTCCAATTTAATCGGATGCGAGACTGGTTAACCGTGACGACAGCACACCACTCATCATCAGGATCCACAGTGAGGATTGAAAGGCGCTTTGCAGGCACGCTTTGGAGGCCAGCTCGCATGTGGTGATTATGCCCACCCGGTATGGAGACTCGAGGCAGCCAGCATCGGGGTCTGTTGGGCTGTCGGGATCCGAATCCTTCATGAATTGTTGTACGCAGCGGACACGTCTGCGCTGCAGCCGGGATTGCTGGCTGTTGGTTGGTGGAGTGGTCCTGCATAAGGCCGCGTAATGCCCAGACTTTCCACACTGTAGACATCGCCTTCCTTTGGCTGGGCATTGCCGCTTTAAATAGGCAGAGCCACAATTTGGACACGTCATGACGCTGACGTCAGCGCGTTCCGTGCGCCATCGCGCATGCGCAGTGCAGTTGGCTGACGTTCGCACGTGCGCATTGGGTTCTTCGGCCTTGTCGTCCACCCGGTCGTGGCACGCATGCCTCGGGACCCGGGAAAAGCGCACGAAACGGCCACTCTCCTTGATGCTCAGGCCTTGCATTTTTGGATGGCATGCACCCTATCTGCCTCGTGGGAGACTAGTTTTGCATTTTCTGCCGCCCTGATGCGGGAGTAACGATTCCTGGCATGCTCATGGACAACACACATTTCGATGGAGACGGAGAGGGTCAACTGTTTGATTTTGAGGAGCTGCTCCCGCAGGGAGTTGGACTGGACCCTGAAAATGATCTGATCCCGGATCATGGAATTAACCGTCGAGTCATAATTACATGACTGCGCTAGGATGCGGAGATGGGTCAAGAAGGGCTGAAAAGGTTCATCCTTACCCTGAAGCCTCTGCTGGAAGATGTACCGTTCAAAGCTCTTTCACCTCAATGTCGCAGTGGTTGTCGAATTTCAGCAGAATCTTAACTTCGTCTTATCTTCGCCATCGGCAAACGTGAGCGAGTTATAGATGTGGATGGCATGATTCCCCGCAGTCAACAGGAACAGCGCGATCTTTCGGGCATCTGATGCTGCCTCGAGGTTGGAGGTCTTGATATACAGGACGAACTTCTGTTTGAATACTTTCCAGTTGGCGCCGAGGTTGCCGGAGATCCGGAGTTGCGGAGGAGGTTGGATCTTTTCTATGCCGCTGGATGGCTGCGCCCTGGTCATTGCAGATTCACTCGAGGTGAGTTTGTTAGAGTTAATTGCTCTCTGGTACCATGATGTGTTATCTGTGTTGGTCTAACATCGACTGCAACTGGATGCAGTAAAACGAGAAACAGGCTTCCGACACAGGAGATGGTCCTACACTGTTTTATTGAACCTGTTGATTGCTGTACATAATCTGCTGTGGGTTGACACTCTATTAACTTAACTGATAACCTCCTACTGGCTTGACCAGACTAGCTCCCTATCACATGGTGATGATGTTCATTGGCCTGTGCATTGCGACTATCTCCCTAGCCGTGTCCTGTGAGAGAGGGAGAGCCTTAATACCCTGTGGGCTTTATAGTGAAGGTGTCCTGTCTGGTGATTGGTTGTTCTGTGTTGTGTGTGTTCATTGGTTATCCTGTGTGTCAATCACTGCCTGTCTGCATCTCATGATATACATGAGTGGATATTATGACAACTCTTACCAACTTTTACAGATGCAGCATAGAAAGCATCCTGTCTAGCTGCATCACAGCCTGGTTTGGCAACTGCGCAGCCCAAGACCGCAAGAAACTTCAGAGTCGTGAACACAGCCCAGTCCATCACATAAACCTGCCTCCCATCCGTTGACTCAATCTACACCTCCTGCTGCCTGGGGAAAGCGGGCAGGATAATCAAAGACCCCTCCCACCCAGCTTATTCACTCTTCCAACTTCTTTCGTCGGGCAGGAAATGCTAAAGTCTGAAAACACGCACATACAGATTCAAAAACAGCTTCTTCCCTACTGTTACCAGGCTCCTAAACGACCCTCTTATGGACTGACCTGATTAACACTACACTCCTGTGTGCTTCACCCGATGCTGGTGTTTATGTCGTTACATTGTGTACCTTGTGTTGTCCTGTTATGTATTTTATTTCAATTTTCTTTTCTTTTCATGTACTAAATTATCTGTTTGAGCTTCTCGCAGAAAAATACTTTTCATTGTACCTCGGTGTACGTGACAATAAAGAAATCCAAATCGGAGACAATCAATGATTTCAAAATGGAATTGGACAGACACTTAAGGGACATAAACGTGCAGGGCTATGGAGCTTGAGCAAGCCAATAGGCCTGACTGGATTCCTCTACAGAGAGCCAGAATGGACTTGACAGGTCGAATAGTCTCTTCCTGTGTCATTATGACTCTGTGAACTCACTGAAGTAGCCACTAACCATGGCAGTGTGTATCGCCAAATTATCTGGCTGCATGAGGCATCACAGCCTAGGCTGGCTCTGTCACCTCCTGACATCCACAATTCCAGAAAGAGTCAATAGATAGTGATCAGAAAATCATTTTCCCTTCCTGACCTATTAAAAATTCTGTAACAGTGAGATCAGACAGTTCCAGTATCGTTATTGTCTATCTGGCTCAATTATTCATTAGAGATGTTAACTGAGGTCACCGAATGTAAACTGGGTAGTAATGGCCTGAACATGGCATTAGGTACTTTATTTATGCTTTTACTGCCATCATCTTGGTGAGGGCCTCCACACCTACTTCAGATGGGAAGCCCTTTTAACACGTAGTTGGATCTTGTGAAGCAGATAAGAGGCTGATTGCAATTTTTTTGTAGTGTTCTTTGTCTTGCTAATTTTAGGATGGTTTGCATAGTGTTCACAAAGACCACAAATAGCTTTTTTAATTGAACAAAGCTATAGATTTATTAACACTGCTTAATTGAATTCGACACTTACTCCTATACAATATAAAGTTGATAATAAGCATATAATCTACGACTAATCTCTAAACCTTTACATTAACTATGATCTTCTCTCACTCACTATTTTTCCTTCAGCTTTCTCCTCAATCTCTCACCTACAAGGCTTAGCATTGATGCCTTATATAGTTGTACATCTAGCTCCCTCTAGAGGTTGATTTAACCATTACAGTTCCTTACATTTATGATAATGTCACAGGTGCAATATATGCCACACAAGTTCTGACCGAATCCTTAAAGGAACTGAGAAGGCTACTCCAAACTAGCTCAAGCTATTTTCATATTTCATTCCTGTTTGACCACCAGGAGCAGGAGTGATTGTCTTGGTCTCACCGAATTATTCTGGCCTATTACCACCCACACATCAGCTCTGTGTTCACATAGTTACGTTGGCTCCTGGTTCCCCATTTCCTCATTTAGGATTCGCATCTAGATGTTCAAATCTCTTCATAGCCTCATCCCTATCTTGGTGACCTTTCGGAGCTCTCGGGTCTTCGGAGACCTCTGTGTTGATTTTCTTATATCTCATTGGGGTCTGTTAGCTCAGCTGGATGGACGGCTGGTTAGTAATACAGAACAGCAGCAACAGTGTGAGTTCAATTCCCATACCTGCTGAGTGTATTCATGAAGGCCCTGCCTTCTCAACCTTGCCCCTTGCCTTGCAATGTGGTGACCCTGAGGTTAAATCACCATCAGTCAGCTCTCAAAGGGATGGGGAGCCCCTGGGACTGGGGCAACATTTATATTTTGATTACGATTCTGTAAAGTGACTTGGAAACTTTTGGCTGTGACAAAGACACTGTTTAAATCTGAATTGTTGTGAGTTCTTGTCTTAATTGTGCAGTGGTATAATGCTCCATTTGCTGCAGAGTATCTGTGACCCGTTGGCCTAGAATGGCACTCCAAAATGCTGTGCTATGTTGGTGATCCTGTGTGTTGTGATGTGTTATAATGATGTTAGACGCGTCACTCGACCCGCGTCGCCCGGTGCAATCTAAGCCCCGACCTCACTGGGTGCGATCCAGATAATCATATTGAAATGAGCCATTAGGCTTATTTAATTATGCATGACCTGTTTGAGGCTGCATTCTCTTGGATGACACCGGCTTCACTGGCGAGGCCTCAGTTGGGTACTGATGAGTGCTGGTCTCCAAAAGCGAAGGCCAGGGATGATGGCTATTGTGGGTTGTCGGAGGCCATTGGAGCACCCCGGGTGGTCAGGGACAGGGCAGTTCCCCGGGACTCCTTCTGGCACCCTGGCAATACCAAGGTGCTGGGTTGGCATTGCCAGCATGCTTGGGACTCTACCCAGGTGCCCGGCAGGCAGTGCCAGGGTGTCAGGTTGGCACTGCCAAGGATCAGGGCCTGAGGAGGGCCATGTTCATGAAATGGGTGGGGGGGGGGGGGGGGGGGGTAGGAAGTTTGGGGGATGTGAAGGGGTGATAAGAAGGGGCTTCCTATTCGTTGGGGGGGTGAAGAGGGTGAGAGTAAGAGGGGATGAGGGCCCTCAATGACGCCATAGCGGGTTGTGCTCGCTTGGGTGCGGGTTATATGAGGTGGTGGAGGGATCTGGGTATTTGTTGGCATTGTCCATGGGTAGGTATGTGAGGTGTGGGGGATCCTCAAGCTCACTTAGAGATGGGGCACACTTTCAAAATGGCGGCCAATCTCTGAGGAGCCGATCTCGCAGATGAAAAAACTTCTAAGCGTGGGTTAGACAGGGGGAGATATTCTCCAAGACCCAAAAAAATGACTAAGTGTGGGTGAATCCAGGAGGTCAATCCTCTGCCTCCCTCACCGTATGTTCCTCGCCGGCACACCAAAGGCAGCAGCGGGTCCTCCATTCCCCCGTTGGCCAATGGGATTTCTCATTGTAGTGACCCCATGCTGCGGGAAACCCAAGGACGGGAATGTGCTGCCGGCGGAATGGAGAGTCCCGCCGGCGGAGAATTCACCCCCAGGTCTTGATCTCACCCAAACGTCTGATGGGACACACCCTGCCAAATCGGCAGAAAATGACAATTAGAGTGGGATTCTCCGGCCCACCACCTGCCAATGGGATTTCCAATAGTGGCCATCCCACGCCGCTGGGAAACCTGGGAGCGTGGGTGCTCTGCCGGTGCACCAGAGAATCCCGCCCTATATCTTGTGGTGTGTTGGTGGTCCTATATGTTGTGGTGTTCTGTGATCCTATACTTTGTAAGGTATTGTGATCCTGTGTATTGTGCTGTGTTGTGACCATGGCACAGTGCTCAGCAGTGCCAGGGACCCGGGTTCAATTCCAACCATGAGTCACTGTCTGTATGGAATTTGCACGATCTCTCCATGTCTGCATAGGTTTACTCCGGGTGCTCCGGTTTACTCCTACAGTCTAAAGATGTGCAATTAGGTGGATTGGCCATGCTAAATTGCCCCACTGTGCCCAGGGATGTTTAAGGTAGGTTATATGGTTACGATGATAGGATGAGTTGCATCTGGGCAGAGTGCTCTTTCGGGGAGGGGGGTGGGGGGGGGGGGGGGGCGGTCAGTGCAGACTCAATGGCTGAATGGCCTGCTTCTGCACAGTAGGGATTTTATGATTCTGGGCATGATCTACCCGAACGGGAACAGAGTCCCATTGTGTCTGGGCACCAGGCTGGCATGCCAAGGTGCCCGGGTGGCACCAGCAGTGCCAGGGTTACACCCTTCCCAGAGGGTAAGCACCTGGGGGCCGCTGATCTCCAGGGAGACCACCACAAATGGCATTCTGTCTGATCCCCATTTGTGGGGACCAGCACTGAACTGCGCTCGCCCGAGATCTCCAACGCAAGGGGGGGTTAGATCTCGCGAAGCATGGCGCCCTGGGCGGATCCCTGAAGAAGGATTTCCTGGCATCTAGCGATCGCAGTGCGGCGCGCTGTCTTTTGGGTGTAATGCTGCCGGTAGATGTCTCCCTCTACGATGTAGTACCTTGTGATTCTATGTCTTGTGGTTTGTTGATGACTCTGTATGCTGTGGCTTATAGTGATCCTCCATGTTGTTGCCTGTTGGTGCTTCTCTGGCACTGTCCAAAATGAAAGCAGTGATATTTTTAAATGTGATTTTGAGAGAGTCGAAGGAACTAACTGCAAATATTAATTCAAAGGGTAAAATGACTTAATGGTACGTATCAAAATTTGACAGTTAGCATCTAATTGTTTTAAGGTCTAACATAATTCTGTGTGTTACATTCTGATATTCCTCTCTCCACTATTTTAGCAGAGACATTAACCCAATTAGGCGGTTTTAGTAGAGATGCTAGTCCACTTATGTTAAATGGGTTATGGCCTCTATTAAAATAGTGGAGGGAGCAATTTTGCAATGCATATATTGAGTGTTCATATACGAGTGACTTACAGCATGCTTCCAGGGCGATAATGTAATATGGCTTTGGCCTTTTACTTTCACTTTGTTTTCTCAGTGTTCCTCATGGACCGGTAAAAATAATAGGCAAAATATATGCAGCAATATCATCTGCGGTTATATTTATTTAAATTAACTTTGTGAAGGAGCCGAGATAAGTAAAGAGGATGACAACCCATTCATATTTAAAGCCAAACAAAAAGTAGACAAAACGCATCTCATGTTCATAAATACTTGAAAGGAATCCAAGAAAAATACGGAAGTTGTCCATATTTTAGCGAGATGCAAGGTTTTCTTACAGGACAGGACACCTGTGCTGCCCACTGGGGATTTTAGTTCCCAGATTAGGATGTCTATGGATCTTTACGTAAAGTGTCTTTGTTCCTGATGCATGGCTGATGAGAAGCTTGACAGAATTATTTGCTGGGAATGGACTTAGCTCCCAAAGGACTTGATCCAATTATTTCTACAATTAGTGGAAGTAGAATACTTAGCCTTGTGTCCACAAAACAAGCAGCCATTCTTTCAGCTGTATAATAATGCATAAAGATGGGGTTGGCGGAATTGAAAATTTTATGAGGTAAGCCATAGTATGAAATTGCCATCTGACATTAAGTTAAAACATTTCATTAGTCATGAACCATAGGCGAACTAGATGCATTCCTTCTTGGAAACTGGAAAATATTTAGCTTGAGGGGATTTTTACGGATTTATAGGAATCAATTTAGTTGCGGATAATCATAAGAATCTGGAAAAATAACACAATTCATCCAGGCTAAGGTCCTGTCAAGAAGCAGAACGCATTGCTCCGTTAACTGAGAGTGGGCCATTTGATTGTCGGAATGCCTTTGGATAGTGGGTTTCGTTTTTTTTTTAAATAATCATTCTGTCACAGATTAAAACTTCACTTTCAAAACATGCTGCTTAATGTTTGGATTTTAATACATATAAATGGCATGAACAAAAAAATAAAATAAACTTTCTCCTGTACTCTCTTCCCGTCTCCTGGCTGTCGCTTTTAGGACAAGGTTTTGACACATTTTCTCTCGTCGCTGTTTCTGCACTTTTGTTTCTGTTCCTCCTCTGCTCGCCTGTCGTGACCGTCACGTAAGGTCCTTTTTGAGGCCCGGATTTCACTTGCCTGCACCCGGCAAGCTCTCAAGTTGTGGCCAGCAGACGAATCAGGAGTGGGGCAGAGATTTGTAGATCCGGGCGGGAGAGAACCGTTCAGCCATTTTGTTGTGCAGCTTCCTGTGGTTCCGTAAAGGGTCGCTGAGTAGACTACTCCATATTACAGAATGAGTGCAGCAAGCACAGTTTATGGCCTTCCCACTTGCAGTTCTAAATTGCAACCAGTGTGCTATGTGTTCCCTCAGACTCCAATTTGCATATTACATGTGACCTCTCTCCTGAAACAGCTGGGTTCTCTGACCGGCCATTTCATGACCCTTATCCAAGATGGCAGGAGCACCAATATGAAGAACGTGATAGGAGACCAATTGACATTTTCAGGCCACCACTTCCCCCATTAACATCAACTGAGCACATTGGAAATCAAACCAATTGTGCACTCTCTTTGTGCAAATGAATAGTCAAAGTTCGGAGGTAGATGATGAACCACAAGTGAAACCTAACTAGGAAATCTCTCTCTGACTCTTGAAGCTGAAGCTTGAAACTATAATCCAAATGAACAAGTTCGCCAATTATATTTCATAGTTGAAATCTACAACATAGGGCAGCACAGTGGCACGGTGGTTAGCACTGCGGCCTCACAGTGCCAATGACCCGGATTTGAATCTGACCTCGGGTGACTGTGTGGAGTTTGCACATTCTCCCTGTGTCTCTGAGGGCTCCGGTTTCCTCCCATAATCCTAAAATGTGCAGGTTAGGTGGATTGGCCATGTTAAATTGCCCCTTAGTGTGCAAAGGTTGGGTGGGGTTATAATAATAATAATATAATAACAATAATAACAAGATACTGTGAAAAGCGTCTAGTCGTCACATTCCGGCGCCTGTTCGGGTACACTGTGGGAGAATTCAGAATGTCCAAATTACCTAACAACGCGTCTTTCAGGACTTGTGGGAGGAAACCGGAACACCCGGAGGAAACCCACGCAGACACAGGGAGAACGTGCAGACTCTGCACAGACAGATACCCAAGGTCAGAATCGAACCCGGGTCCCTGGCTAATCACTGTGTCACCGTGCCGCACAGGCATCCTTGGTTTTAAAGAGAAGGCTTCAAAGGCCAAGTTGAGACTAACAGCTCAGAAACACTGGAGGAAGAAGAAGCGTGGTGTGTTCTTAATTTTTTAACATTACCTGAAGATAAGTTCTGCTGAGTGAATTAGGTGAGACTGTTTTTGACCTCTGTGTGAAATAAAGCATCTAATCCATTCATATCAAGCCTTGCCTCACAATCATTGAATAATTAGAATTAGAATTAGAATTAGAACAGTACAGCACAGAACAGGCCCTTCGGCCCTCGATGTTGTGCCGAGCAATGATCACCCTACTCAAGCCCATGTATACCTATACCAGTAACCCAACAACCCCCATTAACCTTATTTTTTTTAGGACACTAAGGGCAATTTAGCCTGGCCAATCCACCTAACCCGCACATCTTTGGACTGTGGGAGGAAACCGGAGCACCCGGAGGAAACCCATGCACACACCGGGAGGATGTGCAGACTCCACACAGACAGTGACCCAGCCGGGAATCGAACCTGGGACCCTGGAGCTGTGAAGCATTTATGCTAACCACCATGCTACCGTGTTGCCCTTAGAATCCCTACAGTGCAGAAGGAGGCCATTCGACCCATCGAGTATATACAGACCCTCTGAAAGAGCACTCTAACTAGGCCCACTTCCCCACCCTAACCCCACCTAACCTTTGGACACTACAAGCAATTTTAGCATGAGCAACCCACCAAACCATTCCATCTTTGGACTGGGAGGAAACCAGTGCACCTGGGGGAAACCCATGCAGGCGCGGGGAGAATGTGCAATCTGCACATAGTCATTCGATGCCAGAATTGAACCAGAGTCCTGGAGCTGTGAGGCAGCAGTGCTGACCACTGTGCCACCATGTGTTCGCTTGGAATAATTTGGAGAGATCGAAAGCATTCATGTGATTTCACACCTTAAAATATATAAATGGGTGCATTGAATGATGTATCACATGGTCTTTGTTTTTTCTGGAGATCATTTTGATTATCTTCAGGACTTGGGGAAGGATTCCCAGATTTATTCCCCCTGAATTGGACTAGGATTTCTCCCGGGAGATTAGAAATTTATGGAAGATGGGTGTCATGTTGCTTAGCTTTATCATGAGCCAGGCTCAATAGCTAGTTGAACTTTTACTGTCCTTCAATTTAACTTGTTTGTACATGAAAGACTCAAACATGACATTTTCAGTCCAGATTACAAGGAAATTCTTTTCTTACGTTACAGCATTGGGTAAGGTTAGACAAAGGTAAGCTGTCAAACCGCACAGGGCAGTGACTAATACCACTGAACCTCATGTTTTCTACAGAGAAACTGAATGTGTAACACATTGGGCGTGATTCTCCGATGCCGCGCGGCATCGGGAAAGCCGTCGTGAACTCGGCCGAGTTTCACGACGGCGTCGGAGGCTGTTCCTCGCACCCTATTCTCTCCCCCCAGGGGGCTAGGAGTGGCGTTGCGAGAAACTCGGCCGCCGGGCCTTGATGCTTGCGTCAAAGCGGCGCGCCGAGAATGAAGTGACGGCGGCACCTAAGTGACGTCAGCCGCGCATGCACAGGTTGGCCGGCTCCAACCCGCGCATGCGCGGTTGCCGTCTTCCCCTCCGCTGCCCCTCAAGACATGGCGGCTTGATCTTGCGGGGCGGCGGAGGGGAAAGAGTGCGTCTCTTAGAGACGCCGGCCCGATGATTGATGGGCACCGATCGCGGGCCAGTCACCTCCTGAGCACGCCTGTGGTGCTCGATCCTCCCTCCGCCCCCCACAGGCCCCACACTTACCTGTCGCGCGATGTTCACGCCGGCAGAGACCAGATGTGGTTGGCGCCGGCGTGAATTGGTCGGGTTCGTCAGGCCGCTTGGCCCATCCGGGCCGGAGAATCGCCGGTCGGCGTGAAAAACGGCGAGCGGCGATTCCGCGACACGCCATTTTGGGGGGGGTGGGAGAATCATGGGGGTTGCCAGGGCGGTGTGTCGTGATTCACCCGGCCCTCCCGCGATTTTCCCACCCGGTGTGGGGAGCGGAGAATCGCGCCCATTGTGTCTCAACGGCTAAGTTGTCAGAAATCATTTGTGAGATCACATGATAATAACCAGGTTTCAATGAGGGGCATTTAATGAGACACATTTTTGGAGCAATAGAAGCGAGAGAAGGTTCCAGAGCAGAAAAGGAACAGAAACCTGCCTTAGATCCAACAGAAGATAGGGAATGTGGTCTCACGTTTACCTACCTGTTTGAAGAACCCAACCAAGTTTTTGCTACAGAGTTTCAATTGCATCCAGACTGGAGTACAGCCAGAGATATCTGCTACTGCAAGCAGAAACCCATTGCAAATTCACCTTCTTCAACTTCCAGACTCTATTTCGTCAGTGGAACGAAAAGGAACCACAGGCCCACAACATTTTGAGACATTATCTTGAGAGAAACAAGTGTGACAGTGAATCTTTGGACTTTTAAGACCTAAGTGCACGCTACCTCTTTTGTAATCATCATCTTTGCTTGCTGTGTGTTGATCTGTGAGCGTGTCTGAAGGGATGTGGCTGCGAATACATTTGGGCAATAAACAGTTGAGAAATAAACATTTATCCTTTTTAAAACGTATGAGAACACTTGTCTATTTTTAGCAGTCACAGAACTCAGGGGTTAATATTTTTAAAATCTACTTAAAACAAATCTGTCTTTGGTCAGTCTTACCACTATTCTCTGTCCGTAACAAGGTCTTAAACAAATATTTTTAGCAGAATTACAAAGAGACTTAAAAACAGTTTAAAACGTTGAGTGAATGGGTAAGGAGGTGGCAGATGGAGCTGAATGTAGGGACACGTGAAATTATCCACTTTGGCAGGAAAGAGAAAATAGCAGAATCATCGATAAAAGGCGAGAGCTCATTAAACGTTGGTCCACAGAAGGTTTTGGGCATTCTTGTACACGAATCACAAAAAGTTAATATAGCTGGTGCAGCAAGCAATTAGGAAGGGAAATGGTATGTTAGCCTTTGCTGTGGGGTGTGGTTAGAGTACAAGAGTGAGGACTTCTTGCTGCAATTATAGCAGGCTTTGGTGAGGGTCACTGCTGGAGGACTGTGCAGTTTGTTCTCCTTAACTAAAGAATGTACTTGCCTCAGAAGGGATGCAACAAAGTTTAATTAAACTGATTTTTGGGGTTAAGGGGGTTTTCCAGCGAAGAAAGATTCAGTAGAATGGGCCCATATTTCCCAGAGTTTAAAAGAATGAGGTGCTCTCATTGAAATGTATGAATTTCTTAGTGTGCTTGACACTCTGAGTGAAGTGTGCTTGACAGGGCACTTCCTGAAAGGCTGCTTCTTTTGGCTGGAGAATCTAAAACTATGGGTCATAGTCATGAGATAATTTGGACATTCTGAATACTCCCTTAGTGTACCTGAACAGGCGCCGGAATGTGGCGGCTAGGGGCTTTTCACAGTAACTTCATTGCAGTGTTAATGTCACCTACTTGTGACAATGAAGATTATTATTATTATTATTAATCTCAGGGTAAGGACTTGTCGATTTCAGACTGAGATGAGACAAAATGCCTTCACTCAGAGTGTTCGATATCTGAAATTCTCTACTCCAGAGGGTTGTAGATACTTAAGGCTGGATTCTCTGCCACCGACCACCAATAGGGGCTGATTTAGCTCATTGGGCTAAATTGCTGGCTTTTAAAGCAGACCAAGCAGGCCAGCAGCTCGGTTCAATTCCCGTATCAGCCTCCCCGGACAGGCGCCGGAATGTGGCGACTAGGGGCTTTTCACAGTAACTTCATTGAAGCCTACTCGTGACAATAAGCGATTTTCATTTCATTCAATAGCGGAGATCCTGATGTGGCGGAGAATCCAACTTGGGGCAAAATATGGATCGGCATCTGCCACCAATCCATTTCTGATGCTCCAGACCCCTGCCTGCATTGGGATTGAGGTTTGCGTCCCACGCCAGTGGAAGGATGCAAATTGAAGAGACCACTGTCAGAGACCCCATAAATAAAGAGACCCCCCCCCCAACAGAGACTCTTGAATTAAAGAGACTTCTGACTGACCCCCTAATTAAAGAACCCCCCACCAGAGACCCCTTAATCAAACAGATCCCCCACCGGAGACTGTGAACCTAACCACAATGTTTATAAACATTAATCTTTGAGCGACAGCTCCCAGACCACATCAGAGAGAGTTAAGTGCTTTCTGTTAGTTTCACAGATGACTCCTTCAAAGTCACTCAAGCATGAAGGGAGACGAATGGAACAATGCAGGCAGCTGGGTTTGTGTGGAAGCTGTTAATCACAGACTACTAAAATCAGTAACAAATAAATGGCTTCCAGATCAAAGAATTGACAGGTGCTGATTCCTCTGCCTGAGCGAGCAGGTGTATTGCACAGGTGAGTTTTAAAGTTTTTCATTGCCTCTGTCTGGACTGCTCTCTAGCTTCCAGACAGGGGTCTCTATTCTGGGGGGAGTTGGGTCTCTGTTGGGGGCCTCTTTAATTAGGGGATCTCTGGGGAATCTCTTTGATAAGAGGGTCTCTGGTGTGCTGGGGGCATTGGGGAGGGGGGTGGTTGGGTTACCCCCTTGCAGGGGGAACGGGGGCGGGGGTGACCCACAAAACCCTGAGGGGGGGGCTGAATTGTGTTACGAGGGGACCCAGCCGGGGGACCACGCTATCAGGCCACCCACACAAAATGGCGGCCTGATAGTCAGATTCCTTTGCATGGCTAAGGATTGGGAATCGCTTCCTGATTTCCTGAAGGGGCTGGTTTAGCTCACAAGGCTAAATCGCTGGCTTATAAAGCAGGCCATTCGATTCCTGTACCAGCCTCCCCAGACAGGCGCCGGAATGTGGCGACTAGGGGCTTTTCACAGTAACTTCATTGAAGCCTACTCGTGACAATAAGCGATTTTCATTTCATTTCATTTGCACTCCCATTGTGAGCGAAAATCAGGTGCAATTCAGCTCCAGTGGGAGAACATACGGCGGGATTCTCCATTCCTGAGACTAAATGTTGACACCGGCGCAGGATTCGTGCGGATCCACGACAGCAAAACAGCGCCACCTGGACTGAAACCACTATTGTTAAGGGGCTAGCACTGGCGCCACGTGGATCACAATTGATTTCAATGAGGAACGGTGCCGGATTCGCAAGTTTCACGATTGACACTCAGGAGGCTGACAAGCTGCAGTCACATATACACACTTCACTCCCCACACACACCATCCCAGCCAACAAGATGGCAGTGAGGAGAGCGGCCCCGGAAATCACAGACGCCGAGCTGGAGACCCTACTGGATGTGGTGGAGGAGAGGCGGTTGACCCTGTACCCCGGCCCAGGAAGGAGGCTGGCAGCTGCCACCGTTCGCTGTGCCTGGGCGCAGGAGGTTAGGCAGTGAGCACCATCAGTAACACCGTCCGGACTGGCCAGCAGTGCCGGAAAAAGCTGCACAACCTCCTCAAGGTGTCCAGGGTGAGTAGGCAGCACTGTGACCCTGGCACTAACCCACGTCCCGATCGCCCCCCCTCCACAACCCAGAGGGCGACTGAACCCCCACCCTACACCACATGCCGACATCTATACCAGCAGCCATAGCCGGGTGCCCTGGCCACTGAAGCCACCCCCTGAGCTCAATGCATTGGTCTGTCTAACACTATCATTTTCTGTTTCCCCCGCTCCCCCCGCCAGGAGACGACCGCTCATAACCACCGGGAAAGGGAGAAAACTGGAGGGGGACCACCGGACCTGTGGCCACTTACTGTGGTAGATCAGAGGGCTCTGGACGTGGTCGGCTGCCCAGAGGAAAGGGAGGTCGCCGGGATGGAGGTCAACCGCCGGCAAGGAAGTGAAAGCCGGCTGAGTTATGGCTCCCCATGACACATGTGTCAACCCCCTCCCAACACCACCTTCTTCAATTTAACTAAATTACCATTAATTTCTCCCACCTGTACCGGAGATCATGGACGGGATTCTCCATCAGCTGACGCTGGGATTGGGAGAAGCGATTGGGCGGAGAATCGGTTTAGACGCCGAAATTGTAGTGGGTGCCGGTTTCACACCAAATCGCAATTCTCTGCTGCCTCGACAGCAGCATCAATGCCTTCCAGAACGCATGCACAGTAAACACTGTTGGCATATCATTAGCGGGCCTGACCTGGTATTCTCCAGGGCCTCTGCTATTCTCCGCCCCCACTGAGCGAATTCCCAACGCGAGGTTCGCTTTTAAAAATCGTGAAAAAGGAGCCATGGCTGCTGAGGGGGAACGGAAAGTGCCCAACATCGGCATAGTTTGCTGACAGACGTTCCACTGGCCGGGGAGGCAAGGTGGTGAGTTCGGGGTTGATGGACACGGAACGCATGGCCTGCAAAGGCAGCCATGCAGCTGCACACACGCCACTGACTGCCCACTGTGATCTTATGGCTGCCGGTTGTACGGGTCTCCCCCAGGGCACTTCTCTGAGAGGGTCATGAATCTGTGGAATTCACTGCCCCAGAGTGCAGTGGATGCTGGGACATTGAGTAAATTTAACGAGGAAGTAGTCCTGGGCTGGATTCTCCACAGCGGTTCCGCGATACTCCACTCCCGAAAAGCGGAGGAGGGGGCGCTGTGCCGGTTATTCACTGCCTCAGGCCATTGCCTGAGGCTCGCCCCGCTATTCCGCGTCACCGACTGGCCGAATTCCCCACGGCGTGGACCAGTCATGGTCCCATCGTCGGCGATACCTGCCTGGCGGCTGCGGACTCAGTCCAGGGCCACCGCAGTCAGGGGAGGGCCGATCAGAGGGCAGGGGAAGCCTCATTTGGGACTGGGGGCTATGTGTGTGGGCGGTCTGGGTCGGGCGAGCAGCCGATGCGGGGCCCTATTTCAGGGGTCCAAGTCCGCGGGCTGAGTCTGCCATGGAGTATGGCACGGCCGCAGGAGGCTGCCGCCGTACACATGCGCAGCCGCTGACCCGGAAGTGCGGGGGGGGGGGGGCGTATCGGCAGCTGGAGCTGCAGGCTCCACAACAGCTGCCTACTAGCCCCCTGCAAGACGGAGAATCTGTTGTCTTTTGACTCCAGTTTTTCTGGCATAAAAGACCACAATTTTCACGACGGCTTGGGGAAATAGTCCCAAAATCGGAGAGTCCAGCCCAATATATTTGATTAATAATGGGTTGAAGGATTATGGAGAATGGGCAGGAAAGTGGAGTTGGTGCCGAGATAAGATCAGCCATGCTCGTATTGAATGGGGGAGCAGGCTCGAGGTGCTGAATTGCCTACTCCTGCTACTAGTTCTTAGGCTCCCTCTCAATCTTTTTCCCAGTGAACACAAACTTGGTTCTGTTGTTAGAATTGGAATCTTCATTGTCACTTTTCAGTGGACATTGCACAATGCACAAAGTTTCTGACAATGTCACTGACTGTTACCTTTCCAATGAGTTATGCAACGTTAATAAGCCCTTGATTCACTTCAAATGCTCACAAGGTGTATTCCTGCACATGATGAGGCACACTGATGAAGGCTTTGCATAGAGTGGATACTTTCGGTGAGTGGTGAATAATTTCACCCAAATCCTTTTCGTTTTTGCACTTTAAGTTCCCCTGTTCCCCTTCCTTTCCAGTGATGCTACTTACTGACCAATAGCTGCAGCTGTCTGAATAATGGACATCTCCAGCGTCTCAGTGAGGGCTGCTTTTTGTTTGAGCAGTGGGAGCTTTGATTAAGTGGGGCGAGTTGATCCTCAACTCTTTCACTATGCCTGCCGATCTGTCTGAGAGCTGGTAAAAACGCACTGACCCAGGTAATCAAACTGGAAAAACAGGTAACCTTGGAGTCGACATTACAGTGTTCTAACTGAAAGCCAAACAACACTTAAGGTACAGAACTAACCCCAAGGATTTAGATTATAGTTCAGTCAGCACTGTTTATTCAAACTGCCTTTCAGAACTGCCGATGTTGATTCAATATCTCTGCCTAGATTACTTCTGCAGGAAATTTTGTAAACCGCAGTTTAATTAGATCATAATAATATGAAATAAAGTGATTCTATGTATATTTAACAATTTTGCAACAGAGATTCATTGCTGATGGACTTTAATTTGGTGTGTTAAATTGTAATTTGATCATGAACTGACAGAGGCCACATTAGCGTACTGAACACAAGTCTCTGTCAATGGCATTTGACTGAACCAAGTCATTCAAATTCAGGTCAAGAACCTGCAAACTATTCTCGCCTCCAACTCATTGATAAGTTGGAAACCTGGGTCAATTCAAATGCCTACTTTGTGACAGGGACTCAGCAAACATTGATAATAAACCAGTTTCACACATTCTGCCCTTTCCCACTCTGGTGCCATTCTGCATGGGTGCCAGAGCCATTGGTGCTACAGCGACGGATAGGAAGCTGAGATCATCACCCTGACTACCAGACTCAGCCAGCACATGGCTCAAAGCAGACAACACTTAGCCTCATGGTTTAATAATGGCTTCCTGCTGGAAACAATGGGAGGTACTCCGACCCATCAATGGCACCAGGGGACTATTGCAGCTGACCAAGGAAGCCTGGACAGAGATTCCATTAGAGGTTACCAGCCATGGACTCCATAGCACATCCTGGGTGCAATGTGGTAAGAGGGTCAACAGCCTCCTCCTGTTTCACAGGGTGAGCAGATTGATAGTATCATATCAATGTGGCTCTCGGGAGGGCAGAGAACAATGGTCTGGATCAACCAAGAAGAGACAATTATTGTCGGATTGTTACCCTGCTCGAACTTTTCCATTTCCTGGCGCGTTTCGTTCTTGCTGGCTCTTCGAAACCCGACACCTCCAGAAATTCAGAGCGCAACATCCACCAAGAACTCAACTGCAGCACTGTGGTGTCGGGCGGGAAGACAAGACAAAAGGCCTTTTTACAGCAATAGGTGTCATATGGTAAGTTTAAATGTCCCGTATGAATGTTAGTGAATGGGTGCAGGATGAGTGGATGAATGAGTAAATGGGTAGGGGTGGGTGGGAGTTTTGAGAGGGCCAATGACAATGACCCAGATTTAAATCCCAGAAATGGCAGCAGATACAAAGTCCCATCCCCGAACATGGCATGTTCACTCGATAGAGGTACGACTAGAGTTGGGGCAAGTTTCCTGCAGAAGTGGCTCATGGAGAAGTTGGTCAGTTCTCTACACTGAAGACGGGATTCAGAAAATCAGGAGTGTGAATTACGGAATATGCGGATTAGACCAGGTAAGAGGAGGTCTGAACTTAGTAGTTTGTTTGGAGAGGTACGGTACTCCTTTGGCCCTGGTCCTGGTCCTGCAATACATTTGGGATAGGTGATGCATCCTTTGTGATTGTTAAAAAGTAAACATGCTTGTGCATAAAAAGTGTACAATCTCAATAGAACTGTCAAACTGTCAAGGAACTGTCAAACTGTCAAGGGATTATCAAGCTGCCAGGGAACTGTCAAAGGGTACTAGGTAAATTGACCGTGTGTGGGTGAGGGCAAAGGGTGGTGGGCAGGAGGCATGGGTTAACATGAGTTGGGATTAAGCTGACATTGGGACTATAGAGGGCCATGAGGCTGTGGCGTGCTTGGGCATATGATGAACCATGGGAGTGGGTGGGTAGAGGGGCATGAATTGGAATAATGATCATAAGGGGCCATAGGCTGGGTTGGATGCATGAAATGGCATTGGGTGGCATGAATAGGGAATTGTGAATGTGTGGGGGGGAGGGGGGGGGGTGAGGGCTGGAGGGCTGTTCTTTTCTTCTGCTTATTTATGCACAGTGCCAGAGCACGGAGGCATGCGTTCCACCCAGCCTGCCTCAACAGCTGGCAGCCTTCACATTCATTCCGGGGTGATGGGCACAACTTACAATTCAGTCTGTCCCTCCTAGCATGAAAATCCAATCTGCGGGTGGCCATTTGTAAAGGTTGGGTTTGTCGGGCTGGAAGTTCTTCTGTGCCTGTGCACCAAACCTGGGACTGGAAATCTGGGCCAATGACTTTGGTATTTCTGATATTTAGCTAGATGTCAGTCAATTTCATAACAGTAAAGGGTTAGTTAATGAGTTAGTGTTGGCTGCTATTGCCATACACCTAGAAAATAAAACATTGTTTTCAGATGATGTTGCCAGGAGGTAGCATCGAGATGAGAAACAGGATTGATCCAAGGATAGATCCCAGTGAAACATCAGAGCTAATAGTGTGGATGTTGGAGTTTGCAGGTGATTTTCTGGCTATGACTGGGTTGTGCAGGTAATAGAGCAGTGTTACAAGAACATGGTGTGGCCAACTGCGTCCAGGTCTGCACACTGGTCAAGGTAGATGAGGAGGGATAGTTACTATTGACATGGACACATAGGATGCCCTTGGTGCAATGCCTCTCGGTTCTGTAGCTAAACGGGGCCAAAATCGGACTTTAACATTTGTCCAGTAAATTGCACCCTAATTGTTGCTATTGAGCCTGAGTTCCATGAGATTAGCTTTCCCGTTGAGGGGGGCTATCTGGTAAGCGAGTCAGGAGATGCAATTGGGCCTGCCCTCTGTCGCCTCAAAACCAGAGCAATGTTCGGCCCAGTGAGTGTTCTTGGCGCTGGGACTGGAATTATCACGAAAAAGCCTGGCAGTTGGGGCTGTTTTTAAACGCTCTGCACACATACTGCACACTTAAGATGGCTCACAGCAGACCCCCGAGGTTGGGAGTCCGAGGCGGACCCACAGCTCCGCGCAGTGAGGAGTGGAGGGACACCCTCTTCGCCAGGGTGGGCCGCAGACTCACGTCTGCCCACCTGAACACTGTCTGGGAGGTGGTGACAGAGACAGTCAGCGATACCAGTCTCACCAGGAGATGACAGCTGGTGAACCTCAGGGGTGAGGCCTCTGCCCTAAGAGGGGCAGAGAACTGGGAGGGCATCAAATATCGCGGTGGAGGTGTCCTCTGGTTGAGGTGAGCTTGATTGATCCTTTGCTTCTTCTGCAATGGAACAGCGATTCTGAGGGGTGCCAACACCTGGTGGGCTCCTCATTAAGCTTGGCCACACCCATTCCTTTGATGAAACAGTTGGGGTATGAGGGTGTCCAAAGGGGCGGCCTAGTTGGGCTTCCAGATGACCAGAGACTTTTTGAGCATTTGAAAGACACAGGCAGCATTCAGCAGTGTGAGCTGCCAAGAACCTAGAAGTAGTACCAAAGGGATGCATTTAAAAGGCAGACTGCAGCAATGATGATCTGGGCCAGGCCACCCCGGTCCCGAGGGAGACACCATGAAATTGCATTCAGCGATGGGGCGGAGAATCCCCGATGAGGACAAAATCGGGGGCGGTGCCACTTTCGCGATGCTCCGCCCCCTGAAAAGTGGCATATTCTAGGAGTACGATGCACGTCATATCCACGTCCTCCTTACGTTGGCTGAGGCTCGCCCCGCGATTCTCAGGCCTCGACCGGCCGAGTTCCAGACGGCGTGGGACACATGTGGTCTCACCTGTCGGGAACTCAGCGTGGCAGCTGCAGACTCAGTCCAGCGGCGCCACAGTCGGGGGAGGGCCAACCCGCGGGCAATGGGGGCATTATTTGGGGCTGCAGCACTGTGGGGGGGGGGGGGGGGGGTGCAGTGCGGGGGGTGCGAGCCGGCCGAATTAGGGGTCTATTTTTGCAGGCTGGGTCCATGAGGGGCATCTGCGATGAAGCACGGTGTGGCGGCAGTAGGCTGCTGCGATGTGCATGCGCGGCCATGGACCCGGCAATTCTGCAGGCCATATCGGCAGCTCGAGCTGGGCGCTCAATGCTGCCTAGATGCTAGCCTACCCCCACCCTGGAGGAGGGAATCGGTGGCATTTTTGCACCAGTTTTCCTGGCATAAAACACCACCATTTTCACGCTGGCGTGGGGACTTAGTCTCCAGAACGGAGATTCCAGCCCCACGAGTCCACGGACTCGACACCAAGTTATTCCTCATTACTGCCCCAGGCACGGACAGCCACCGCCCAGCAAGCCCGACGGTTTTCAATGTTTTGATGGTTTTCCAGTGTTTTCTTAGCCTCCAGCTCACCCTCCACAGCCATGGCGTCCAGTCCCCGTTTGCAAATACTTGTAGTAATTCGCAACGTCTGCCTGAGAGGGGCAGCGCAACATGGAAGGGCGGAAAAAAAATGTATCCAGGTCGTTTATCACATTTAAATACGTGCAAATGCCGGTTTTGCATGCCCCAGCAGGCGCGGGGTGCCAACCTTGTTTTTGCCACCTGTGAGGGACCAGAGCATGGCACTGGAATTGACAACGAACGCAAACCTCGATTAACATATGGCACCCGATTCTCCGCCCGATCACGATTTGTGTTCCCACTGTCCTGTGGTGGGAAATTCAGCCCCTTAGTTGAAATAAGTCCCCTTCTCTTTTTCAAAATAATGCCATACGGTCATTTATATCTGACAGAGGGGGTTGACGGGCCTTTAGATTAACGTCGCATTCAAAAGGTGACACATCTGACAGTGTAGCTAACCACAGCATGTTATATCACCTTTTTTAGTGAATACTTATTTTCAGTTTTATTTTCCAGGAAATGGATTTATACTAAGAGCTCAACAATGCCAGTTACATTGGGAATTGCCTCAATTTCAAGATTCCCAAGACCACAACAGAGTTGTGAGGAAATAGCATGAACTGCACCTTAATTAGAACTGGCTAATAATTGCCCTGAGACATATTATCTCATATGGACATTGCTGGATCAATACACGGGTTCCACATTTCTGGGCCTTGCTTATAGGCCGTTGTCAGGTGCAAATTCCCTACAATCCTTGGGGACTCTCCTTATAAATCCTCGCTGAAGTCAATATCATTTTCAAATTGGATTTCAGGGATTTCCAACTGCATATTTTGAAAGGATTTCTTTAACTGAGCCCTGTGATTATCCCACTCTCCATTAATCCTGCTATATGGTGCAAAGACAGATGCAATGTAGCCATGAATAGGCATCACTTAAAATTAGATTCATTTTAATACAGTTCATGAGGCATGGAACTAAGCTTGATACTAAAACCATGTTACATATAAAGGGAGAAAATGATAGAAAATCAACTATGAGGCCTGTAAGAATGTATCACCATGGAAATTAGATGTTTTTCTAATCTTGAGAATTCATATTTACCATTTATTTATAGTTTACACTGGGCCTTAACATCTAGTTTTGTGAGATATAGTGCAGCAATTAAGATTTTCCATAATATCTACTTTGATATTACAGTTTTACTTTGGTCCATATCTAATACTTATGAGGTGTAAGCTACTGCTAGATTGTAGCGGTGTCCTTTATCGGGGCATGTCAAATTGTCGGTCAATATTTTGTAGGTAGAATCTCTAATTAAGTACTTTATGCAAGATTGTGAGTAAATGTGCGTATGGGAATCCGCAAAACTGCAGTGCAGTAGTTTTTTGGTTCAATACTGAGATTCATATTTAAGAGTTTCATAGGGGAGTGGCCACATGATATTTATTGAGGGCTTGTATACCTATAAGTGAGTGGGTCCAGAATGTAGTGTTTGAATGGGTTGCTGCTCTGTGGGTTGCACATTCTTTTGTGCTGAGAAATCTTTAACTACGGTTCGAGGGTGAAATGTTGGGATCTGCAACAGATCATTTCACACGTAACTTTATACTACAGGTGGGATCTCAGATACCATAGTGATGAAAGCCTTAAGACTCATCAGTAAATTATTGCAGGTATTTTTCAGGATTGGAATCCATTCTCAATTATAGTTTTCCATCAGGCATTCCGAAAATAGTTTTAATTAAATGGTAATCTATTATAATAACTGCTCAGCCCAGAAAGTGCTTTCAAAGTTATTGATATGTAGTTGAGTTGCCTTCTGCATCCACCAAGAAATAAATCACCGCCGTGTTGAAAGTCCCTTTAGCAAGGAGGTGAATGATCATCTTGGTGGGGCCACCCTATGCATAAAATAGAATTTAATTTAAATAGAGTTTAATTTGCAAGATTAAATTACATAATTATGGAGCTAGGGTGAGGTTTTAACTGCACGATTTGTTCGAAAGACACAAGAAAATAAAATACTTCTAAAAAACCTACACTTCAGCATTGCACTGTATGGAATTAATGTTCATGATTATTGTTCAACAAATAAAAATGATAATAGTGTGATTTAATCTTTTACTTTTCTCCTTGTTTTTACAGTGAGGAATGGAGACATGGCTTTATCCCAGCTCTAGCTGTTAGCTTTACAGGCATTTACTTCTGCGCCAGTGAGGCAGCGAATTTAATTTTTAATTCGCACCAAAAATCATTCTGACAATCACAGTACTGTGGGAATAGAATGGACTGGGAAGAGATAAATCACATTCAAAACGTTATTTTTCAAAAATGGAATGAAATATTGAAAATTAGTCAAATTATTCTCAAAAAATTGACAGAACCCGATGGATCGCCAGTCTTAACGTATTGAATATTGGTGAAAATAGACATGTGTTGCTGAAGCTTTTCATTCAACACTCATCAGGACAAACACAAGAAGGCCAAATTTCAAAAGATCACAACAATTTATACTTGAGGAGAAAAGGGTGCTGATTGGTTGGCAATTCAATTCTGATTGCTCAATGCATTGCCATGGAGATAGCAAAGGAGAACTATAAGCAATAAAAATAACTGCCGAATAATTATAAATATCTATAACTATAACTATTGAAAAAAAGTTCAAGGCTTGAACATAACTCCCTTTCCATGCAGAGATGGTCCCTGAATGTATGTTGTTTCAAGCAAGCATAAAAGGGCCACATTTCGAGCTTGACTCTTTATCTTAAATTGTTTATTAGTGTTATTGATATTAGCGCAATCAGCATTGAAATGAAATGAAATGAAAATCGCTTATTGTCACAAGTAGGGCTCCCATTCCATCCAAATCCAAGGCCACACTACAGCAACGCTAACGATTCGAGACGCTAGCTATTCCAAATTTAAACTGTATGTCTTGCCCGACCTCTGCTCCTCTTAGGCTTGGATTTCCAAAGTATTCTCAAGAGTCTCACCCTCAGCTTCGGCGGGCCCCTGCCCCCACTCACTATCTGCAGCCTCGCCACGCTGCGCATCGCCCCCCCTCCTCTCTTCACCAACCTCACCCCGGATTGCAAACCGGTAGCCACCCGCAGCAGGCGGTACAGCCTGCAGGATAGGGTATTTATCAGAACGGAGGTCCGAAGGCTGCTCAGTGAGGGGATCATAGAGGCCAGTAACAGTCCCTGGAGAGCTCAGGTGGTGGTCGTCAAGACCGGGGAAAATTCTGCATGGTCGTTGATTATAGCCAGACCATCAATTGCTTTACGCTCCTAGACGCGTATCCCCTACCCAGACATGGTAAACCAGATCACCCAATATCGGGTATTTTCCACGTTGTATCTGAAGTCTGCATACCACCAGCTCTCAATCCGCCCGGAGGACCGGCACTACACGGCGTTCGAGGCCGATGCCCGCCTCTTCCATTTCCTCTGGGTTCCCTTCGGCGTCACTAATGGGGTTTCTGTGTTCCAACGAGCAATGGACCGAATGGTAGACCAGTACGGGCTGCGGGCCACGTTTCCGTATCTGGATAATGCTACCATCTGCGGCCATGACTAGCAGGACCACGATGCCAACCTCCACCGTTTTCTCCAGACGGCCCAAAAATTGAACCTTACATATAACAAGGAGAAATGCGTGTTCCGCACAAACAGACTAGCCATCCTCGGCTACGTCGTGGAGAACGGAGTCCTGGGCCCAGACCCGGACCGCATGTGCCCCCTCTTAGAACTCCCCCTCCCCCATGGCCCTAAGGCCCTCAAACCGTGCTTGGGGCTCTTTTTGTACTACGCCCAGTGGGTCCCCCAATATGCGGACAAAGCCCGCCCACTCTTCAAGGCCACACTATTTCCCCTGTCTGCTGAGGCGCGCCAAGCCTTCAGCTGTATCAGGGACGATATCGCCAAAGCAGCCATGCGGGGGGTGGATGAATCTACTCCCTTTCAGGTTGAGAGCGATGCCTCAGAGGTAGCGCTAGCAGCCACTTTAAACCAAGCAGGGCGGCCCGTTGCATTTTTCTCCCGTACCCTATCCGCTTCAGAACTCCGACACTCCTCAGTCGAGAAGGAAGCACAAGCCATCGTGGAGGCAGTCCGACACTGGAGGCACCACCTCACAGGTAGGAGGTTCACCCTCATTACCGACCAATGGTCGGTCGCCTTCATGTTCGACAACTCGCAAAGGGGCAAAATTAAAAATGACAAAATTCTTTGGTGGAGGATTGAACTCTCCACCTACAATTACGATATCAAATATCGACCGGGGAAGGTCAACGAGCCCTCGGATGCCCTATCCCGCGTGACATGCACCAGCGCGCAAATCAGCCGCCTAAAAGCCATCCACGATGACCTCTGCCACCCAGGGGTCACCTGGCTCGCCCACTACATCAGAGCCCGAAACCTACCTTTCTCCAACGAGGAGGTAAAAGCGGTCACCAGGGACTGCCCGATCTGTGCGGAGTGCAAACCGCACTTCTATAGACCAGACAGGGCCCACCTGGTCAAGGCTTCGAAGCCCTTTGAACGTCTTGTGATCGATTTCAAAGGGCCACTCCCCTCCACTAACAAAAACATTTACTTCCTTAACATTATTGACGAGTTCTCCCGATTCCCCTTCGCCATCCCATGCCCCGATATGACCTCCCACACAGTCATTAGGGCCCTGCATAGTGTCTTCACCCTGTTCGGTTTCCCCAGCTACGTGCACAGCGACCGGGGTGAGTCCTTTATGAGTGCCGAGCTACGTCAGTACCTGCTCGACAAGGGCATCGCCTCGAGCAGGACTACCAGCTACAACCCCAGGGGGACGGACAGGTGGAGAGGGAGAACGCGACGGTCTGGAAGACCGTCCTACTGACCCTCAGGTCCATGAAGCTTCCCAATGGCAGGAAGTCCTCCCTGACGCGCTCCATGCAATTAGATCCCTCCTGAGGGCAGCACGGTAGCATGGTGGTTAGCATAAATGCTTCACAGCTCCAGGGTCCCAGGTTTGATTCCCGGCTGGGTCACTGTCTGTGTGGAGTCTGCACATCCCGTGTGTGCGTGGGTTTCCTCTGGGTGCTCCGGTTTCCTCCCATAGTCCAAAGATGTGCAGGTTAGGTGGATTGGCCAGGCTAAATTGCCCTTAGTGTCGCAAAAAAATAAGGTATAGGTATACGTGGGCTTGAGTAGGGTGATCATTGCTCGGCACAACATCGAGGGCCGAAGGGCCTGTTCTGTGCTGTACTGTTCTAATTCTAATTCCTGTGTACAGCTACCAACCAAACCCCTCACGAGCGGCTCTTCATTTTTTCCAGGGGCACTACCACAGGGGTCTCACTTCCGGCGTGGCTGAGGACGCCAGGCCCGGTTCTCCTACGGAAGCACGTCAGGGCGCACAAAACCGACCCCATTGTTGAAAAGGTGCGCCTGCTTCATTCCAACCCACAGTACGCATTTGTTGAGTTCCCAGACGGTCGCCAGGACACAGTATCCCTCCGGGACCTGGCACCCGCTGGATCCAGCCCCCCATCTACCCCCACCGAGGAACTCCTTTTCCCGTTCCCTATGCGGCCGCCTCCTTGCGCCCTCGATTCTGCAAGCTCACCCCACCAGTCCCGAGCGCCAGCACCAGCCCGCCCCCCGCGCCCCCAGTCTCCATTCGACCAGGAGGTGTATGAGGCTCGGACAAGGCTCGCCCCGGAGCCAGCAACCGCACCCCAGACCTTCGACGCCCGCCCAGCCACCACAAGAGGCTGCAACCCCGGTGCTCCGCAGATCAAAACGGACAATTCGTCCACCGGACAGACTGACTCTTTGAGCCATCATCCCCGCCGGACTTGATTTTTTTAACAGGGGGTGAATGTGGTGAATGTGATTCACACTATATATAGTTGCCAATATCACTCCATGCATATATGTTCATTATCTACCCATTGTAAGTGCAGTTGCACTATCAGACCACCAGGGGTAGTCACTCTGGGAGTATGCGAAAGTTTGTACTGGGCTCCTCCCTTGGCTCCGCCCAGGACTCCTCCCCCCGGGACCGATGTATAAAGATCAGTGCCTTAGAGCCAGCTGCCAGTTTACCTGAAGTTCAACGACGAATAGGCTGGCTCTATTGTCAGTGTATTAAAGCCTCTGTTCAGATCCAACTACACATGTTCGCTGAATTGATGGTTCCATCACTAACAACCAACTGATGAGATCATCAGTTGACGTTGTAATGTGACTCATTTACACTTGCGAGAAGTGACATACATTCAAACACTGGAGACCCTGTTCTCTGCAAACAAAAGGAATATGATCAAGCCTTGTGGCTTTTTTGAATTACCTGGAAGCTTGGGCAGCCCATAGTTCTCCATTGCTTTATGTATGGCAGTGCTTTGGGCAATCAGAGTTAACTTGGCAACCAATTGACACCACTTTCTCCTATAGTATAAAATGTCATGATTGTTTGAAATTTATCATTCTTGTGTCTGCCCTTATGAGTAGAAGATGGAAACCTTCAGCAACTTGTCTCTCTTTTTTACCAATATTCAAGTGAAACCAAACAACGGTTTAATATTTTCTTCTTTCAAAGGAATTTAGGATTGTGCTGTGCTTAAATGTTGTGCTTTAAAACAAAGCAAATTCATACTGGTTTGATAAGAATGGCAGTGGCTGCAGGTCTTTGGAAAATGTGCATTCAAGCCAAATTTTGAAACTGTTGCTCCTCATGATCATGAACTACAAGTGGAATTGGAATGTCATTTTAGGTGTTTTGAGAAAACATACACCTTGCGGGGTTTGAAACACCCTTGCCGTTGAACTTTACAGGAGAGGCGGGGAGTGGCGGCATTAGCAAGTTTGAGTAACACCTCCTCTGGGGAATGTCTGGACAAGGGGTTGGGAAGGAACCAAGCCATTGGTTTGTATGGGGCAAGATGCAAGGAAACAAGAACCTGCAGATTAGTGTACAGACCTTCAAACACAAAACTATAGCCCAGCGAGAAATTGCTGGTGAAATTCTCCCAAGCCCCTATCGGCATGGTTTAATGGCAGGCATGTTGGGAGGATATGGTAGGAGGGCCAGAAATCGGTTTCATGGGGGATTTTCAGCTGGTTCCTGCCATGGCTGATCGGAAAACTCACCAGAGAGTGGCATGAACCTCATTTGCATCCCGGGAATAGGATGTAAATAAAGGCCCTCCCCCCCCACCCCCAATTCTCTGTGATGATGGTGGGAAACACGTTTGTATAGATTTGGTGGGCAGATGTAGGGTTTAATTTGAACAATGCCTGGGGCTGCTTCGGGAGATCAGGATGGACACTGCCTGCAACCCTGGACCACCATAGCAGTGAGTTGGGGAGCATCTGCAGGTGGACCTTCTATAACAGGAGGACATCCATCTCCTGGTCTCAGAGTGCTCCCGGAGATCCGTCTTCATTTTCAGGTGATCCTTCCTCTTACTTCAATAGGGCATCATTGATGTTGGGTGCCTTTTTAATGTAGCACCTGGATGGGGCAGCAGACTACACGTCATCCATCCCTGCCCTGGAACTGAATGTGGTGTGAAATATCAAGCAGCATAATTAATGAGGCCGGAGCTGGAAGATTTGACGTGTTTTCCCACCAGTCGCCACAATGGGAAACACTCAATGTTCTCTGCCCCTGCCACAGCACTTAGTCTCAAAATGGGAGAATTCCACCCTGTGCCAATCAGTCAATCAAGATGACCCACTGGTATAACAGTTCTTGAAGGCTACTGAATGAAGTGATCAAATCATGACAATTGTTCTGCATATTCACTGGTTGTGAAAAGATTAACTTAACATTATGGCTGCGATTCTCCTGAACCTGATCCATGACTAAGTGCTCCACCAGTGGGAAAACCAGAGTGATTACCGCTGACACTAGGAGCAACTCCAATGTGCCATGCAATGACACTTAGCATTTATTTCCCTCAAATGGGTTTTCAGTGTCATTCCATGGCACATCAGGACTCTCACTGGAACTCAGAGGGGAGGGACCTCATCTCTCTGACAGGCCTCACACCTTGGAGATCAGAGCACCATTTTTAAAGGGTACCAATATCTCAAAAAAGCTGCTGCAGCTTCCTTGGATTGCTGGCAGGGCACCCCTACTCCCACCCTGATCGCTGGAAAGGGCCCAACCCTCAGAACCCCCAGTCCCCCATTCAGCAGCTCCCTAAAAACTCTTCATCCCCCAATCCCCCGTTCAGCCCCCCTCATTACCCTACTCACACACCCCCATCCCTCCATTCAGCCCCTCTCAATCTCCTCTTCAAACCCTGCCCCATGGCAGTGCCAACCTGGCATCTTGCACTCTGAAGAGTGACAAAGGGGTGAACACCCTTCCTACAATTGCTTCCAGGGTTACGGGGGTGGGTCCATCATGGGAGTTAGGGATCAGGGATGCTTGTGCTGGTCTGGAGCGGCTCAGGTCAGGTGTCTTTCCTGGGATGGGGGTTGTTTGGCTGCTCTCCCCATCTGCAGCCTTTAAATGTATTAAATATTCACTCGGTATCTAAAGATAACGTTTTCCCATAATAAAGTGAAAGCGATTCTATCTGTACCCCTAAAGCCATTAAATAATCAGTCACTATCTCAGAAATGCACACCTCTCATAATAAAGTGAAAGTGATCCTATTTGTACCACAAACCCTTTGAAACATCTGTCAGTTTGCCAAGTTTGAAGATCTGTGAGATGAAGTTAAAAGTAATCCCTTTAAAATAGTGGAAATCTTTGAAGTGGTTTTCTTACAGTCAATGTCAGTGTCCTTTACAGTATATAAACCTGCATGTATGCCTGAAAGGCTAGATGCTTTGAACTGCATTGTTAACATTCCATTTCACACACCATTGCCTACTAAAATCTATTTGATTGACAGGTCGAGCCAGTTTCAAAGGGAAGATTTGGATTGTTTATTTACAGAGCTCTGCAGGGATCCATTAACTAGGGAATTGGGTATTTTCCTAACCGCAGTTTTTTGTTACAGGGCTGCCTCTTTGTTCACAAGTTCTTTCTAGAAAGCGACCGGGCTGCCCCCACAGTTGCTCTCTCTGAGAAGTATTTGAGAACAAAAAGACAGGCTTGAAAAAAAAACTGGGGTTAGGAACACACCTTCTTCCCCTAGTTAATGAATTTCTGCAGAGCTATGTAAACGAACAATCTTGATCCCTCCCCTTTGAAATTGCCTCAATGTTATGTATCAGAGAATAATTCCCTGCTGATAAAACATCACTTGATGTGTAGTTGTGTCAGCAAAGTGTTTGCAGCGGCTTTGCAGTTTTCCCTCTTAGATTGTATGAGCAACACCTCTGAATAAAACCTTTCATCATGTTTGGAAGAATCCAGAGTGCGGGCATTACAATTCCTTTTCTCTTGGCGCCAAAAACGAAATGTAACACTCAGCCTCTCAATCAAAATGCTTTCAACAGGCAATAACGTGTGAAATTGAATGTAAACAATGCAGTTCAAATCTTCTGTATCTTGTCGACATTAACACAAGCGTCTATACTTTAAATGGCAATGGAATTGACTGTGATAAAACCACTTCAAAGGTTTCCACAACGCTAAAGGGATTACTTTTACCTTCATCTTACCGACCTTTAAACTTGCCATTGTGACAGACCTTTTAAAGGATTTAGGAGTACACATGGGATCACTTCACTTTATTGCGAGAGATGTGACTTTCTGAGATAGTGACTGATTGTTTAATGGGTTTAGGGGTACAGATGGGATCACTTTCACTTTATTATGAGAAAATTTTATTTTTTAGATACCGAGTGAATGTTTAATAAGTTTAAAGGCAGCAGATGGGGAAAGCAGCTAAAAAATGGGGAAAGCAATGGGTCCTGATGGAGTCCCTAGTCCTGCACTCAAACCCTGTGGGACCAACTGACGAGTGTGTTTGTGGACATTTTTGACCTCTCCCTATGCCGTTCCGAGATCCAAATCTCCTTTAAGAAGACCACCATCATACTGATGCCAAAGAAGAACCAGGCAACCTGCCTCAATGACTACTGCCCAGTGGCCTTGACATCTATCATTATGAAGTGCTTCGAGGGGTTAGTCTAGAGACACATCAACTCCATACTCCCAGAATGCCTTGATCCACTGCAATTTGTATCCCGCTGCAACCGGTCCACAGCAGACTCCATCTCCCTGGCCCTACACTCAACCCTGGAGCACCTCGACAACAAGGACTCCTACATCAGACTCCTATTCATTGACTACAGCTCCGCCTTCAACCCCATAATCCCAGCCAAGCTCATATCAAAACTCCAAAACCTAGGACTTGGCTCCTCCATCTGCAACTGGCTCCTTGACTTCATTGCCCACAGACCATAATCAGTAAGGATGAACAACAACACCTCCTCCATGATAATCCTCAATACAGGGGGTCCACAAGGCTGTGTACTTAGCTCCCTACTGTACTCCCTGTATACACAACTGTGTGGCAGTGTTTGGCTCCATCTCCATCTTCATATTTGCTGATGACATGAGCGTAATGAGTTGGATCTCAAACAGCAATGACTCAGAGTAGAGAAGGGAGATAGAGAAGCTAGTGAAGTGGTGTAACGACAACAATCTCTCTCTCAATATCAGCAAAACTAAAGAGCTGGTCATTAACTTCAGGAATTAAAGTATTGTACACACCCCTGCCTGCATCAATGGTGCTGAGGTGGACAGCTCAAATTCCTAGGTGTACACATCACCAACAATCTGTACTGGTCCACCCACGTCGACATACGACCAAGAAAGCACAACAGCGTCTATACTTCCTTGGGAAATTTCGCATGTTTACATTGACTCTCACCAATTTTTACAGATGCACCATAGAAAGCGTCCTAGCTGGTTGCATCACAGCCTGATATGGCAACTGTTCGGCCCAAGACCGTAAGAAACTACAGAGAGTTGTCAACACAGCCCTGTCCATTACACGAACCTGTCTCCCATCCATGGACTCTGTCTACACCTCGCAATGCCTTGGGAAAGTGGGTAGCATAATCAAAAACCCCTTCCACCCGGGTTAACTCTCTTCCATTGGGCAGGATATTCAAAAGTCTGAGAACATGCACTAACAGGTTCAAAAACGGCTTCTTCCCACTGTTACCAGACTCCTGAATGACCCTCTTACGGACTGAACTGATCTCGTCACATATCTTCTCTACTGGGTAGTATTACACTCCATATGCTTCACCTGATGTCTATGTCTATGCATTTACATTGTGTAATTATGTACATCCTACGTTTTTTCATGTATGGAATGACCTGCCTGGACTGTACACAGACAATACTTTTCACTGTACCTCGGTACACGTGACAATAAATCAATGTCCAAATCTAACCCTGATGTGGAGATGCCGGCGTTGGGCTGGGGTGAGCACAGTAAGAAGTCTTACAACACCAGGTTAAAGTCCAACAGGTTTGTTTCAAACATGAGCTTTCGGAGCACTGCTCCTTCCTCAGGTGAATGGAAAGGTATTTTCCAGAAACATTTATATAGACAAAGTCAGAGATGCCAGACAATGCTTGGAATGCGAGCATTTGGGGGTAATTAGTGCTCCGAAAGCTTGGGTGCGATTTTCCGCTCCCCACGCCGGGTGGGAGAATCGCGGGAGGGCCCCCCGACTAATTTCACGACCCCCTGGTGCCCCCCGCGATTCTCCCACCCCCCGCTCAGAAGATTGACGCTCGCCGTTTTTCACGGCGACCGCCGATTCTCCGATCTGGATGGGCCGAGCGGCCTGCCGTTCGCGACCATTTCACGACAGCGGCAACCACACCTGGTCGCTGCCGTCGTGAAATCGCCGTGAGATTCCCGTTTTGGGGCTTGTGGTGGGCCTGGTGGGGAATGAGCACCACGACTGTGCTCAGGAGGGGACTGGCCCGCGACCGGTGCCCACCGATCATCGGGCCGGCGTCTCAATTGGACGCACTATTTCCCCTTCGCCGTCCAGCAAGATCAAGCTGCCACGTCTTGCGGGGCGACTGAGGGGAAAGACGGCCACTGCGCATGCGCGGGTTCGAGCTGTCAGCCGTCGTGACGTCACATAGGCGCCGCCGTTGCGTCATTCTCGGCGCGCCGCCTTGATGCAAGCATCAAGGCCCGGCGGCCGAGAATAACGGAGCGCCGCTCCTAGCCCCCCGGGTGGGGGTGAATTCGGTGAGAGGAGCGGGCTCCAAGGCCGCCGTGAAACTCGGCCGAGTTCACGACGACCTTCACGATTTTTCCCGGGAGCGGAGAATCGCACCCCTTGTGTTTGAAACAAACCTGTTGGACTTTAACCTGGTGTTGTAAGACATCGCAGGAAAGACCCTTAACCTGAGACTCTTCAGCTCAGCATAAGCCCCCTTGACCCCCACGTCCCATGAAGGACCTCCCTTGGCACCCTGAGGGAACCTGTAGGGAAGGTACTTACCCCCTTTCCACCTCTTGGAATGCAAGTCGCCAAGTCTACATTCCTCAGGACTTGCACCAATTCATGCCAGCAGGTCTCTTGGCTGGGGTGGGGAGGTGGGTGCGGCCAGAACATCCCAGCCTGCTAATGAATCAGGTGTCCTGCCCTTCAAGAATGAGCTATTTGCATGTTCCCGCCAGGTCGGTGCAGGAAGCTCATCGGGGTGGTCAGGAAACCCATAATGGCCAGCAGGGCGGGCCAGGAAGGTTGCGACCGGATTGATGGGCGGCACAAATCCCGATTTCTCCCCCAGGCGGGATTCAGCGGTCGATTGCAAATCCCATGGCTCGCGAGTGGCTCCGGAGAATCCCGGCCTGTGTATCTGACTTTGACTTATCAGTTGATCCTTTAACCCATCCTTGAGAAGATTGAAGTGTGTGTGTGTGGACGGCATCAGCATCACATTCAGAGCACAAGGAATAGATGCTGTGGTTATATCCGATTCGGTATTGAGGAATATGAGCATAACACTAAACAAAAGATTCATCGACTGTTTATGGGAGTAACTAGCTTCAGTGCATCTGAAAGTATATCTGAGGGAAAGCCTGATAAATGCACAGTCATTTAATTGCGATATGTTCATTTATTTGCAATCTTTGAAAGCCATTCCAGGGACGGTACGTGGAGATTTGTTTTTTTAACAGTACTTTAAGAACGTGTTAAATGGATTCCTGAGAAATGAGACGATCATATCATGTGAAAGGTAAAGATAAATTATACCTGGATGATAACTAATGGGTCTGGGGCCTCCTGAGGTTTGTCTGATTGCTTATGATGGCTGAAGAAAAATTTCTGCCAGATTACTTCAAAATTGACTGTAGCTCTCTGGTTCTCCCAGGAGGTGAGGGAAAATGATGGTAGGTGCACATGAATGAAATCAACCAAATGATTGAGGCAAGCATGTATCAACCTGATAGCATTTTCTTGTCCCGGGTACACAAACGTTTCGTAATAATTTTGCTGATATTGTTACAGTTCTCTCATTGAATTCTAATAACATTGATCATCCTTTGGTGTTGAGCTGATATAGTGCTAAATGAATAATGCAGTAGTTTATGGCGTAGCTTATCAACTTGTCATCTGAGCTCAAATCCAGCATTGTGGATGGGCTGCAGTTGCGGGAAACTTAAATTGGGAGATTTCCACCTTGGGCCGTTGATCCACAATGCCAATTTTATGTTGATAATTGAGTGTGGGGTGGGGGTGGGGAAGGGGGACAAGTTTAAATTTGCCCCTCTGCGGCTACTCGTTCTAAATATTCATCATGGCTAATACTGATACAATGAATGCCAAGGATTGTAAATAGTGAACATTAGAAAACTTTTAACCATTAGGGGTGGCCATTGAACGTGAAACATTGAACATGAAATCCAAATCTGAACTGGTCTGACGAGATCATTTTTTGGATTTGTTTTGCTAAATTTCAAACGTGGTAAACAAGTCATTCTTGCATACCTTGAGGCAATTCTGAGAGATAGAAATGGGTACTATATAAATGCAAGTCTTTTTAAAATTAAACAAAATAACAAAAAGCGTTTTGTATTCTGGGCGGCACAGGAGCATAGTGGTTAGCACCATTGCTTCACAGCGCCAGGGACCTGGGTTTGATTCCCAGCTTGGGTCACTGTCTGTGCAGAGTCTGCATGTTCTCCCTTTGTCTGCATGGGTTTTCTCTGGGTGCTCTGGTTTCCTACCACAAGTTCCAAAAACTTGCTTATTAGGTGAATCGGACATTCTGAATTCTCCCTCAGTGTACCCGAACTTCATTACAGTGTTAATGTAAGCCTACATGTGACACTAATAAAGATTATTTTTATTATTAAAACAGAAAATACTGCACAATCTCAGCAGCTCTGACAGCATCTGTGGAGAGAGATGGGAGCTAACATTTCGAGTCTGGATGACTCTTTGTCAGTATCACCTTTGACAAAAAGTCACCCAGGCTCGAAACATTCGTTCTCTTCTCTCTCCATAGATGCTGTCAGACCTTCTGAGATTGTGCAGTATTTTCTGCTTTTGTTTCAAATTCCGCAGTAATTTCTTTTGCATTTTGTGTTAACATTGTCTTCCCTAAAAATATTTACATCTCAGGGGCGGGATTCTCCCCTACCCGGCGTGTCGGAGGGTCCCGGCGTAGGGGAGTGGCGCCAACCACTCAGGGGTCGCGCCTCCCCAAAGGTGGGGAATTCTCCCCACCTTTGGGGGCCAGCCCCGTGCCGGAGCGGTTGGCACCAGAAGACTGGCGTAAACACCCGGCACCGTCGGTAGCAAGGCTGGCCGAAAGGCTTTCACCGATGTGGTGTTCCCTTCTGCTTCTGCCATGGTGGAGGCCGTGGCGGCCGCGGACGAACATAGTGCACCCAGGGCACTGGCCCGGCCCCTGATCGGGGGGCCCCGATCGTGGGCCAGGCCACCATGGGGGCACCCCCCGGGGTTCGATCGCCCCCCGCCCCCCCAGGACCCCGGGGGCCCGCTCGCGCCGCTGAGCCCGCCGTTCCAGAGGTGGTTCAAACCTCGGCGGCGGGAGAGGCCTCCCAACGGCGGGACCGTGGCCCATCCGGGCCGGAGAATCACCGCAGGGGCCTCTCCGATCGGCGGGGCGAGATTCCTGCCCCCGCCACTTCCCGGGTGGTGGAGAATCTCTGCCACGGCGGGGGCGGGATTTTAGGCGCCCCAAGGCGATTCTCCGACCCTGCTGGGGTCGGAGAATTTTGATGTGAAAAGAGACTTACTTTGGCAAAGGTCAGAAAATAAGATTGCTTTGATATGAAACCGAATCGTGTCTGCAGGATATCCTAAAGCACTCCACACCAATGAATTACCGTTAAAGTGTAGGTGGGCAAAGCAACTTATTGTCACACAGCAAGACCCCACTAAAAAGCAAATGACCAAATGATCAGTTTTTGATGGTGTTTCTGGAGTGAGGTTAGCTCAGTCATCAGCAAATTTGTCGACTCTTGTTCATGTATTGCAGTGAGATGCATTGGATCAGTTGGCAACCTGCGGGCCGGAGGCCGTACGCGGCCCATCTGGGTTCTTTTAAAAAAATTTAAATTTAGAGTACCCAATTGTATTTTATTCCAATTAAGGGGCAATTTAGCGTGGCCAATCCACCTAACCTGCACATCTTTGGGTTGTGGGGGTGAAACCTGCGCCGACACTGGGAGAATGTGCAAACTCCACACAGGCCCATCTGGGTTCTGCGTGCGGCCCACAAGACATTTTGTTGACCGTTGTTCATGCGCAGGTTGCCAGATTCCACTGCTTTCTGCCCGAATTACTTTTTTCCTAGCGGTGTGACTGGAGTGATATGCACGTAAAGCAAGGGCAAGTGCAGTGAGGTGCTTGCTGATTGTTCACAACACCGACTGTGAGAGCCGTGCGCTCCCTCTGCCTCTACAGCGTAAATATTTCTTTGGTTTTTACCATTTGAAGTTGCTGATAGTTCGATTAATGTATAAATGATTATCTCGTTCTGAAATATTCAGTGTGCATTAAACGTTTTTAATCTGGTCCATGGGATCATGGTTAGTGAACAAGCCCGATTTCAATCTTGCGGCCCACTGAGATGAAGGAGGGCCATTCATGCGGACCACTCACCAGCCCAGGTTGCCTATCACGGTGTTAGATCCTGAGCCATCAGATGGGGCCTTGATTTAATATCTCATCCAGAAGACAAAAGTGCAGAGAATGCAATGGTTTAGGAAGAGCCAGCTCAGATATATGCTCAAATCCTAGACTGCGGTTTTAACTCATACCCTTCTGATTCAGAGCATGGGTGCTACCAACTGCTGTGTAGTCCTCAGCCCAAATCTCTGACAGGTGAGCAGAATTTTGGAAGTTCCTGCACTTGTAATTCCTTCTTTTTAACTTGACTGAATTCAAATAAAATCTTTCCCTTCAGAATCTAAAAACGTTGAAAACCCAAATTTCTATAGATCATTTGTGCAAAAATCACTTATCGGAGGTTATGATCTTCCACGTGTTCTCCAAACTTCACACTCCATAGTTTCATAGCTCCTATGCACATTGTGTCTATATATAGACTCACGGATAGCACAGATCGAGTTACAAGGTTATAATCTAATTGAGAGGTTTAGATGATCTCATAAACCATGAAGGTGAAACTTCAGTAATATATGAATGTCATTTGAACCCAAAGAGATTATAAACATGAACTCGCCCTCTGCTAACTGTGATTTTGTTTTATGAATCAGTTTAATATAATTTAGCTTGAACGTCTTATCTTTAGTTGAGATTTGTGAAGCTAGTGATGAAATCACATTCAAGAAATAATTTACAGCTGATTTCAGGGAAATTCAATGTTTTATGTATTTATGATCTCACACAGGAAAACACATACGTTTACGTTACAGTGTCTTATTGACAATGCAGTTACAAGTTTTCCCCAGGGGAATGTTATTGTAATTAACTCTAATTTAGTCCGGCAAAGTGGAGTATATTAACTGTAGAAAAATACCCCTACCTTTGTAGCAGTGAGGAGAATTAATAATATGCAACCATTTATGTAACCTGGTCAGTGGGGCTCAAAAACTCTGACAATATTGCTGATTTGTTAAAATATGATTAACGTTTCGAGGATTAGTGATGTGACAGACAAAACAGTTTTACAGGTTGAAGCAACATGACACCAAAAGCAGTTTCTTGTTCAGATAACTTCAGCTTCCCTGGGCTATTGGGAAAAAAATTCAAAACAAAAACCGAGCTGGTCCCCTGCTGTTGATGCTTACCCAGTCATCTTAGTTAGAAAGTGTTTATGAGCCCATCAGGTGAGAGACGGGATTCAGCTGCGATGCCTGCCACAGTCAAATAAGCTGTCTGAATTTACTACTTTTCAGAGATAAAGATTGATCCCAAACAGAAACCTTTCTAATTTTTTTTCCTCCTTTTCTCGTCCAAAGTACTAAAGCCAGTTGTACTGCGCGAATGAAACCTTGACTGATATACGACTGCGGATTAAAGCTCAGACTTTTCTGTCCTGTTTATGAGGCACAGTACTATTGCAGACAGTGTCATTTACCCACTCAGTCACAAGGACAGCTACATGACATTCAGTGTAGGTTTGAGTTGAAATTTTATTTACACAGGGAGGAGGTGTGAGGACAATATTTATTTGCTCAGGATATTCTGAAACTTGACTAATAACAAGCATTTTGCGGTTTTAGATACTTGGGGCAGGATTCTCCAATCCCGCGGCAGAGTGTCCACGCCATTGCTAATGCTGTTGTGTGTTATGACGGCATGAACGGGCCGCTCCCACATCTAATTCAGGCCCCTACAGTGGGCCAGCACGGCGCTGGAGCGGTTCGTGCTGCTCCAGCTGCAGATCCCGGCACAAACTGGGCACCGTGGGGCCTGCGCATGCACAGTTGCGCCGGCGCCAACGAGGACATGCGCAGTGCCGCCAGGGCCAACATGCGCATGCGCAGTGGTCTCCTTCAACACGCCGGCCCCGACCCAGTGCAGGGCTACAGGGGCCGGCGCGTAGGAAAGGAGGCACCCAGCCACAGAAACCGGCCCGCCGATCGGAGGGACCAGATCGTGGGCCAGGCCACATCGGAGGCCCCCCCTTGGGGTCGGACACCCCTCCCCTCCCACAGACCGCCACCCGACCCTTACATGCCGAGGTCCCGCCGGCCCAGAGCAGGTTAGAACAACGCCGGCGGGACTCGGCTCTTTTCCTATGGCCACTCGGCCCATCTGGGTTGGAGAATCGGCGGGCCGGCTGCGTAGAGTGGCACATGACCGGCGCAGCGCTAACCACGCTGGCGCCGATTCTCCGCACTGCGGCGGATCGAGTGCCGGCATCAGGGTGGCGTGGCCCGTTCGCGGGGATTCTCCGGCCCGGCACGGGGCTGGGAGAATCCCGCCCACGTTATCTGATTTCAAGTCTACATCAGGATGAAATCCGAAATAGATTTGTGGGGCCAAGGCAATCCTGTTATACCAAGGCTGGAAGTTTCCACTCTCACCGGCAGCAGGAATCGTGACTGGCAAGGTGAGGTAGTGTGGGGAGGGGGGTGGAGTTTGGTGTGTTGGCTGCAGTCACTATGCTTCTGGCATGAAAATAATTTGGAATTTTCCCCCTCCAGCCTCCTGTTCACCTGGAACCCCACAACATCCAAGTTTCCTTTCCTCCCATCACTCTCCTGCCTCCTCCTGGATCCTACCATCATTGTTGCAGACATTCCCGTCCTTCCTCCCTGAATCACTTTCTGTGCATGCGTCTACCAGTCCCCTTCCTGTATACCCACCCCATATGAGACTATTGACTACCCCCACCCCTTCCCCCCTTACTTAGAAATTCCCATTTACAGGCTGAAGATGCCCCTCCTGACCATGGCAGTGCCATCTGCAGCCCAGTACAAAAGCACCAATCCACAGGACTCACATGTATGAATGACTGCCCATGCTCTGAACAGCATTCTGTGCACAACCCACACTTTACAGAGTAGTGGATAGACTTTCTCGCTGATCCATGTTGGGAACCACATTTGCATTCGTTTCCATATCATGAATAATCATAAAAATCCAGCTCAGAGGGTGGTATGTGGTGCAGTGGTTAGCACTAGGACTATGGCGCTGAGGACCCGGTTTCGAATCCCGGCCGCGGGTCACTGTCCGTGTGGAGTTTACACATTCTCCCCGTGCCTGTGTTGATATGCATCACTGTAAGTACACAAGGGGTTAATGTAAATACATGTAAACTAGCTAGACACTAGAGGGAGCTCCAGAGACATGACACACAGACACTAAACCAATAGGTCAGTAAGATAGGACACGACCAATGGGCATTCACGATACACACAGAGGTGACACTACCACAGGGGGGCATTACACCAACCCATAGAAAAGGACACAGCACACATGATCTTCCTCTTTCCAGTGGAGACTCTCAGTGAGTACACAGGGTTGATTTGAAACACATCACACCCACCACGTGGATTGTAGCAGACTGGTTCGTCAGTCTGAGTAGCAAGAGCAGGATTAACAGGAGAGTCGAATCCAAGTAGGAGAATTGTTAATAGTTTAATAAACGTGTTAAAGCTACCTCTAAGTCTGAACCTTCCTTTGTCAGAGTGTACATCAAGGAAGCAGCTTATGCTACATCAAGAGCATAACAAAACAGTGCCTGCATGGGTTTCACACCCACAACCCAAAGATGTGCAGGTTAGGTAGATTGACCACGCTAAATTGCCCCTTAATTGGAGAAAAAATAATTGGGCATTCTAAATTTATTTATTTTTAAAATCCAGCTCGGCAGTATCACGTTATCCCTTTAAATCTAAATGCCGCACCAGTGGGAAGAGGTGGGGTGGGGCAAGAAGTCCAGGGGGCTGTATAGACCACATTGTCAGGGGCAGAAATTGAAGATGGTTCTGGGGCTGGGCAGACTACAATACAAGTCTATATCTAGCATGGATATCTTAATCCTCTCCAGGGAGGGGGAAGGCCTGTCTGTAAAGTGTGGGTTGTGCACAGAATGCTGTTCAGAGCATGGGCAGTCATTCATACATGTGAGTCCTGTGGATTGGTGCTTTTGTACTGGGCTGCAGATGGCACTGCCATGGTCAGGAGGGGCATCTTCAGCCTGTAAATGGGAATTTCTAAGTAAGGGGGGAAGGGGTGGGGGTAGTCAATAGTCTCATATGGGGTGGGTATACAGGAAGGGGACTGGTAGACGCATGCACAGAAAGTGGTTCAGGGAGGAAGGACGAGAATGTCTGCAACAATGATGGTAGGATCCAGGAGGAGGCAGGAGAGTGATGGGAGGAAAGGAAACTTGGATGTTGTGGGGTTCCAGGTGAACAGGAGGCACCTGGACAGTAACAGGAGGAAGTTGAAAGTTGGTGTGGAACTAGAATTGCAACAGCACCATTTCGACAACTTGATGCAATGATGAGGTTGAAAAATAACCTTGGAGAAAAAATCACCAGGGGAGGGGTCAGAGGGTTTGTGGGAGGAGGCGACTGCTGCACTTTTGGGCCTATTAAAGTGGCACCTTGATAATTATCAGCTGAAGACATGGAGATCAAGGCTCAGATGAAACATGTTAACAACAATCAAATGTCAATTGAAGGATCTGGGCACCTCAATTCATGGTGCACATTCTTCTGAGAATCTATTGGGCTTGTGGCTACATTTGATTTGGTTTGATTGACCAATTGTCCTTCCTACAGCCATGTGGATAGGTAAGTGGGGTCCAACTATTAAGGGCCCACGGATACAGGACATGTTCCAGACAACTCTACGCATTGTAGTTGGGATGTTCATGTCTTAAAGGCCCCAACCTCTGCAGCCATTAAACTAGTGCAATACTGGGATACAGTCTAGTCAAAAGGAGGCGGCTTGACAGTGTCCTGAGGTTGATTGTACATGGCTACTTTCACCCAGACCTAAGTCTCTTTGTGAATGTGCTGTCATTATGGTGGGTGGTGTGGAGGGGCAGGGGTGGCGTGACTCATAAATACATAAGAGGGGTCACCCATCGCCTATTTCGGTAAGGGACACAATTGCGTCCAGTAATTACGTCGCGGGAGGGCCGGGCGACTAATTTCTCGCCCCCCTGGTATGACCCATCATCTACAGAAAACACCTGCTACTCTTGGTGAGAGACAGTGCCACATGTGCCTTCACTTGTTTAGGGATGGGGCGCGATTTTCCGCTCCCCACGCCGGGTGGGAGAATCGCGGGAGGGCCGGGCGACTAATTTCTCGCCCCACTGGTGCCCCCCACGATTCTCCCACCCCCCGCTCGGAAGAATCGGCGCTCGCCGTTTTTCACGGCGACCGGCGATTCTCCGACCCAGATGGGACGAGCGGCCTGCCGTTCGCGACCGGTTCACGACGACGGCAACCACACCTGGTCGCTGCCGTCGTGAACATGGGCGCCAAAGGCCCGTTTGAAGCTTGTGGGGGGCGTAGAGGGGAGGGAGCATCACGGCCGTGCTCGGGAGGGGACTGGCCCGCGATCGTGCCCACCAATCGTCGGGCCGGCGTCTCAAAGCGACGCATTCTTTCCCCTCTGCCGCCCCACAAGATCAAGCTGCCACGTCTTCCGGGGCAGCAGAGGGGAAGACGGCCACCGCGCATGCATGGGTTTGAGCCGTCAGCCATCGTGACGTCAGCCGCGCATGCACAGGTTGGCCGGCACCAACCCGCGCATACGCGGCTGACGTCACATAGGCACCAATGTCGCGTCATTCTCGGCGCGCCGCCTTCACGCAAGTGTCAAGGCCCGGCGGCCGAGAATGACGGAGCGCCGCTCCTAGCCCCCTGGGTGGGGGTGAATACGGTGAGAGGAACGGCCTCCGAGGCCGTCGTGAAACTCGGCCGAGTTTCAGGGGTTCTAAGGGTGACCACCGCACTCAATGGTTTTGCAAGAGGATCATTGCGGGCTCCACCGGGGACCGTTGTGGAATATTGCAAGCCTTGACTCATACATAAGAGAGGTCACCCATCGCCTATTTCGGTAAGGGACACAATTACGTCCAGTTCTCCATGGATGAAGTCAGCTAGTCTGCCAGAGCTGTGGGATTTGCAGCAATATCCAATTTCCCACAAGTGCAGGATGCCATTGACTGCATGCGTGTGGCCTTAAGAGCTCCTTGGCAGCAGCCACAAAGATTTGGATTGGAAATTCTTCCCTGTCACAGCATGCAGCTGATCTGTGATCACTGTTGGCAGATAATGCAGGGTCATGGGAGGTACCCTGGGAAATATCTTGGCTCATTAACATCTTGGGTCATAAACAGATACTAGGGGCGGGATTCTCCCCTACCCGGCGGAATGGGCCATATCGGCGCCGAGGAGTGGCGTGAATCACTCCTGCGTTGGGCCGCCCGGAAGGTGGGGAATGTCCTGCACCTTCAGGGGCTAGGCCGGCGCCGGTGGGGTTGGCGCCGCGCCAGCCGGCAACGAAGGGCCTCCGCCGGCCGGCGCGAGATGGCGCATGCGTGGGAATGCCAGCGTGTGCTGGCATCATCCCAGCGCATGCGCAGGGGGTTCTTCTCCGTGCCGGCCATCGCGGAGGTTGACAGCGGCCAGGGTGGAGGGAAAGAGTGCCCCAACGGCACAGGCTCGCCCGCGGATCTGTGGGCCCCGATCACGGGCCAGGCCACCGTGGGGGCACCCCCCAGGGTCAGATCCCCCCCGCACTCCCCGAGGATTCTGTAAAGCCAGGTCCCACCGGTACGGACCTGGCTTGATTTACACCGGCGGGACGGGCCCAAAACGGGCGGTCACTCGGCCCATCGCGGGCCGGAGAATCGGCGGGGGGAGCCGCTGCCAGTGGCCGCCGACCGGCATGGCGCGATTCCCGCCCTCGCCAAAACCCCGGCGCTGGAGAATTCGGCAGCTGGCGCAGGGCGGGATTCACGCCCACCCTCCCCCCCCCCCCCCCCAGCGATTCTCCGGGCCGGTGGGGGGGGTTGGGGTCGGAGAATCCTGCCCCACATCTTCGAGCGCCCTCAATGCATTAAGGGATCGCTCATCGATGATGAAGGGCACCCCTAAAAGACGTGGCTAATGATGCCCACTCAGCAGCTGTTAAGTGCTTCAGAGGAGAGGCACAGTGTGACTCATCCTGCAACCCGCCCCTGAGAAGGGCAGACCATTGGCATGTTGAAGATGCAGTTCAGGGGCAGGATTCTCCGACCCCACGCTGGACCGGAAAATCGCCGGGAGGTGACTTGAATCCCGCCCCGCTGTCCCGACGCTGGCTGCCGGATTCTCTGGCGCCGGTTTTTCGCCGGGGGCGGGAATTGTGGAGGCCCTTCAGTGCCGATTGGCGCGGCGCCAACCCCGCCGGCCTAGCCCTGGAATAATGCGGATGATTCAGCACCTCCCAGGCGGCCCGATGCCGGAGTGGTGCACGCCACTCCTTGGTGCCGGTACGGTCCGCCCCGCCGGTTAGGGGAGAATCCTCCTGCAGATTCTGGGCTCATCCAACAGCATTCTCCAGAACTTCGCACAGAGGGCGTGGGATTCTCCGAGCCTCCGTGCTGAAATCGCGATCGGCGCGGGGCGGAGAATGTCCTCAATCAGGTACGACGCCGAGACGTGATTCTCTGGCCGGAGAATCAGCGCCAGCCGTGCATGCGTGGTCGACGCAGCACCGGTCGGGCCCGCCGAGTTCTGCCGGCATGGTTCCCGTATGGTTTCGCCCTGTGGGAGCTCAGAGTCACGGCTGCGGGGGCCGTCCTGGTGGGGGGGGCAGTGGGATCAGACTCCGGAGGGGAACTCCACGATGGCCAGGCGTGCGATCGGGGAAACCTATCGACGGGCGTCTGCACTCTGGGGGCGGCCAATCTTCTTCTGCGCCAGGCTGCTGTAGAGCCCCGCCATGTTGGGCAAGGGCCTGCGCAAAAGCGGCTGCCACGCTCATGCACGGATCGGCGGACGGCCACCGCGCGCATGCGTGGACCCACGATCAGAAGTGCTGGGGCCCATATCAGCAGCCGAAGCACTCCAGCCCCATGCTGGTCCCCTGTGGGTTGCAGAATCATTGGGCCACGAAGCCCATTGACGCCGGCGTGAAACACTCCGGTATTTAGCCGGCGTCAGCACTTAGCCGGGATTTTGGAGAATCCCAGCCAGGGTGTCCCGCATCATTGTCCTTTGCTGCACCTTACACAATCTGGTGTGGCAAGGGGGAGATGAGTTGTCACATGGAGAGATGGAAGAGCTGGACGCGTCCTTGGATGAGTGCTCAGAGTGTGATGGGATCGAGGACACACCCATGAGAGAGAGGAACATTCTGGGGGCCCTCCTCAGGACAGAAAGGTGGTGCTGAAAAGAAACTTGAGGCCAAGAAACCTGTGTGTTTTCATTGCCAAAAGGCAAGACATTCCCAGGCCAACTGCTGGAGGCTACGGGTAAAACCAATGGGATTTTTTAGAGTACATATACCCCATGCAGAGAATGGATGTCTGTCAGAGAGAATAGCAGAGCGGGCTATGGCTCTGCCTGTGGCTGCAAATCCCTGGAGAGGCATTCCTAAGAGTGTGAATGAGGCTGAACGCATCCCTGACAGGTACCAGGATTTTGTATCCAAAGGAAGTGTGGCCACATTTTCCCAGAGTGTGGTGAATGAGCCTGTGGTAACACTGAGGGATACTGGGGCCAGCAGACTCTAATGCTTGAAAAAGGCATGACCTTCCCACCAGAGAGTTCCACCAGTGCCGAAGTGCTGGTAAAGAGGATTGAAGGAGGGTACATGCCCATTCCCCTGTACCGGGTGCACCTGGAGTGTGACCTTATCTCAGCCAGTGATTGTGGGAGTCAACCCGCTCCTCGACAATGACCTGACGAGATCAAAGGTCATAAACATCTCCAGTGGTCTCAGAGAAGCTCTCTGAGGTCAAGGAGACCAAGCAGCTAAAGGAGAACATGGCTGCCATTTCCCTGATCGTGGTGGTCACCCGGTCGGTCTATGGCCAGACAAGCTCCATCAGAGGAAGCTGAAGTGGCGCTGCAGAAAGAAGGCCCCTCCTGTCTAGTTATCTGAAGATTCAGTGATAAATCAGATAAAAAATGCTCAGATTTTTCTCATTTCCAGACAATTTGGGGGCTGGGGGGTGGAGGGGAATGGAGAAAGTCAGAGGTTACTGTTGGGAGGGGGGGGGGGGGGGAGGGGGGTTGAAGACAAGCTGGCCACCCCCAGCTGTATGTGGATATGTCACCAATTCCAAAGCATGCCAGGAAATAGTTTTGAAAGTGCATGGGGGAGGACTGGAAATGAAGCCTAGGTGGGTAATTATGGTGTTTATTTTATGAGATGAGTCTGAGGCGAGTGGATAACAGGAAACCAGTTTCATTACAAAGTAATAACAGATATATACAGTACTCTTCAGATCCCAGCTGGGTCTGAGGTGTCGATTCCAAACCTGGCCGACCTTTATATTACAGGCCATCAGAGTGTCCATGGGCTCCTCCCCCCTCAGCAAGGAAGCTCGTACTCAACGAGGCACATAGGGAGACTAATTGCTTCTACCCCATAGGTCTCGTGGCGGGTTATAACATTTATATTTTAAGATTGAAAGACTGAAGCTGAAAGTGAGCTGACACCCTCTTGTCACTGATATTTGCTGCTATGAACAATTCCTGATATTAAGAAATGCCCAGCAGGTAATCTGGGTAATATACATTCGGAAAGAACTCCTGAAAGCTGAGCATATGATTGGAAGATTCGATAGATAATGGTGATAAATCACACAGAAATAAATGGTTAATTTTATGGTACTGTGAAAGAACAATGAATGTTGGCAATTCATTTGAAGTCATACAGCTGTTTCCGGCTCGCCTTTAGTTGCTTTTACCTTGGACGAAGCGTTGTATTACTGTCACCACCTCCTATTGCTTGGACCTCACACAGCCAAGTGCAATACCAAAGTACATGTGCCAGGTTAACCAAGGTCTACTTGGGTTCAGCAACTCTGGTAAATTTATTGTGAGGATTCAGGTTTCTGAGAGCAGTTGCCTGTCTGAGAGCTGGCAGCACTGACATGGTTCATCGGTGAAGTGAAAATCAGAGTTATTGTCCATTCCACACATAAACCAACAGATCTTACTTCATCAAGACTGCCTTACTGAAGTTTGCAATAAACAGAGTGGTGTTAGCCCTAGTGGAATTGGCATGCAGGAGAATTGCCCGGGATACTTGTTTTGATTATCTATTTTTCTGTTTTACCTACCACTACTCTCTTGAGTCAGTTTTTTAAGACCCCACATTGCATTACTCGCACCGTCTTAGGCTTAACTTGCAAACAGACACCGTATGTGTTTGTACACTAAGGAAACACTATCTATAAATCCGTATGGCCCACTACTTTGCGCTGATTTATAAAGTGAGACTGCCACCACATTCAATTTGTACAGTTTCGAAATCTCACCTAGCTGTCTAGTTTGTAAACTAATGATTAAATGTTGATAGTTGAAGAAAATCATTCCAGAAGGCTCAGCTTCTGAGCTGTTTCTGTGCTTTGCTGCTCCAACATTTGGTTCTGCAACATGACCCTCTAAATCTATGATTGCTTTGGGTATATTTAAATGGCTGCCCCCTGCTGATATATTGACTATCACACTAATTGCATGTTGTATTTGTATCTGAATCAACAAAGCAATCTTATTTGCATTTTCATTGTTAGAAATGCCAGCATCAGGAATCATCATGAAGAGAAAACTTTGTGCTCTGGAGCATCCCGTCTATTCATTTATTCACTTTTTTTTTTAAATATCAAAGACAAGTTTTGATTTAAAAAATTAATTCCACCCTTTTCCATTTCTAATTATTTCCTGATGCATGTGTGCCGAAGGCACACTGATTCTGTACAGTACAATTCTCGGCGTGCGGGTGATCCTGAGGAAAAGACGCCATTTTATTGTCCACCCCTCATTGTCCCGGGAAATGCTGGTGGGTCTTGCTGAACTACTGCACTTTGTGTGGTGATGGTGGTGTTAGGTAGGGAATGTCCGAATTTAGTGACACACCCGGAGAATTCCCCATTTTGACTATTTCTAGCATCATCAACAACGCCCTACTTAGACGCACATTTACAATCCCTGTTTAAATACTCCATACTGACAGGCCTGCAGACGATGGCCTGAGTTTTACATTTACGGTGCACGCAGAGTCGAAGGGGGTGTAAAACCTGCTCCCGGTCAAGATTGCGTTGTTTGCGTAATAAAAAGGCTGTCTGGCCAATTCAGGCCCACTCAGCGTGAAACACGACTGCTGGTTGCCTTTTCAATGCGTGGGCATGAGAATGCGTCAGGGGCTGGGTCCACAGGGACTCGGTGGTGGTGGAGGAGGTTCTAAAAACTGAAAAGACGGCTCTCTGAAGGCTGCCAGGAGTTGTGGGGGAGACTGAGGGGAGTTGTCTGAAACCACGAAAATAAATCCTGCTGATCAGCAGTGGCCTCAGTCAGGGAAGGTGGGAGGGCAAGTTGGGTTGGCACTCTGCTCCCCAAACCCGCCCCCCTCTCCATTTCTCAGATCAGCTCCTGGGAGTCCAGGTCAAGGGCATGAATGCCAGGCGGCAAATCCTAATGCCCAGTAACGCCAAGAGAGGACTGCCTCACCTGACCAAAAATATCCGGGGAAAGGCCACCATCTAGATTAGTGGACACAATGTGTTGCGCCCCACATGGTTTCAGTGTTGCGAACGGTGCAATGATTTTCTGCAGTCGGCAAGGGTAAATGCAGAGATGGCATGGTCCTATCCGGCGAAGTGTAGTCGGGTGCCCGTTCTACGGGGGGGGGGGGGGGGGGGGTGCAAGAGTGTGTGTCAACTGGCACTGAAGCCTGCTCTGCCAGGGCTGGGATCTCAGCAGGCTTGGCCTCCGTGCAATATAGGGTGATGTGTGTCGCTGTGGCATGGCCTGCTAACTTGCCATGGGACAAGCTGGAATTGACCTTCAGCGGGATGGAGCAGTAATGAGATTTTCTACTTTTCCCTGTCAGGAGAAGAGAAGCCAGAATTCTGCGGAGTGCCAAAGATTCGTGGTGGAGTTCCAAATCTCCACGTGCTCACCAAACATGAAAGGAAAGCACGGGAGCTGGAATGCCAGTGGCCAGCTTGCTTCTCGGGTCATGAAGGGGTGGGCATCTCGGATGAAGGTAAGAGTAGAGGTCACAGATGTGTGAGCAGCGGATTAGGAACATGACGGGCTCTCATCAGAAACTGAGCGTAGTGCCTATGATGATTGGATTTACTGTGTTCTTGTCTTCCTCCTGTAGATTTGCCATCCGTATGAGCCACTGGTGACCCCGAGGACATCCCATTAACTCCGAGGAAGACATCACATCTGCACATCACACTGTCTCTCAGAACCAGGCACCGGTGGGCTGGTGGGCAGTATGTAGGTTGTCGGCACTGCGGGTAATGCACAGTGGTGAGGGCACTTGAAATGAAATGAAAATTGCTTATTGTCACTTCACTTCACACTGACCTAGGAAGCTGGCAGAGGCAGAGAGGTCCGAGGGTGCTGACAGTGGGAGCACAAAGGGAGACTAAGACCGTGCTGAGTCCGAGATAGATGACGAGCCTCTGGAGTTGAACATCAGGCAGCAGGTGTTGGATGTCCAGTGGGGTGTGCAGGAAAATCTGGCGGAGATCCCTGAGGGTGCGTGTGCCATGGTATCTGTCATGGAGGAGTCCATGCAGAGCTTGAGAACTGCGTTGACCTTGAGCACTGAGCACACAGCCTCCTCCTCAGAAAGAGTGGTGACTCTCATGGAGGGGCAGCTTCGGAAGCGGATTTGGGGGTTCCTGGGGTTACGCTTAGCTCTGCAATCCAATGCACTGGCTGTGACCGCAGGAAGACTCTGGCAGTCTGAGAGCTGATGAGGTACCTAATCTCTCTGCGGGGTGTCCATCCATCAATGGTGAGCAAGGACAGTCCAAATGCACCTCACACTGGCAGACGAACTGCCTGTTGTCTCTGTGGGCTCCTCCCAGGGTACTCAGGGCAAGTACATTAGCTCCTCCGCCTCTCTGCCAGTGACCATTGCTTCTGATGATACTGGGACAACTGATGAGTGCCCAGCTATGGGACTGGATGCACCCTCCCAGACAGAGACTACTCAGACTCCGGCAGAAAGAGGACGACTACCAACATAATTACGGCCACCAAGACAAAAGAGTCAGTAGGCTGCCTCCAATGCTGCCAGTGAGCGGGGTGGCGGTGGTGGTGGTGGGGGGGGGGAGGGGGGGGGGGAGAACTACAGTATAGCACCCGCAGAACCTAAGTTGAAGGCACCTTGAGCACACAGGGGCATGTTCCAGTTGACGGTATTGGCATTCATTATTTTGAAATTTATGTTGGATGGACCCCTTGTCTGGTCATAGAGCATAGAGCATAGAACAGTACAGCACAGAACAGGCCCTTCAGCCCTCGATGTTGTGCCGAACAATGATCACCCTACTTAAACCCACATACCCAACAATCCCCCCCATTAACCTTACACTATGGGCAATTTAGCATGGCCAATCCACCTAACCTGCACATCTTTGGACTGTGGGAGGAAACCGGAGCACCCGGAGGAAACCCACGCACACACAGGGAGGACGTGCAGACTCCACACAGACAGTGACCCAGCCGGGAATCGAACCTGGGATATACAGTAACATCTTAATGGGGTGAGTTGGCTGGATGGTTTGAATAGGTGCCAGTTACAGTACAGGCTTGTAACGGTATGGTGTTGTGTGGTGCTGTCATTCTGGGTTGGGTTACCATATAACAATTGCTTGCAAAAGCGACGGTGCCATTGGCATAAGGAAGCGTCAATGCCTTGGATGCCTAGCGGGAGCAAATCATTCTTGGTGTCCCTGCCTTTCTCTTCAGAGGATGTCCCACCAGCAGAATACTCCATCCCCATTAGATGAGGTGCAGAGGACCAGTACCTTGCAAATCAGGGAGCACTGTGCTGCAAACCTCAGGGAAGCTTTCCAGGGAAGATGAGGTGCTGACGTGCAGGCTTGAATCGTGACTAGAATCATCTGGAACAACTTTATAGTCACACAGCGATAAACTGGCAATGACAGATAAAATGGTTGTGCTTCGGACATCTTTTATTCCATCCTTGGATGAGGAACGGCGAAAAAAACTGTTTTCCACACACCCATTGTGCCAGTGGGTGAAGCTGGAAATTGTAGCGCCGGCGTAACATTGCTATCTACTGCCTTCTTAATGGACTTAATTGGCCCTTTATTTGTCAGCTAGCATGCTGCGAGTTGGAGGTGCCCCCATCAACCTTGAAAGGGCACGCATACACGATGATGTCAAAAATCATACCTGGCGTCATTGGCCACTATTTTACATTCGGTTGGGTCGAGTGCAGGCCTGAATTCCAAATGTAAGATTCTGGCCCTTGGATAATTCAATAGTGGAAACATTCAAGATGATAGATTTGTCAAATTTGACAAAGAATCATCCAGATTCGAAACATTAGCTCCGTTCCTTTTACCCAGATGCTGTCAGACCTGCTGAGATTGTCCAGAATTTTCTGCTTTTGTTTGTGATTTGCCCGTATCGCACATATACGCATCAGTGGATTCGGACAAATGCTGTGTCCTCAGTATTAACCGCCCCTCATAAAAAAATGAGAGGGTCAATCGTATGCCACAAGCATGTTATTTGTTTATCTGTCTTTGTCGCAAATATCCTGCCCTGGCCCAGGCCCCGATCACTCCACCTCATTGCTGGAGACTGCACCGAAGAGGCTCCAAGACAAATTCCCTGTCGCCGGCACTCCTGCCCAACAGCCAGCCTGCCTGCCAATGTGGCTGATAGTGGGTGGGAAATGCCGCAACCAAATTATAATCAGGTTCCACCACTAAATACCCCCATAAGAACCTCCCTCCTGACCACAGTCCCGCCCCTGTCCACAGGTCACTCAACCCCAACTCATTAAACTATTTATAATAAAACGTGGGGAAAGTAAGGCAAGAGTCCATCTCTGCCCACCTGTGTGCCATGCTCGGCTGTGCCACTTTTATAGTGTCCGTGATGTTCAGGGACAGGAAGCCAGAGGGAAATCTCAGCACAGTGGGAGGGCATTGCCCACTTCACTTTAACATGGACAAGTGGCAGGCGGCTAAGGATCACGGTGGCTCACACAGGCATCTCCAATAGGGAGCGATAACTGGTTATGCAACTTGAGGGACACCACTCTATGAACATTGGACAAGACGAGGAGGCAGTCCATGAACTGCTACAGCCAGCATGGTGATTGAACCTGTGCTGTTGGCATCATCTGCACCACACCTCAACCATCTAAACTTACCGACCTCCAAAATAAAATGTGACAATGTGATTAAAATAACAAGATTCAGTCAATGGTATATGAATCACTAAACACACACACACGCACACACACAGTTTATGTAGAACTTATTGCTTGTTCTCAAAGCATAGCTAAGATCCCTGAACTCCTTAAGACTTCACTTTTTTCCAAACAACATTCAAATTAAATAAATCTCTCAGTCAAATCCAACGTATAGTTACCACACAATACAGCGCTGATGATCAACCCTGGGAAATATCTTTTCCTGGTCCAGCGAAGATATTTGAACTGCCTTTACAAAGGGTTCTGCACTGCCTTGGCTCTAAGATATAGATGTGGGCCCCGCCTCCTGGCTGCGTGTTGCAGACTGGCCTCTCAGGCTGTTAGATGTAAACTGGCCTCACTGCTTCTGAGGGTGCTGGCAATTATACAATTTTTTCCCCTTTGAATCTTCATGCTGTGTATATGGCTGTCTGCATTTTTCAAATTCTGTGACTCTAGAAATTAGCATGCGTATACCTCCACTGATCTTTCAATCATCTAAGTAAGCTGTTTCTACTATTAGGGTGATTTACACCGGAAAGTCTCATCTTATGCCTTTTGAATGCTGGCTATTGCTGTCGCTAGGTAGATTTCTACCCGTTGCTGGACAGATTGCATCCTATCATGCTTTGTTAAATTTGTGTTACTGCTGTTAATAGGCAGATCCATGACGGCAATCATCAGCGAACCTCTGACCGTATAATAAAAGGAAGTTCATTGATGAAGCAGCTGAAAATGGTTGGGCCTAGGACGCTCCCCTGAGAAACCCCTGCAGTGATATCCTGGAGGTGAGATGATTGACCTCCAACAACCACAAACGTGTCCTTTATGCTGGTTATGACTCCAACCAGCGGAGAGTTCCCCGTTGATTCCCATTGATTTATGTTTTGTTCAGGCTCCTTGATGCCATACTGGGTCAAATGAAGCCTTGACGTCAAGGGCAGTCACTCTCACCTCACCTTTGGTGTTCAGTTCTTTTGGCCATGTTTGAACCAAGGCTGTAATGAGGTCAGGAGCTGACTGGTTCTGGCGGAACCCAAACAGAGTGTCAATGAGCAGGTTATTGCTAAGCATGTACCTCTTGAATGCACTCTTGATGGCAGTTTTCATCATTTTACTGATCTTCCAGTCAGTGGTGGCGAGGGTAACTGTGATTTAATCCTGCCTTTTCCAGCAGGAATGCAGGGAAAATCAGGGTTGGGTGGCCAATTGGCGAATATAATTCCAGGGCAACCATACCCCCACCCCGGTTGTGAACACTCTCTGGGGGTGGGGCGGGGGGGGTGGGGCATGAAAATTGTCAAGTGAGGGAGGCCTGTCTTGGGAGGGAGGTCAACATTGCTGGGTTGGGGGTTGGGTAGGCGGGTGAAGATTGTCAGGGGTGGGATTGTGGACATTGCTGGAAGGAGGGGGAGGGTGAAGAATTTTGGGGTGCCATTGTGCTTTGACACTGTTTCGCTGGTTCTATACTTGCAATGAACGCTGTGTAAAGCTACTATAAATTTGTGTTAAAAACCAGGGTGAACGCAGCACAAACAGCTCAAGTCATCCTCGAGCGGGATTCTCCGACCCCCCCCCCGCCGGGTCAGAGGATCGCCGGCGGGCCGAAGCAAATCGCGCCATGCCGCCCTGACGTCGGGACGTGAGAGCGGAGAAACGGCGCCATTGGGGCCGGCGCGGTGCCGGTCGGGCTATGCGACGACTCTCCGGCCCGGGCCAGCACGGGCTGGCGTGCTGATCTCTGGCCCGGATGGGCTGAGCGGCCGTCATCAAAAAGCCGAGTTCCGCCGGCGTCAATTTAACATCCTCTGAGCCGGCGGGACCTCGGCGTTGAAGGGTCCGGGGCGGCCTGTGGGGGGGTGGGGGGGGGGGCCTCCGTAGAGGCCTGGTCCGCGATCGGGGCCCACCGATCGGCGGGCCGGCCTCTCTGTTCCCTGGCTTCCTTTCCTCTTCACCGGCGCCTGTAGCCCTGCGCCATTTGCCGCCGGGGCTGGCGCAGGGAAGAAGGCTATGCACGTGCTAGTTGGCGCTGTCCCAACTGCGCATGTGCGGACCCCGCGGTGCCGGGCTCAGGCCGGGATCGGCAACTGGAGCGACGTGGGCCGCTCCAGCGCCGTGTGAGCCCCCTGTGGGCCGCAGAATGGGGTCCTGGTACGGGTGGCGGAGTAAAACACTCCCGTTTTTACGCCGGCATCGGCACACGCCCAATGGGAGAATCCAACATGCTTCTGGCAATCTCAACCCACTGTCATCTAAATCATGGAGCATTGAAGGCAAGGTAAAACAGGCAATTGGAAGTTTAAATTTCCCGCGTAAGTTCGGGGAATGTTTGCACTTTGGCACTTCCTCAGGGGCCCGAGTTGCATTGGCAACGTAAGTTGAGTCAACAGTCTCTCTCCATATCAGAAGATTTGGGCCAATTGTTTTCTATCTTTGGATGCCACTGTTCTTGTGCTATGAGGAGGAAGGTGACAGAGACAATGGAGTAGCGAACGATCGAAAACAGGAAGGTGCGGCAACACTCTCTCAACCAACATTGGTCTGCAGGTATCCTGCAGCTGGAGTGTAAGGAAGATCTTTCTCATACACATGCAGACTGCACTTTCCATTGACATGTTATTGCAGAGATATACCAGCTGTTGGAGCATATCCTGCAACTTCTTTCCAACAGGGATACAGCCTTGACAGTGGCTGTGAAGGTGACAGACACACTGAGCTCTGATCTGGACGGTCCCAGACAGCATCTGATGAGCTTCATCACATCAGTAAGTCAGCAGTTTCATTGTGACTTTAGACAATAGGTGAAGGATGACTTCTTCGGACATGCTTCTGGGATCCTACAGTACCACATGGATGCAGCAAGTAATCCAGAGAAACAGAGAGAAGAGAGACACACAGGAAGAGACAGACATAAGTTAACACCTTCCAGTTGGATTTAACGAGTGCAGCTGTCATTGAAACAAGTTACATAGCTAAACTGAAACTCTATTGACTTCATGAGCGGGAAGAGATTTCATTCCCTCAATAGATAGTGAATGATGCGAGCCATTTCGCTATGCTAGTCAGTGCAGGCTAGTTGGGGAATTTATTCTCAGGCATTGCAGGATATCTGCACTGCACGGTGACACCAATGTGCCAGAGTGATACCAGGGGCACCAGCTCCAGCCCTGTTGGACAACACGTTTTTGGAATTTAAGGAGAGCAAGTTCAACGAGGCCTGAGTACTCTAAAGGCATTGTGGAACAGACCATCAATGTTCTCAGGTTTATGCTGCCTTGGCAGGTCAATGTTCCCAGAATTCTAGTTGTTTCCTGCATTTTCCATGATTTCAGGAGCACAGTAATATCGGCCGATCAGCCCCTCAATCTTTTTCTGGCATTCAGATAGATCATGGCGGATCTGTATCTTAACTCCATTACTTGCCACAGCTCTGTACACTTTTATACCCTCAGCCAACAAGCATTTAGCATTTTTAAATGATTCATTTGAGCCAGCTGCTATTTGTGAGCGAGATTTCTATACTCCCTGTCTTCCCCTTCAGCAAGTGTGGCCGAGACAGCCAGGCCAGTCTGGGGATGCTGAGCTACACCAGGCGATGCCTATCACTGAGTTAACCACTACAGCACAAACCACCGTCTTACAAGACGGAAGGCTGCCAATGATAGTTCTATACTCCTCGCCCCCCCCTTTACCTGGTGAAGCATTTGCTATTCATAGTTCATAGAATTTCATAGAATTTACAGTGCAGAAGGAGGCCATTCGGCCCATCGAGTCTTGGAAAGAGCACCCTACCCAAGGCCAACACCTCCACCCTATCCCCATAACCCAGTAATCCCACCCAACACTAAGGGCATTTGTTTTGGAAACTAAGGGCAATTTATCATGGCCAATCCACGTAACCTGCACATCTTTGTGACTGTGGGAGGAAACCGGAGCACCCGGAGGAAACCCACGCACACACGGGGAGGATGTGCAGACTCCGTACAGACAGTGACCCAAGCCGGAATCGAACCTGGGACCCTGGAGCTGTGAAGCGATTGTGCTATCCACAATGCTACCGTGCTGCCCCTATTGTGTGAGAGTAGGTTGTAAGGACTCAATTAAATCAGATAGTTGGATTATTAAAACAGTTTGTAGTCTGGATCGAGGGAAACCGACAGGGATGAAATTTGACAGCAATCCCACACTTGAGCCATTTTGAAAGAGGCAGCTCAGGGTTGGATTTGCTGACTGCTGGCAAGCAGCAGGCTGCCAATTGAGGCCAATTAGATTTATTTAAGGGGCTTATTAAGGCCCTGTTTCCTGCATCAACTGGGAATTTCCTGGAGCAGTTGCCCTTCCAGGATCAGATGGTAGCTGTGGCTTTAAAAAAAAAAGAAAATTAATTTACCTCTGCTTGTCCCTCACAGTCTGCTCCTTCACGTGGGTAGTTCCCAGCTAGTGGAGCTGCTGATCTCTGGCTGTTCCCACCAGGGGAACCAGACCCCATGTCCAATTCCTGATACCTGATTTAAAATGCAGTCCGGAGAGTCTTCAGTTAAAGTTTTTCTTCGGAACAGTCATCGGGAGGTGGTGGGATAGTGGTATTGTCACTGGACTAGCAATCCAGAGACCCAGGATAATGATCCGGGGGACTGGGTTCAAATCCCACCATGGCAGGTGGTGGAATTTAAACTCAATAAAATATCTGGAATTAAAAGTCTAATGATGACTGTCATAAAAATCCATCCTTACCTGGTCTGGCCTATTGGTAGAAGTTCTTGTGGAGACAAAGTCCCGTCTTCACATTGAGGATACTCTCCATCGTGTTGTCTGGCATTACCATCGTGCTAAATGGGATAGACTTCAAACACATCTAGCAACTCAAGACTGGGCATCCATGAGGTGCAGAATTGTATTCAACCACAATCTGCAACCTCATGGCCTGGCATATCCCTCACTCTTCTATTATCACCAAGCCAAAGGATCAACCCTGGTTCAATGAAGAATGGAGGAGAGCATGCCAGTAACAACACCAGGCATACCAAAAAATAAGGTGCCAACCTGGCGAAGCTACAACACTGGACTACTTGTGTGCCAAACAGCATAAGCCCAGCAGGTAATAGACAGAGATAAGCGATTCCACAACCAACACATCAGATCTAAGCTCTGGAGTCCTGCCACATCCAGCCGTGAATGGTGGTGGACAATTAAACAACTCACTGGAGGAGGACGCTCCATAAATATCCCCATCCTCGGTGATGGAGGAGCCCAGCACATATGTGCAAAAGACAAGACATTCGCAACAATCTTTAGCCCAGAAGTGCCGAGTGGATGATCCATCTCGGTCTCCTCTGGAGGTCCTCAGCATCACAGATGTCAGTCTTCAGCCAATACGATTCACTCCACATGATATCACGAAACGGTTGAAGGCACTGGATACTGCAAAGGCCATGGGTCCTGATAATATTCCGGTAATTGTACTGAATGCTTGTGCGCCAGAACTAGCCGGACCCAAAGCCAAGCTGTTCCACTACAGCTACAGCACTGGCATCTACCCGGCAATGAGGAAAATTGCCCAGCTGTGTCCTGTACACAAGAAACAGGACAAATCAACCCAGCCAGTTACCGCCTGATCATCAGCACAGTGATGGAAGGAGTCATCAACAGTGCTATCAAGTGGCTGGTAAAAATCAAAAGCTCGAACTGAGAAGATAATGCCTTCACTGAAACTGAAGACAGTTTCCCCAAATGTGGACAAATAAGCCGAGAGTAGTAATTATCTGCTGGATTTAGCTCATAGTTATATAACATTGGATGTTATTTGGGAAGAAGGGCCGTCTCAGAATTCAGGAAACACAGGTCGTTGGGAACAATGGGGTAACTTCATGTAATACTGTGTGTGTGTGTTTGTGCATAGCCATCAGTGTAGTTAAGTGTCCTGCTGTAGTGTATTATTAGAACATAGAACAGTACAGCACAGAACAGGCCCTTCGGCCCTCAATGTTGTGCCGAGCAATGATCACCCTACTCAAACCCACGTATCCACCCTATACCCGTAACCCAACACACCCCCCCACCTTACTTTTTAGGACACTACAGGCAATTTAGCATGGCCAATCCACCTAACCCGCACATCTTTGGACTGTGGGAGGAAACCGGAGCACCCGGAGGAAACCCACGCACACAGGGGGAGGACGTGCAGACTCCGCACAGACAGTGACCCAGCCGGGAATCGAACCTGGGACCCTGGAGCTGTGGGGTCCTTCTTGTCTTGTGTTTCTCTTTTAAGTTAATAAATATTCTTTATTAATTGATCAGAAAACCACTGGACTATTCTGCCCTGTTTTGCGTGTGTTTCCTCACATTATACCAATTTGAAAATACAAACCAATGTTCCAAGCTACCCTTCAGGGTTTTGGGATACCCTTGCGTTTAACGTCAGTGGGGTTCTTAACACCACAAAATGATCTTTATGCAGATTTGCGCAAGATTCTACCTAACTCCCATGATGTTTTCATCCTGCAGCACTCTACCCATGCTCTCTTTGCACCTCGAAGCAGACTTGCTCCGATACATAGGATGCCGACATAAAACATGGCAGATTTTCTCTCTCAGAAACAGAAAGCCTTAAGTAATAGAAGCTGGAGCAGGCCAATCAGCCTTTTTTAGTCTACTCTGCCAGTAAATAAGATCATAGAATCACTACGGCGTAGAAGGAGGCCATTTGGCCCATCGAGTCTGCACCGACCCTCTGAAAGAGCGCCCTACCGAGGCCCATATCTCCATCCTACCCCTGTAACCCAGTACTCCACCTAACGCTTTGTATACCAAGGAGCAATTTTAGCATGGCCAATCCACCTAACCTGCTGTGGGTGGAAACCGGAGCACCCAGAGGAAATCCACGCAGACACGGTGAGACCGGAGCACCCAGAGGAAATCCACGCAGACACGGTGAGAATGTGCAAACTCCATAGACTGTCACCCAAGGTTAGAACTGAACCCGGGTCCCTGGCACTGTGAGGCAGCAGTGCTAACCATTGTGTTATCGTGCCACCGATGGTGGCCAACAGTACCGCCCAAGATAGTGGCTGATCTTCTACCACATCACTATCTTCCCACATGATCCTCTTTGCCATGAACGCTGAACTTTGCAAGCTGACTATGTTTTAAAAGGTACCTTTAACTCAAAGTAAAAGAGAAAATTCTGGAGAGGAATATGTAACTAGAATTCCTGATAAATACCTCAGTTCTAAGAAGTGCCAGGTTGTCATGGGGAGAGAAGCTCAAATAGAAACTCACCGAGGTGTCAAGTGGCAGTTTTAGCTCCGCCCACAGAACAGAGAAAAATTACGGTGGGGACGCAGGCAGGAAGTCTCCCAGGAAATAGTCTAATAGTCTTCTCTGTCCTGTGGGAAAGAATGGGGAGCAGAAATAAAACTCAGTCTGGGGAAATGACTTTGTCAGATTCAATTAAATCATTTAATGGGGTTGGAGATAGGATTCTCTGGAATGTTGGATCATCAAGATTGTAGTGATTTGAGGAATTTAGAGGGGATTTGAGAAGAAACCATTTCACTCAGAGGGTGGAAGGAACCTGGAATTGACTGCCAGAAAGGGTATTTAAGAAGCACTTAGATGAGCACTTTCAATTCCATAGCATACAAGGCTACCGACCAATTGCTGCAAAATGGGATTAGAACAGATAGGTGCTTGATAGACGGCACAGACCATGAGGGCCGAAGGGCCTCTATCAGTAACGTAAAACTCTATGATTCTAAGATTTTTAAAGCACACTGGAAGTTTCAACCTGGTGTGGCTGAAGAGCCTGAAGTGGTTTTGAGACTGTCCCTTTAATGCCAGAAGCGTGCAATAGAGGAATAATGTTTCTTAAAACAGATTTTGATTGCATTAGTTAATTACTGCAAAACGTCTTTTCTCTTTAGTTTGATATATCGGTTTATTTGAATTAATGTTTTATCTGTTAACTTTAATTTGTTACAGTAAAAGCCTTACAAGGTCAAATCCTGACCTTTGGTTATTTCCGTTGGTGTGGTGGGGATTCTTTTTTAAAAAAAACATTACCAGTCTCTCTGGGGATTGTAACTCCTTCATTGTGCTTAGTATATCAAAAATGTAGCACACAATGGCTTGAATATAATGAGCATTCACAGCTTTCTGGATTAGAACATTCTGAAGATTCACAACCCTTTGATGGAGAAAATGTCTCCTCATATCAGTCGTCAATAACTAACGCTGGATTCTAGATCGCCTAGTCAGAGGAAATATTTTCTGAGCACCTACACTGGCAAGCTCCTTCAGAATTTTATGTGTTTCAATGCACCCCTCATTTATCTTAATTCCAGGGAATATAGGCCTGTTTTGCTCAATCTCTCCTAAAATCCAAATATCTCCCTCCTTGAATAAGAATAAAACTGTACACAGCAATCCAGGTGTGATCTCATTAACACCCCGCACAGTTGTAGCAAGACTCCCCTACTTTTATATTCAATTTCACTCCCACTCTTGCAATAAAGGCCAACATTTGAAATTCCTACCTAATTATTTGTTGTACCGTCAGCAATTTTGCGACTCATGTCCAAGGATGCTCTGGTCCCTCTGTCCTGTAATATTGCAAAGTCACTCTCCATTTACATAAGAACCCGTTTTTCCATTTTACATAGTAAAGCAGACAGCCTCACATTTACTTCATCTGCCAAAGTTTTGTCTATTCACTTAAAGTTTGCTGAGATTCTTTTTTTGTACCCTCATGGCATACTTTCCAACCTTTCTTTGTATCATCAGCAGATATAGGGCGAAATTCTCCGACCCCCAGCAGGGTCGGAGAATCGCCTGGGGCTGCCGAAAATCCCGCCCCCGCCGTGGCAGAGATTCTCCGCCACCCGGGAAGTAGCGGTGGCGGGAATCTCGCCACTCAGATCGGCGAGGCCTCTGTGGTGATTCTCCGGCCCGGATGGGCCGAAGTCCAGCCCCTGGGAGGCCTCTCCCGCCGCCGAGGTTTGAACCACCTCTGGTGGCGGCGGGATCGGCGGCGCGAGTGGGCCCCTGGGTCCTGGGGGGGGGGGGGAGCGATCGGACCCCAGGGGGCGCCCCCACGGTGGCCTGGCCCGCGATCGGGGCCCCCCGCTCAGACTCCGGGCCAGTGCCCTGGCTGCACTCTTTCTCCCTCCACGGCCGCCACGGCCTCCGCCATGGCAGAAGCGGAAGAGAAACCCACCCGACACTCTGTTTCCCATTAGTTAGCAAATCCTCTATCTGAGCTAATATATTACCCCCAAGACAATATGCTCCTATTTTGTGCAGTAAGTTTTTATGGAGCCTTATGTAGTGTATTTGGAAATCCAAATACACTACATCTACTGTTTCCCCTTCATCTGTCCTGTTTGTTACGTCTCAGAGAACTCCAATAAATTTGTCAAACGTGATCTTCCTTTCATAAAACCGACTTGACTGCTTGATTTTACCATGATTCTCTAAGTGTCCTGCTGAAAATTCCTTAACTAATGCAGCAATTTACCAATGACAAACTTGATTTCCCTCTCCCTCCTTTCTTGAATGCATGAGCATTTGGGGTTTTCCAAGCTACTGCACCTTTCCAGATTCTTCACTGGTGAAGACGGATACAAAGATTTTGTTCAAAGTCTCTGGGCGAAATTCTCCGCACCCGCGGAAAGTCGGCAAACGGTCGTAAAAATCGGGACCGTTTTACGACGGTCGCGAAGGCTTCATTTCCCGACCGATTCACTTCCTGGAAATGGGCTAGCAGCGCGGCCGCGTCAATTACGTGCGAGATGATGACGGAACGCGACGACGACACGAACCCGCCCATGTGACGCCGCCCGACGCCGTAAAAAGGCGCGGGCGACCACAGAATCTGTCGGGCAGGATGTCGGAGCCTAGGCGAGCTGCACCTCGCTTTATTGATGCAGACGTCGAGGCGCTGCTCGATGCCGTGGCGCAGAGGAGGGGCATCATCCGCCCGCGGAGAGGGCATCGCCAACCTGCCAGCACGGTACGCCAGGCCTGGCGTGACGTGGCTGCTGCCGTCAGTGCTGTGGGGCAGACCCCTCGCTCAGCAGAGCAGTGCCGAAAGAAGCTACATGACCTCACCAGGTCTGCCAGGGTAAGTGCCATGAGGGTGCCCCCTAGTCACAACCATCCCTCCCCCTTAACTGCCCGGGGGGGGGGGGGGAGAGGGATTGGGGCAGAGTTATTTGAGGGTGGTTCACAAAGTTGTCACAGACCCAGCGCTCTGGCCCCGAGGAGAGATGCAATCATCTGATGACAACTTGCCCCCCCCCCAAACTGTGCCAGTATCAGAACGGACTTCTGAGACCTACCGTTTTGTAATGATCTACCTATGTTTCCTCCCCCAACAGGCCAAGGCCGGTCATAACCACCGTGAGCGGCACAAGACTGGAGGGGGTTCGCCCAACATGCACCCCCTCAGCACCTTTGAACAGAGGGCACTGGACCTTGTTGGGGGGTCTGCCACCCGCGATATCGCGCAATGCGAGGTTGGCGGAACTGCAGCAAGTGAGACAACCCTCCCTGACAAACACCCTCCCCCCCCCCCCCCATCCTCTGTCCCTTCACACACCCTGCCCACTGGGACACCTCCCCATCCTCTGTCCCTTCACACACCCTGCCCACTGGGACCGTCCAGCGGCCCTGCCGAGCAAATCGAAATAACCCGTCTCATTCTCTTCCCTAGGACGTGATGCCGAACGACCAGGGCCGTCTGGCTGCAGACGGAGACAGGAATCTGCCGCCACCTCACCCGGGGCCTCACAACAGAGGGTGCCCGATCAGCGGGCAGCCCTATCTGCCCCAACCCAATCTGCGGACCAGGACGCACAGAGGGTTCGAGGTCCACCACCACCACCAGAAATGGCCAGGGACAACCCTCCTGTCGCTGAGCGGCCCCACACCCTGGACGAGGACCTAACCATTGAGAGCGTCGGGCTTGCGGCACTGCTTTCTCCCACCACTTCCATCATCCCAGAGATACACACCCCGGCGGGCCTATTTAGTGATGAGTCTCCTGGGGCACAGTCTGGTTGGCACATCACAGATGAGCAGGTACAGCAGGTGGAGGTCGGAGCAACAGAGGGCCCGGACTCGCGGAGGCCAGACCAGGCCCAGGATGCAGCTGGCTCCCAGACGTTTTCGGAGTTCCTGGAGTTTCTCAACCCACCCGCACAGCCGATGCCTCAGGAAACCCAGGGAAACAATGACGGGATGAGGGCTTCCTTCCAGACTCTGCAGACGCTGTTAGAGGAGTCAATCCGCGTCCAAGAGCAGGGAGTGGTGCCGCTCATGGCAGAGACCCAGTCCGACACCGCACGGGTGGCATCCGCGGTGGAGGCAATGGGTCAGGTTATGCAAGACGTTGGGATTAATGTGCACGCGTCATCCTCGGCCCTGGACAGGGTTGCCCTCTCACAGGCAGCAATGTGCCAGAGCCAAACCGACATTGCCGGCGCCCTGCGGGCCATGGCCGAGTCTCAGCAGGTCATTGGCCAGTCACAGCAGTCAGTCGCCGAGAGCATCAACCGCCTGACACATGTGCTGGATGGCGTCGTGCACAATCAGGTTGAGATCGCACAGTCCCTGGCGGGAATGTCTAACTCCCTGGACTCCGTCTCTGCAAACCTTCGGATCCTGGTGGATACCGTTGCAGGCCTCCAGGACTGGCAGCGCCAGGTGTCGGTGGTGCGACGGGGCACCTCCCCGCTCGCACCCCTGTCCCAAAGTGAGGCCCGGGGGCCACCGGGCTCCCCGAGGGAGGAGGAGGTTTCGGGGCCCGTCCCATTAACTCCATCACGGGACGTCCCGGAATTCTCGGCCTCCCCCCGTCCCATCCCTGGTGCATCGGGTGGGCAGCAGGCAGAGCAGGGTGGCACAATGTCACCCGAGACGCCCGCAGAGCAGCCTGGCCCATCAAGGCCGGGTCGCCCCAGGAAACGCTTGGCCAAGGAGAAACGAGTCGAGGGGGGCGATTCGCAGCAATCCTCCTCCACTCCTGCTGTATCATCTGGGGATTCACTTAGACGTAGTGGTAGGGCCCGTAAGGCAACTAAGATAGACACTGAGTAAGTTGGCACGGGTGAAGGGCACAGTTTAGTTGTAGGGGTAGGGCACCTGTAAATAATTGTTAATATTAAACACACTGTTCCACCTTACTTGTAATACCGTGTGATTGTTCCACAGCCACAGGAATCGTGATGGTGACCGAGTGTCGCTGGGGGTGGCGGGTGGTGAAACCTCGGTGCCGGGTGTGCAGTCCCTGCCCCTACCCCCCTCCCACAGCTAGCCCACGCGGGCACGTGATGGAGTGTCAGTGACGAACTCAGCGGCCACCAAGGTGGATGGTTCAGCTATTGCCATGGGTCAGACTCTCTCTAACGATTCTGAGCTCACAGCTCTTCGCAGAGCGGGCTGTCATCATTCCACATGGCGCTGATCACACCCGCTGACACAGCCATCAATGTTGTGCCATTCCGTCTGGACCCAGTGATAAGCGTCATGTCGAAGTGGAGCAGTGTACACTGAGGGGGGGGGGGGTTTGGTGGTGGCAGTTGTGTGATGACCCTCTGCATGACTAGCGAAACAGGTGGTGGTTTGGTGTTCATCGGGGACGTCACATGCGATGCGTGAACCGTGCTGCCACCATGGCATCGCGTGCCCGCCGTCCTTGCCGGGTCCGTCGTGCCGCCTCCTGGACATCACCAGCACCTGGGTCGTGTCTGCGTGCTGCGCCCGCCACTCCGCCAGCGTCCTCCTCCTCCTCCTCCTCCTCCTCCTCCTCCTCCTCCTCCTCCTCTGTGCTGGCACCACTGCCACTAGCTTCTCCCTCCGCCTCCTGCAACAGGTCATCTCCCCTCTGCATCGCGATGTTGTGCAGCGCACAGCAGACCACTACAATGCGAGCGACCCTGTCGGCCTGGTACTGCAGGGCCCCTCCGGAGCGGTCCAGGCACCTGAATCTCATCTTCAGGAGGCCAAGGCAGCGCTCCACCACACCCCTGGTTGCTGCATGGGCCTCGTTGTATTGTGTTTCCGCATTGGTCTGAGGCCTCCGTATCGGCGTCATCAGCCAAGACCTCAGCGGATAACCCCTGTCACCTAGCAACCAGCCCCTCAGCCGGGGGGGACGTCCCTCAAACATCGCAGGGATGAACGACTGCGCTAGTATGTAGGAGTCATGCACACTCCCTGGGAACCTTGCACAGACGTTCATGAACCTCATGTGGGGGTCGCATACCACCTGGACATTAATGGAGTATGTCCCCCTCCTGTTTGTGAACACGTCCCTGTCCACAGCAGGCGGGCGCATGGGGACGTGAACACAGTCGATTGACCCCTGAACCCTCGGTATCCCGGCCACACTGGCAAATCCACGGGCTCGTGAGTCTTGACTTGCTCGGTCCTCGGGAAAGGTGATGTAGCGATCGGCGATGGCATAGAGGGCGTCGGTCACATCCCGGATGCACCTGTGCACCGATGACTGGGAGATCCCAGAGACGTCCCCGCTCGGAGACTGGAAGGAGCCGGTAGCATAGAAGTTCAGAGCGACCGTCACCTTGTTGGCTACCGGGATCGCGTGTCCTCCCCCCGTTCCACGTGGGGCGAGGTGCGACAGGAGTTCGCAGATATGTATCACCGTCTGCCTACTCAGCCGGAGTCTTCTCCTGCAGGTGATGTCCGGCATTGTTAGGAAAGAGACCCGGACACGGTACACCCTCGGCTTTGGTCGTCGCCTCTGACGCCGTGGCTGCACCCTCACTCTCTCCTCTTCCTCTTCCTCCTCCTCCTCCTCCTCCCCCCCCCCCCCATGCTGCTCGACGACTGGCAACTCCTCGGCCCTTCCCTCTGCTGCTGCAGCTGGCCCTGCAGCCACTGCGGGTTGTGGGTGTGGATGCTGCTGCATCTCCAAATCCAGTAGAGCTGCCCCAACCACTGCGCAGAACATAGCCGTTCTGTTCCCATGCATCGTGCTAACCTACAGAAGGGTGGTGGGGGGCGGAGAAACGGGACATGTTAGACGGACGTTAGTCGACACCTCGGCAGCCGCCAGCCATGGGATACCAGTGTGTCCCGGTGGCCTGGTCGCGCTGCTGACACGCGGTCAGCCTAACCCCTGGTCACTTCCTGCATCCAACGGCCAGTAAACTATGTCCTCCTCACGGGTGCGTCAGTGGCCTGTGGCCGGAAGCCACAGGGGAACCAGCGGCCGTGTCCTCGTCACCTGCACACCATGGCATGGTGGCAGACATTTGTTACGGGGTTGGACGGCTCACTCTCTACCTAAACCCCCCCCCCTCCGTCGCCCCCCACTGCCTCCCCCGTCTCCCCCACTGCCCCCTCCGTCTCCCCCACTGCCTCCCCCGTCTCCCCCACTGCCTCCCCCGTCTCCCCCACTGCCTCCCCCGTCTCCCCCACTGCCCCCTCCGTCTCCCCCACTGCCTCCCCCGTCTCCCCCACTGCCTCCCCCGTCTCCCCCACTGCCTCCCCCGTCTCCCCCACTGCCCCCTCCGTCTCCCCCACTGCCTCCTCCGTCTCCCCCACTGCCCCCTCCGTCTCCCCCACTGCCCCCTCCGTCTCCCCCACTGCCCCCTCCGTCTCCCCCACTGCCCCCTCCGTCTCCCCCACTGCCCCCTCCGTCTCCCCCACTGCCCCCTCCGTCTCCCCCACTGCCCCCTCCGTCTCCCCCACTGCCCCCTCCGTCTCCCCCACTGCCCCCTCCGTCTCCCCCACTGCCCCCTCCGTCCCCCCCACCGCCCCCGTTCTGGACCCCCTCCCGTTCCCAGGGATGCCTTCCCCGTTGTGGCCAGACTCGAGCGGTGCGCTGAGCGGTGCGCTGAGCGGTGCGCAGAGTGGTGCCCTGACCTCCTCCAAGCAGTCGTCAGCCAGGCCGACTGGTTGACGAATTTAAAAAGCAGGTGTGTTTCACGACGTCCAAACAGGGCGCCATGACGTCGGGACTTCGGCCCATCTGGGCCGGTGAATAGCGGGGGGGCTCACAGTGGCGATTCTGGTCGTGTCAGGGGCGGGAAGGAGGCGTTTGTCGGGAAACGCGACTCCGACAATTTGCGGGGTTCGGAGAATAGCGGGAGGGCGTCGGAACAGCGTCGCCGTAAAAATTTCCGACGCCCGCTATTCTCCGACCCGTCGTGAGTCCGGAGAATCTCGCCCTCTGTCATTTCCTTATTTCCCATTTTCATCCTCTGAGGGACAGAAGTTTACTTTAGCTTCTCTCTTCCTTTTTATATACTTGTGAAAGCTCTTACCATCTGTTTTTAAATTTCTTGCTAGTTTACTCTCATATTCTATTTTCCCTCTCTTTATTTTTTTGGTCATCCTTTGCTAGTTTCCAAACTTTTCCCAATCATCTGGACCACAACTGATCTTTGCAGCATTGTATGCCTTTTCAAGACTGTGGTTCAGACGTGGGCAGGCCTCCAGGACTGGCAGTGGCAGGTGACGGTGGAGTCTCTGGAGCTCACTCGGGCCTCACCTCCATCCCATGGATTAGACCGGGGACCATCAAGCATCCCGAGGGAGGAGGAAGTTCTGGAGCCCATGCTGGTGCCTACCGCAGGGAGGTGATGGAACACCTCAATACTCCTGACTCTCCCCCACCTGACACCAGCACACCTGACGGGCAGCAGGCAGAACAGGGTGGCACTTCTTCACCAATGACACCCAAAAGTCAGCTGGACACATCCAGGTACAGGCCCTTCTGAGGGCCTAACGCATTCCAATTTGCCACAATCCTCTGTCTGAAGGGTGTTAGTGATGGGGTGGGCTGCGTGTAGAGGGTGTGCTAGGTGAGAGGTGTGGGACGGTGATGGGGTGTGTGGAGAGGGTGGTTTTGGAGGATGGCATGGGGCAGGGCCCTCAGTACACTTGAACGTTTCACCTGGGGTCACCGTCAGAGAGGTGGTAGGGAATAGGACCAGAAGTATAAATCTGCCTTGTATGATGGTTTACCCAGTGAGTGATCCGTCACTCACTGGGTAACCGCATCCCCCACCATCCCTCACAAAGGATATATAGGCCCGTGAGATGTATTACATTCCTGGACCGGGCTAGAATACTGGGCCGAAACCCCAATATTTTATTTAAATTTTGTAAGTATGTGAGGAAAGTATATTTTGCTCCAGAAGTGATTGCATGAAGAACTAGGAATATGGCATCTTAAAAAAAAACTTTATTACTAACACAGTATTAAAATCTTTAACCTGGTATGGAGGGCATTGGCTGTGATGGGAGGTTGGAGAAACTTGGTTTGTTCTCACTGGACCGATGGAGGTTGAGTGGCGACCTGATAGAGGTCTACAAGATTATGAGGGGCATGGACAGAGTGGATAGTCAGAAGCTTTTTTCCAGGGTAGAAGGGCCAATTACTAGGGGGCACAGGTTTAAGGTGCAAGGGGCAAGTTTTAAAGGAGATGTACGAGGCAGCTTTTTTTGCACAGAAGGTGGTGGGAGTCTGGAACTCGCTGCCGGAGGAGGTGGAAGCAGAGGCGATAGTGACTTTTAAGGGGCGTCTTGACAAATACATGAATAGGATGGGAATAGAGGGATATGGTCCCCGGAAAGGTAGGAGGTTTTAGTTCAGATGGGCAAAATGGTCAGTGCAGGCTTCGAGGGCCTTTGCTGTCAGTTTCTTTGATCTTTGTTCTGTCACACCCAAAAATAGCTTACAATTATCTTTTAAACAATACTACACAATACAGTCAATATAAAACCCTTAATTTCTATCTTTATTCCCACCAAAACGAAAAAATAGACCATCTCAGCTCTCAATCCACCTTAAATACCTTTGACACAGAGTAATACTTGCTTTATTATCTGCATTAAAGATTTCTCGACACTGCTTCACAAAACAGATCAGACTCCGGTCTGAACCTCTGCAGAAACTTTGGCTGAATGTCTTCAAATACTGCTTTGACTGGCTGGTTCAGCTCCCCCTTGTCCTCAGACAAGTCTGAACTGCTTTAAATACAGTTAATCTCTTTTAATTAACCTACAGTGCAAACAAACTGCCTTCCTTGTCTCAGCTTCAGCCAGATCAGAACTCAACTGAAAATGCTTTCTGAAAATGCCTGATGCCTTAACAATGCCATCTCACCAAGCTGAAAATAAATGAACTCTCCAGGGAGTCCCATTAATCAAAACAAAATTGCATTTGCCCAAACTTTTATAATGATTAATTGTACCTAAGGCTCCTAAAAGCTGTTCTCATTCAAACCAAGATTCTCTTTAAAAACATGACTGCAGCAGCCAAGCACACCAAAAACCTATAATACCATATGTCAGAAAGTTCTGCATTCATCACAGATGGAATGGTCGCACACATCCAGGGATCACCCGGATGGACAGTGGAATGTAAGGCAGGAGTCAAACTTTGTCAAATTATGAGGACCACCAGGGATCATATCGCAGCGGGTCATCATCATCCTCCGTCCCGTGGACAAGACCCGCTGAGACTGCCTGCCGAGGCCCAACACCCTGTGGTGATGCGCATTAGACATTCGGATGGCAAGGCGGGCAGCTGAGTTGATGGCATGGAGTGAAGGTCAGTAGGACAGGAAAGGTGCAATGGAGGATAGTGGGACAGGGACGATGGAGTGAAGGGAGGAGGGACAAGGAAGGTGCAGGGAAGGGAGAAGGGACAGGGAAGTAGGGGTGACAGGGAAGGTGCAGTGAAGGGAGGAGGGACAGTGAAGGTGAAATGAAGGGAGAAGGGACAGGGAAGGGACAGTAAAGGGGGGGTGACAGGGAAGGTGCAGTGAAGGGAGGAGGGACAGTGAAGGTGGAATGAAGGGAGGAGGGACAGGGAAGGGACAGTGATGGGAGGAGGGACAGGGAAGGTGCAGTGAAGGGAGGAGGGACAGGGAAGGAACAGAGAAGGGAGGAGGGACAGGGGAGGGACAGTGAAGGGAAGTGGGACAGGGAAGGTGCAGTGAAGGGAGGAGGGACAGGGGAGGGACAGTGAAGGGAAGTGGGACAGGGAAGGTGCAGTAAAGGGAGGAGGGACAGGAAAGGTGCAGTGAAGGGAGGAGGGACAGGGAAGGGACAGGGAAGGGAGGAGGGACAGGGAAGGTGGAGCGAAAGGAGGGGGGGCAGGGAAGGGAGGAGGGACAGGGAAGGGAGGAGGGACAGGGAAGGGAGGAGGGACAGGGAAGGGAGGAGGGACAGGGAAGGTGCAGTGAAGGGAGGAGGGACAGGGAAGTGACAGGGAAGGGAGGAGGGACAGGGAAGGTGCAGTGAAGGGAGCAGGGACAGGGAAGGTGGAGCGAAGGGAGGGGGGACAAGGAAGGGAGGAGGGACAGGGAAGGTGCAGTGAAGGGAGGAGGGACAGGGAAGGTGCAGTGAAGGGAGGAGGGATGGGGAAGGTGGAGTGAAGGGAGGAGGGATGGGGAGGGACAGTGAAGGGAGGAGGGACAGGGAAGGGAGGGGGACAGGGAAGGGAGGAGGGACAGGGAAGGGACAGTGAAGGGAGGAGGGACAGGGAAGTTGTAGTGAAGGGAGGAGGGACAGGGAAGGGAGGGGGACAGGGAAGGGATGGGGACAGGGAAGGGAGGAGGGACAGGGAAGGGAGGGGGACAGGGAAGGGAGGAGGGACAGGAAAGGGAGGGGGGACAGGGAAGGGAGGGGGGACAGGGAAGGGAGGGGTAACAGGAAAGGGAGGAGGGACAGGGAAGGGAGGGGGAACAGGGAAGAGACAGTGAAGGGAGGAGGGACAGGGAAGGTGGAGTGAAGGGAGGAGGGACAGGGAAGGGAGGAGGGACAGGGGGGGGCAGTGAAGGGAGGAGGGACGGGGAAGGGAGGAGGGACGGGGAAGGGAGGAGGGACAGGGAAGGTGGAGTGAAGGGAGGAGGGACAGGGAAGGGACAGTGAAGGGAGGAGGGGCAGGGAAGGTGCAGTGAAGGGAGGAGGGACAGGGAAGGGAAAGTGAAGGGAGGAGGGGCAGGGAAGGGAGGAGGGACAGGGAAGGGAAAGTGAAGGGAGGAGGGACAGGGGAGGGAGGAGGGACAGAGGAGGTGCAGTGAGGGGAGGAGGGACAGGGAAGGTGGAGTGAAGGGAGGAGGGACAGGGAAGGGACAGTGAAGGGAGGAGGGGCAGGGAAGGTGCAGTGAAGGGAGGAGGGACAGGGAAGGTGCAGTGAAGGGAGGAGGGGTAGGGAAGGGAGGAGGGACGGGGAGGGAGGAGGGACAGAGGAGGTGCAGTGAGGGGAGGAGGGACAGGGAAGGGAGGAGGGACAGGGGAGGTGCAGTGAGGGGAGGAGAGACAGGGAAGGTGCAGTGAAGGGAGGAGGGGCAGGGAAGGGAGGAGGGACAGGGGAGGTGCAGTGAGGGGAGGAGGGGCAGGGAAGGGAGGAGGGACGGGGAGGGAGGAGGGACAGAGGAGGTGCAGTGTAGGGAGGAGGGACGGGGAAGGTGCAGTGAGGGGAGGAGGGACAGGGAAGGGAGGAGGGACAGGGAAGGGAGGAGGGACAGGAAAGGTGGAGTGAAGGGAGGAGGGACAGTGAAGGGTGGAGGGACGGGGAAGGTGGAGTGAAGGGAGGAGGGACAGTGAAGGTGCAGTGAGGGGAGGAGGGACAGTGAAGGGACAGTGAAGGGAGGGGGAACAGAGAAGGGAGGAGGGACAGGGGCAGGGCAGTGAAGGGAGGAGGGACAGGGAAGGTGCAGTTAAGGGAGGAGGGACAGTGAAGGGAGGAGGGACAGGGGAGGGGCAGTGAAGGGAGGAGGGACGGGGAAGGGACAGGGAAGGGTGAGGGATAGGAAGGTGCAGTGAAGGGAGGAGGGACAGGGAAGGTTCAGCGAAGGGAGGAGGGACAGGGCACGGAGGAGGGACAGGGAAGCGACAGTGAAGGGAGGAGGGACGGGGAAGGGACAGTGAGGGGAGGAGGGGCAGGGAAGGGAGGAGGGACAGGGGAGGGACAGTGAAGGGAGGAGGGACAGGGAAGGGAGGAGGGACGGGGAAGGGACAGTGAAGGGAGGAGGGACAGGGAAGGTGCAGTGAAGGGAGGGGGGACAGGGAAGGTGCAGTGAAGGGAGGTGGGATAGGGAAGGTTCAGCGAAGGGAGGAGGGACAGGGAAGGGAGGAGGGACAGGGAAGGGAGGAGGGACGGGAAAGGGACAGTGAAGGGAGGAGGGACGGAAGGTGCAGTGAGGGGAGGAGGGACGGGGAAGGGAGGAGGGACGGGGAAGGGAGGGTGGACAGGGAAGGTGCAGTGCAGGGAGGAGGGACGGGGAAGGTTCAGCGAAGGGAGGAGGGACGGGGAAGGTGCAGTAAAGGGAGGAGGGACAGGGAAGGGAGGAGGGACAGGGAAGGTGGAGTGAAGGGAGGAGGGACAGGGATGGGACAGTGAAGGGAGGAGGGACAGTGAAGGGAGGATGGACAGGGAAGGTGCAGTGAAGGGAGGAGGGACAGGAAAGGTGGAGTGAAGGGAGGAGTAACGGGAAAGGTGCAGTGAAGGGAGGAGGGACAGTGAAGGGCGGAGGGACGTGGAAGGTGCAGTGAAGGGAGTGGGGACAGTGAAGGGAGGAGGGACGGGGAAGGTGCAGTGAAGGGAGGGGGGACAGTGAAGGGAGGAGGGACAGGGAAGGGAGAAGGGACAGGGAAGGGAGGAGGGGCAGGGAAGATGCTGCGAAGGGAGGAGGGACAGTGAAGGGAGGAGGGACGGGGAAGGTGCAGTGAAGGGAGGGGGGACAGTGAAGGGAGGAGGGACAGGGAAGGGAGAAGGGACAGGGAAGGGAGGAGGGACAGGGAAGGTGCTGTGAAAGGAGGAGGGACAGTTAAGGGAGGAGGGACAGGGAAGGGGGAGGGACAGGGAAGGTGCTGTGAAGGGAGGAGGGACAGTGAAGGGAGGAGGGACAGGGAAGGGACAGTGAAGGGAGGAGGGACGGGGAAAGTGCTGTGAAGGGAGGAGGGACAGTGAAGGGAGGAGGGACAGGGAAGGGACAGTGAAGGGAGGAGGGACGGGGAAGGTGCTGTGAAGGGAGGAGGGACGGGGGAGGTGCAGTGAAGGGAGGAGGGACAGGGAAGGTGCAGTGAAGTAGGTGGGGGCAGCGAAGGTGCAGTGAAGGGAGGAGGGACAGGAAAGGGACAGTGAAGGGAGTGATGTACCATCTTCAAATTTCTAGTATATTAAATTGATGTACCATCAATTGAACGGGAGACGAGTTGCTGAACAAAAGTATGGCTTTAATGTACTAGATGTTAAGCCCTGCGATTGATTACAGTAGAAGCACGACTGCCGGGAGTACTGGGTATATATACCCCGCCCCCAACTCAGCCTCTTGACCAATCGGGGAGCCGTCACATGACTGGCCTCAACCAACCAGTCGAGAGGCACATGACCGACCAGGGCCAATGGTAAGCCGGTGTTCTGCACCAATGGCAGGCAGCTATGCTAATCATACCACCACATTCACCCCTTGTGGAGAAAGAAGCCGGGGGGGGGGGGGGGGGGCGGGTGTCAACGAGAGCTGGGGCGGGGGGGGGGGGGGGGGTGGAGAACTGGTGGTATGAGTAGTAAGGAGGAAAAAAAAATTCTTCCTTGGCTTCCCACTGGCCCAAACATTTAGCAACAGTACATAGTGTCCATACAAGGTCCATGGTGGTGTTGAAGTTAAATGGACTCGATCAGCCTTTTCATTGCCCGTGACGTCCTGGTAGACCGCCGCAGGGGAGTTGGTGATGTTGGTTCAGCTGATGGTGGTGGTTCAGCTGATGTCCTGGTCTCCGGGAGCGGTGGTCCTTGAACTGTCTCCGTACCCCGGGCTGGTGGTGGAGACGCCATGGATGGGGAAGGGGTGGCCTGGGTGGGGCGCTGAGGGAAAAGGGGCGGGGGGTGGGTCTGTGGTGAAGGGGGGAAGGCCGCACGCCGGCGGGTGCCAGGTTCTGGAGGGAGACCGTGTCCTGCCGACCATCGGGGTACTCCACGTACGCATACTGCGGGTTAGCATGGAGTAACTGGACTTGTTCCACCAACGGGTCGGACTTGTGCACCCGCACATGCTTCCAGAGCAAGATGGGTCCGGGGGCGACCAGCCACGTCGGGAGAGGATATCCGGAGGTCGACTTCCTGGGGAAAACCAGAAGATGTTCATGAGGTGTTTGATTAGTTGTTGTACAGAGGAGGGAGCGGATGGAATGTAGGGCATCGGGGATAACCTCTTGCTATCGGGAAATAGGGATATCTCTGGACCGGAGGGCCAGTAGGATGGTCTTCCAGATGGTACCATTCTCCCGCTCGACCTGTCCGTTATCCCGGGGGTTATAGCTGGTCGTCCTGCCAGAGGCAATGCCCCTGCTGAGCAGGAATTGACGCAGCTCATCGCTCATAAAGGAGGACCCCCGATCGCTATGTATGTATGCGGGGTAGCCGAACAGGGAAAAGATGGAGAGGAGGGCCTTAATGACGGTCGATGTGGTCATGTCGGGGCAGGGAATGGCGAAGGGGAAGCGGGAGTATTCATCGATCACTGTCAGGAAGTAAATGTTGCGGTTGCTAGAGGGAAGGGGCCCCTTGAAGTCTATGCTGAGACGTTCGAAGGATGCTTTGATCAGGTGCGCGCGCTCGGGGCGGTAGAAGTGCGGTTTGCAATCTGCGCAGATGTGGCAGTCACGGGTTACTGTCCTGACTTCCTCGATGGAGTAGGGCAGGTTGCGGGTCTTTATGAAATGATAGAAATGGGTCACCCCTGGATGGCAGAGGTCCGCGTGGAGGGAGCGGAGGCGGTCTATCTGCGCACTGGTGCAGGTACCGCGGGACAGGGCATCAGGAGGCTCATTGAGCTTCCCAGGACGATACAAGATATCATAGTTGTACGTGGACAACTCGATCCGCCACCGCAAGATCTTGTCATTCTTAATCTTGCCCCTCTGTGCATTATAGAACATGAAGGCTACTGACCGTTGGTCTGTGAGGAGGGTAAACTTCCTGCCGACCAAATAGTGCCTCCAATGTCGCACGGCTTCGACTGTGGCCTGGGCTTCCTTTTCCACTGAGGAGTGGCGGATTTTGGAAGCCTGGAGGGTTCTGGAGAAGAAGGCCACGGGTCTGCCCGCTTGGTTCAGGGTGGCCTCCAGAGCTACTTCTGATGCGTCGTTCTCGACCTGGAAGGGGAGGGATTCGTCGATGGCGCGCATCGTGGCCTTTGCGATGTCCGATTTGATGCGGCTAAAGGCCTGGCAGGCCTCTGTCAACGGCGGGAAGGTCGTGGACTGAATGAGGGGACAGGCCTTGTCAGCGTAGTTGGGAACCCATTGGGCGTAGTAAGCGAAGAAACCCAGGCAGCGTTTGAGGGATTTGAGGGTATTGGGGAGAGGGAGTTCCATCAGGGGGCGCATGCATTCGGGGTCGGGGCCTATCACTCCTTTACGCACTACGTAGCCAAGGATGGCTAGACGGCCGGTGCTAAACACGCACTTATCCTTATTGTAAGTTAGGTTATGGAGTTTTGCGATTTGGAGGAATTTTCAGAGGTTGATGTCATGGTCCTGCTGGTCGTGGCCGCAGATGGTGACATTATCGAGATACGGGAAGGTAGCCCGTAATCCGTACTTGTCGACCATTCGGTCCATCTCCCGTTGGAAGACCGAGACCCCATTTGTGACACCGAATGGAACCCTGAGGAAGTGGTAGAGGCGCCCAGCTGCCTCGAACGCGGTGTACCTGCGGTCACTCGCGCGGATGGGGAGCTGGTGATAAGCGGACTTGAGGTCCACCGTGGAGAAGACTTTGTATTTCGCAATCTCGTTTACCATGGCGGAAATACGGGGGAGAGGATATGCGTCCAGTTGCGTAAACCGGTTGATGGTCTGACTGTAATCGATGACCATTCGATTTTTCTCCCCAGTCCGGACCACCAGCACTTGGGCTCGCCAGGGACTGTTGCTGGCCTCGATGACCTCTTCCTTCAGCAACCTCTGGACCTCGGACCTGATGAAGGTCCGGTCCTGGGTGCTGTACCGTCTGCTCCGGGTCGCGACGGGTTTGCAATCGGGGGTGAGATTAGCAAACAAGGAGGGGGGGGTCAACTTTGAGGGACGCGAGGCTGCAGACAGTGAGGGGGGTATAGAACCGCCGAATTGGAAGGTCAAGCTCTGCAGGTTGCCCTGGAAGTCCAGTCCTAGGAGTACTGGTGCGCAAAGGTCGGGGAGGATAAGGAGTTTATAATTTTTCAAAACCATCCCCTGGACGGTGAGGTCCGCGATGCAGCACCCGGTAATGCGGACGGAGTGCGAACCTGAGGCTAACCTGATTTTGTGTTTTACAGGGTGGACAGGGAGCGCGCAGCGTCTTACCGTGTCAGGGTGAACGAAGCTTTCCGTGCTCCCGGAGTCCAGCAGGCAGTCCGTCTCGTGCCCGTTGAGGTGGATTTGCTTATTCGTCTTGGCGAGCAGCGTGGACGTGACTGGTCGAGCTGAATGGCCGCGAGCCGTGGAGAAGATCCATAGTCGTCATCGTCATCCGAGTGGGTGCTGGCAGGACCTTGTGTGCCAGTCCAGGATGGCGGTGCCCAGGACCCGCATGTGGAGTCGGGACCCCAAGATGGCGGCGCCCAGGACCCGCACGTGGGGTCGGGGCCCCAAGGTGGCGGCGCCCAGGACCCGCATGTGGAGTCCGGGGCCCAAGATGGTGGTGCCCAGGACCCGCACGTGGGGTCGGGGCCCCAAGGTGGCGGCGCCCAGGACCAGCACGTGGAGTCCGGGGCCCAAGATGGTGGTGCCCGCAGGACCCTCGTGGTTGCTGGGGGCGGGGTTAGCGGTGCCGGCGGGCCGATCGGAGCGGCTGAGAGCGGGGGCAGAGAGGCGCGCAGGCCGGACGCAGGGGCCTGGGGGCGGGGTGGGGGGGGGAGATTGACGCGGTGCGCTGGAAGGGCCCGGAGGAGGATCCAGCCTCCTGGACGCTGCGCGGCACAGCAGCGACCGATTTGGCCTGGCAGACCGTCGAAAAATGGCCCTTCTTCCCGCAGCTCTTACAAAGGGTGGAGCGGGCCGGGCAGCGCGGGCGGGGGTGTTTGGCAAGCCCACAGAAATGGCAGCGGGGCCCCGCGGAGTTGTCGGGGCGTCCCGCGGCGCAGGCCTGAGGGGGGTCGGGAGCGGAGGATGGCGGTGGGGAAGCGTGCCAGCAGGCCAGGGCGCTGCAGCGCGGCTGGGGACATAGGCGCGGCCGTTTAAGTCGGCGACCTCCAGGGAGGTGGAGAGAGTCTGTGCCTCAGTTAGGCTGCGGTCGTCTTTCTCCAGAAGCCGCTGGCGGATTGCTGCGGACTGCATCCCAGCCATGTAAGCATCTCTGATTAAAAGTTCCATGTGCTCAGTGGCTGAAACTTGGAGACAGGCGCAATTCCTCCCCAGGACAGCGAGGGCCCGGTAAAAATCATCTAAGGACTCACCGGGGAACTGTTGTCTGGTAGCCAGCAGATGTCGGGCGTACACTAGGTTTACCGGCTTAAGAAATTGTCCTTTTAGCATATCCATGGCCACGTCATATTCCTTTTCTTCCTCTATCATCGCGTAGGCCGCCATGCCCACGCTGGAATGGAGAATATTACGTTTCTGTGCCATGGTGGGGGGGGCTGCTTGCAGTCGCCAGATAGCTATCGAAACACGCCAGCCAATACTTGTAGATTGCCGATGCGTTCGAAGTTTGCGGGCTGATGCGGAGGCAGTTGGGCTTGATCCGGAGCTCCATCTTCAAATTTCTAGTATATTAAATTGATGTACCATCAATTGAACGGGAGACGAGTTGCTGAACAAAAGTATGGCTTTAATATACTAGATGTTAAGCCCTGTGGTCGATTACAGTAGAAGGACGACCGCCGGGAGTACTGGGTATTTATACCCCGCGGCGGGGTTAACTCAGCCTCTCGACCAATCGGGGAGCCGTCACATGACTGTTCTCAACCAACCGGTCGAGAGGCACATGACCGACCAGGGCCAATGGTAAGCCGGTGTTCTGCACCAATGGCAGGCAGCTATGCTAATCATACCACCACAGGGTGGAGGGACAGGGAAGATGCAGTGAAGGGAGGAGGGACAGGGGAGGAACAGTGAAGGGAGGAGGGACAAGGAAGGTGCAGTGAAGGGAGGAGGGACAGGGAAGAGACAGTAAAGGGAGGAGGGACAGGGAAGATGCAGTGAAGGGAGGAGGGACAGGGAAGGTGCAGTGAAGGGAGGAGGGACAGGGAAGGTGCAGTGAAGGGAGAAGGGCAGCCAAGGTGCACTGAAACATAGAAACATAGAAGATAGGAGCTGGAGGGGGCCAGTCAGCCCTTCAAGCCTGCTCCGCCATTCATCACGCTCATGGCTGATAGTCTAACTCAATAGCCTAATCCTTCATTCTCCCCATAACTCTTGATCCTATTTGCCTCAAGTGCCATATCTAGCTGCCTCTTGAATGTATTCAACATCTTAGCCTCAGCTACTTCCGGTGGTAATGTATTCCACAGGCTCACCACTCTTTGGGTGAAGAAATTTCTCCTCATTTCTGTCCGAAATGGTCTCCCTTAAATCCTCAGACTATGACCCCTGGTTCTGGGCGCATCCACCATCGGGAACATCCTTCTTGCCTCCAGCAGCCTCTATGTGATCCCCCCTCATTTGTCTGAACTCTAGCGAAAACAATTCTAACCTAGTCAATCTCTCCTCAAACATCAGTCCCACCACCCCCGGAATCAGCCTGGTAAAGCTTCGCTGCACACCCTTGAAAGCAAGAACATCCTTCCTCAGAAAAGGAGACCAAAGCTGCACACAATATTCTAGGTGTGGCCTCACCAAGGCCCTGTATAATTGCAACAACACATCCCTGCTCTTGTACTCGGAACCTGTTGCAATGAAAACCAACATACCATTTGCCCTCTTTACTGCCTGCTGCACCTGCATGCTTACCTTCAGCGACTGGTGCACAAGGACACCCAGGTCCCGCTGCACACTCCCCTCTCCCAATTTACAACCATTCAGGTAGTAAATTGCCTTCTTGTTTTGTTTCCAAAGTGAATAACCTCACACTTACCCAAATTATACTGCATCTGCCATTGATTTGCCCATTCACCGAACCTGTCCAGATCATGCTGAAGGATCTATGTATCCTTGTCACAGTTCACCCTCCCATTCAACTTGGTATCATCTGCAAACTTTGAGATGTTACATTTTGTTCCCTCATCCAATTCATTAATATATATTGTGAATAGCTGAGGTCCCAGTACCGATCGCTGTGGCACCCTACTAGTTACTGTCTGCCAGTTTGAAAAGGACCCGTTAATTCCTACTCTTTGATTCCTTCTGCCAACTAGTTTTCTATCCATCTCAATATACTTCCCCCAATCCCGTGTACCTTAAACTTGTACGATAATCAAATGCTTTCTGAAAGTCCAAATATACCACATCGACTGGCTCCCCCTTGTCAAGTCTACTAGTTACATCTTCAAAGAATTCCAAAAGATTTGCCAAGCATGATTTCCCCTTCATAAAACCATGCTGACTCTGACTGATCCGGCCACTGTTTTCTAAATGCTCCACTATAAAGTAAAGCCCTTGATAATGGATTCAAACATTTTCCCCGCTAACGACGTTAGACTTCCAGAGGAATTGGGTTAGGGAAATGAGGACTGTTCTGCCGCAAGGGCTGCTTACAACACTGTACCATGCAGCAAATTATCTCACTTTCACCCGACAGACAAACAAGTCACACTGAAGCCAGGCCCACCAGGGTCAAATGTCACCGGAACAAAACAATTCAGTGGTTGCCAATGAAAAGAGGGGGGGGGGGGGGGGGGTGGTATCAACCATGATGAAAATATTAGCGTAGCTGGCAGAGCAATGTTAGTCAGGAGAAGGATACAAAATGCTGCACTGGTGAGTGATGTTAGGATGAGGAAGTAAAGCACATCTCTTTTCCCTGTAATCATTAACATATTTGAGTTCACCCCTACTATTATTGTGGTGCTGGCCCTGTCTGTAAACTCCATATTATCCCTATTCGGAAATAATCTTGTTTTCAGTTCATAGCGAGGAGGTAAAATGGGATTGGGTCATGCCCCTAAAGAGAGGGTAATTTAGCAATGTGGAAGGAATAGGAACTGATTTACATGGATGCTGAATGCAGGGGTATAAGAGGTTGAACATATCTATATGCTAAAAGCATTGGTGAGATAAGAGACCCTGTTCTTAATGAGACACGATAACGCTCGACACTGTTTCAATTTACCCTAAAGACTCCAGATTAACACAAATCTCAGAGTGTCTTTATTAGTGCCAAGAGTTTGAGGGGCTTGCAACAGAGGGTGGAAATGCTAAGCAGGCTGGGACCATCTGTCACCCCATGGAGGTGAAAATGTGCATGATTGAGTGACACCTGCTTGTCAAGTGCGGCCTGCTGGGAAATTGATGTTCGGTTCACAGATCCCTGAACTACATTACCTGCATGTGAATCAGACGGATCGGCCACAGTAAACCACTCTTCTCTCAAATATTCATAAAACATAAGGCTATTATTTGCTGGTGCAACCATAACAATATTTGATGACTGTTCTGAAATTACAGCTATTCATGTGTAAAAGGATCCTGCAGTAAAGAGGGCAGAAATAATGACACACAGCACAAGGCAGCACAAACAGGCTGGCTCTATACGTCTGGTTGGAGTTTGTTTACTCCCTTATTTTGCTTCCCTCTCTTAAGTTAGTTAAGCACTGGGCATTTTGCCATGGATCAGAGACATCTGGGTTTACATATTCTGCCTATTTTAATGCAGACACTTTTTTTCTGCGTCATATTAGTGCTTCAGTCTTTGCAGCCTGAATATATTCAACACTACGGCATCATGACTCTTCAATGGGTTAACTGAGCCTCTTGAGTCAAAGATTAAGAACCAAGTCATGCTGATATGTGCACTTTCACACAATTTTGTTTTTCATTGAGTTTACATTCTGTCATCAGCCATAAATAAATGAAAGGAATCCATAGCTTGAGGTGCACGTTGTTAGGCCTTGGTAAAATCACATTTATGAATGATCTCAATGAGGGCAGCACGGTGGCCTAGTGGTTAGCACAGCTGCCTCACGGCGCTGAGGTCCCAGGTTTGATCCCGGCTCTGGGTCACTGTCCGTGTGGAGTTTGCACATTCTCCCCGTGTCTGCGCGGGTTTCGCCCCCACAACCCAAAAATGTGCAGAGTAGGTGGGTTGACCACACTAAATTGCCCCTTAATTGGAAAAAATAATTGGATAATCTAAATTTAAAAAAAAATGAATGATCTCAATGTGGCCTGATCTGTGCAATCTGCATCTGTGTCTGGTTCACAGAAGTGAGAAATTTAAAACCAGCCACCTTAAATCAGTATCGCCATTGAAAATCAAGTTGTAATTGTAAGATTGGATTGTTTCAAGAAAAAAAAACATGTGGTAAGGACTTTTTCAGAATAAGTTGCTTCACAATCATCAACTCGTCGTATTAGAATACAAATATCAAGCGAAACGGAACCCATCCATTTTTAATCTAACCTTTTCAGGAGCAGATCAATAAATAATTAGCATTTTCTAATCAATATTTAATGTCATAGCATATGATGTACATTCTTGCCACGGCGCTGTTGTTCTGAAACACGTGACAATACTAACGAGCTAGCAAGCGCTCAAGTGTCAGGGGTTTGTCCCCAGTTAAGAAAATTATGAAGGTTACAGTCCTGTCTAGCTAAATAACCTGCAGCTGGCTATCTGAGGATGGGAGGGGTAAGCAAGGGTGCGTGGCCGTGAATTTTAATGATCGGCAGAAACAAATGAGTCGGCGATGCACACAATTAGTGGGATGGTGGAAGATGTGTCGTGTCTAAACGAGGGACATGATCAGCTCTTGACTCTCAGCGTGGTACCAGTCCACCCTCCAAAGGCCCTAATGAGGGAAGTACATTGTACCATTCCAATATTCAGAACAAGCTGACAGCACAATAGGGGAAAAAGAACTGATTAAACAAGCACTTACGCTCCAAATATCTACAAAGAATAGCAATTCCTGCAATTCTCCCAGTCGATGTTTTCATTTCTTTATTTAATAAATCTCTAATGTAATGTGTCTGGCTGGTTGGTAGAAGAAAGGGGAAATGTTCCATAACCTGGTCGCTTGTTATTTTGCTAAATTACATTCAACGGATATATTGTCAACATCATTTTTTTCTGCCAAAGGCAAGATTCCATCTCATTAATGCAAATAAAATGCAGCCATTAATAAACAAATGGATATTTCAAATAGCTACTAAATAATCACATTTTTACCAAAGATAGGCTCAATAGGCTACGATTAATTATTTCAACTTTAATAATATGTAGCATTAGCATCCAATCAGAAATTGAAGCAAACATGCTAACTCTTTTGTGTTTTGTTTTAGAGGAAAAGAGCTAGTTAAATAACTTGATATGAAATTTGTTTTTCTAGGTACCTTGTGTTTGGTTTATTAAGCTAAGCCAAGGTGTGATGCATTTCCTCCCAATCCTAACATATGATATAGAACTGGACACTATTGAAAGCTTTCTGATGATGCTTCAAGATCAAGAGTTAAAGGTTTGGGCTGTTTTTGTGCTCCAGGTAAGGTTACCGACCAGTATATGTAGTGTGACCCTCAGCTAGGGGGATCCCAGTTATGCTGTCAGGAGTGCCACAATGCAGGTCACACAGAGGTCAATAACAAAGCAGCATTCATGCTTCGGAAGCATAAGCAGAGCTTTAGTTCCTCCGGCTGCTAATTTTTTAATGTTAGCAGAGTGTGGCCAGAAATGTCAGCTTCATCCCAGCATTAAAAAGATTGAAAATAATCTTCAAACGCCCCCAGCAGGTGTGATAGGCTGCCTGAGTGCTTTTAAAGTGTAGTTTCACACTGGGCTAGGGTTATACTGTCCCTGTTATGAACTCAAAGCTGTAGTATCTGACTCACATTGCTCACTTTAATGAGCTCTGGAGATCATCGGTCGATATGACACCTCAGCTATTGTGCCACTTTTGGCTTTGCGTGGCTAGGTTAGTGGCAAGTAGCTGCACCTTTGGAGGTTCCTCAGAGTTGGACATTCTCAAACACAGGCTATTTTATCCACATTACATCACTTTACTGACTCTGTGAATCATCTGGCAGCTATTTCAGCTGACTAATGTTGGCCCTATGCAATGTCCTAGCGCACACCATCTATGTAGCAGAATCATTAATTGCCAATCATATTATGTTAACGTATTTATAGTATGACTAAAGAGTTAGGTCATAAGAAAAGTAAATCACTTGGAAATAATAACATACCATCTTTTACAGAAAAAGAGCAGGCATTATATAATTCAACTGAGGTGATCAATCGTTAACCTATATTTTTGCAACATAAATGACCTATTTCATCTTAAATTTATTTCATCTTTTCAATAATTTTATGCACAATTCTTCCCCACAAATGGTGGCATTTCAGCTCATGCCTAGTTAAACTTGTGCACCATAACGTCCTCAAATGCCTCCTGCTACTATCAATGTTTGATGGGCATCGCAGTAACAGAAACTAGGTCAGTGAGCATTAGATGTAGACTGGTGCCTTTATTTAATTTAAAATTTAAAAGAACACTGTAGGCACTTTAAAGATGCTGATAAATCGCCTGACCATTTTGAATGGTCAATATTCTGGTCAACAATTATGGCCTCAATTCTCCCAGAGGTTTCGTTGGAACCCACTGAAAAAGCAGCAAGGACCGAATTGTGCCTGGTCCCTCTTGATTCAGGGCAGGCTTACAAGGGAGGGGCCTTCACCTTAGCCTTACAGGGCAAATCCTGTCAGGAGTAAGCCAAGGGGCAGAGCTTCCCGACACATCGGGTTCCAGCTTCTCCAGCTTGATCAGGGCCTGGTATAGTAATGGCGGAGTCACCTCACCAAGCTCACGCAGCGAGCTGTTAAAAATTGTTCCAGATGGGTGGAAGTGAACCTTTTAAAGAATGGAATATCTGTGAAAATTGGGAAACCACTCCATATGGTGGTGGGGGAGGGGGGGGGGGGGGAGGGGGGGGGGGGAGTCATGAGGAGCTGAGAGGGCTGGAGTTCTTTAGGGTTTGGGAAAGCCTGAAAGCAATATCCCCCACTCCCAATGCCTCCTGCCCCCACCACACCAACCAGACCACCAACAGTTGTCAAACACCACGGTACAGGTGGGTGCCTGATACACATCTGTCATAGTGTGGGTCTTTGCCATCTGCATACAAATAAGGTATCCTCTTTATGAAGCTGCTCACAAAGTGCCAGAATCACAGCCCAAGGATCATTGAGAGTTGTGTGCACTAATATATGTGTGCTCAGCTTTCTGTAACATAAAATACCATCCATCAGGATTGTGCAATGATTGTTTTCTGAATAAAATATTCTTTCCCAACAAGTCAGCTGCTTTTGGTCGGTTTGATGAATGATAGCACACCTGAGGACCCCGGTCCAAAATTGAAAAGAAATCCTATTTTATTATTAGAAACAAATCTAGCGAGCAGAAAGCATATGTTCTGCTTTGGACCCCATGCTGCTAGTCAGGGAAATCAGCCCTCACACCAATCAGTAACTTCAAACAATACCCAGCAACCACCTGGGACAAAGGCCTCACCATTAGTCTTGACTTAAAGCCTTCTGATGTCAGCGGACAGCCCAGTGCAGCAGAGGCACCGACCGACAAACTGTCACAAAGGAGGAAGGGAACAGGAACAATCAATGCCTTTTAACATTGATTCCTAAATATATATTTTTTCAAAACAGAGATTATCTTTTGGTTTCCAATTAGAAAGCTTCAATCGTCTCAAGATATTAAAAAGTTTCATGCCTGACTTACTTGGGATATTTGAACTACATGAAGATAAAACAGATGAGAGCCAGAAGGGCTGAGATTACTGCAGTTCAAAATAGATCTATTTTTTAGGGTTGATGTACGTCTAGATCTTTTCAGGGAAATTGTGCCTGACCAACGGGCAAATATTGATTCTTCATGGTGAGCAAAACTAAATTTGCAATGCTTATTATTCCTATTGATGTGAAATGGAAAGGAGATTGTGCGAGGGACATACTTTGTTAATTGTGCAGCTTGAATGGCTAAAGTTAATTGCATAATTGTAATTATCACAAGACGTAATCTTGATTGATATATGTATAATAAATGCCAAAACAGTGGATGAATGTAAACATTTTGCACAAATCACTCACCCTTGTACAAATGTTATGAATGATCTCATGTTATAAACATGCCAGGATGCCATATTGCTATTTTGTATGGACCAGTCTATATCTAAAGCCATTTAATTCATGATTAATTTGCAAAGTGCTCAAATGCTCAGCTTTTGTTCAAGTGCTCAAGAGGATTTTGTTATAGCAGTAGAATTAAAAACAATGATTTGTAAAGATCAATTATTCTTTGTGACTCATGCAATCAATCCTCTGTCAAGCAAAGAAAATGCTTTTTAATGTTAAGATTAATTATTGATCAAAGTGCCCTGCTTCCAATTGTTCCATCATATTTGTTGACACAAAAGCCACACTAAGTTTCACAACATAGAGGCTGCATATCTCCAGGCTTCAGCAGTACCAATCTATCATTCTCTAGGCTTGTATAATATTTTGGAACATGCATATGAGTTAAAGATCATCTGTAAATAGGTCTATTGACTACTCCTTGGAGTAAAATTGTATTAAAATGCATCTATTTATGTCATTGTCTTCTAAACAATGTTTCATACATCCCTCTTAATGGGTACACATAACACTACAATGTTGTTTAGAGGCACTATGCTTATCATTTGCAAAATGTTATATTAAAAACATATCTGGCAATGAGTTAAATAGTCTTTCAGAAAGAAGAAACTCGAGGAAATATGTGGGTAATTCCACTCATTGTTGCACAATACCTAATTATCCATATGATCTCAAAATGAAAACAAACATCTTACACGGGAACATTAACGGAACACAAATCAGATTGAGAGTGAGATTCAAAGAGCCAGTTTTTGAAAAAGTAAGATGGAGATGGAGAGAGCTTAGAAAGAGAATTACAGAGTGCAAGATTGTGAAGGTGACATAACCTCCACGAGGACCATGGGGAAACCATTGTTGATCATTGAGACTCGTGGAGTACGGGCTTCCCAGGTCGGGGGCAGAGGCCATCCAGCTGGAGCTTGTTAAAGACCTACATATAAAAGCTGGCCCAAACAGGAGTTTGTTTTCCCAACATGGACTGGATTGGGAGAGAGTTAATGCCGTGGGCAGAGTATTGTAATTAGTTTAATAAATCCTTGTTCCATTACCGCTGGCTTCCTCACGTTTACTAAGGTATTTATGAATGGTGGAGAGATTAAAGGAGGGATTCTCCGACCCCCCACCGAGTCGGAGAATCGCCGGGCGGCGGCGTGAATCCTGCCCCCGCCGGCCGTCGAATTCTCCGGCACCAGAGATTCAGCGGGGGCGGGAATCGTGCCGCGCTGGTCGGCGGCCGTTCGCAGCGCCCTCCCCCCCCCCCCCCCCCCCAGTGATTCTCCGACCCGCGATGGGCCGAAGTCCTGCTGGTTCTTTGCCAGTCCCGTCGGCGTAAATTAGACTAGGTCCCTTACCGGCGGGAATTGGCGGCGCGGGCGGGCTCCGGGGTCCTGGGGGGGGGGGGGGGCGCGGGGCGAGCTGGTCGCGGTGGGTACCCCCACGGTGGCCTGGCCCACGATCGGGGCCCACTGATCCGCGGGCGGGCCTGTGCCATGGGGGCACTCTTTTCCTACGCGTTGGCCGTGTCAGCCTCCGTGATGGCCGACGCGTATGTGAACCCCCCCCTGCGCATGTGTGGGGATGACGTCAGCAGCCGCTGGCGCTCTTGCGCATGCGCGGACCCGCACCGGCCAGCGGAGTCCCTTCGGCCCCGGCTGGCGTGGCGCCAAAGGCCTTCCACGCCAGCCGGCGGGGTGCAAACCACTCCGGCGCCAGCCTAGCCCCTGAAGGTGCGGAGGATTCCGCTCCTTTGGGGCGGGCCGACGCTGGAGTGGTTCACGCCACTCCGTCCCGGCAGGCCCCCCCCACCCCGCCGGGTACGGGAGAATCCCGCCGGGAATAGCATAAGAGTCAACCTGCTGGAAGAAAGGAAGATAAGAGCCAGGATAATAATAATCTTTATTAGTGTCACAAGTAGGCTCACATTAACACTGCAATGAAGTTACAGTGAAAAATCTCCTATTCACCACATTCCGGCGCCTGTTCGGGCACTCTGAGGGAGAATTCAGAATGTCCAATTCATCTAATGAGCGCATCTTTCGGGACTTGTGGGCAGGGCCGGCTCAAGGTACCGGCAACTCGGGCAGTCGCCCGGGGCGCCATGTGCTAGGGGGCGCCAGAGACTCGGGTCCCGCGCATGCGCAGTTGGGCCGGTGCCAACCAGCGCATGCGCGGTGGCCGCCCTCCCCCAGGGCGGCCCCCTCCGGCCGCCCGCCCCCCTCCGGCCCGCCTCCCCCCTCCGTCCTCCCCTCCGTCCGCCCCCCTCCGTCCGCCCCCCTCGGCCCCGCCCCCGCCCCCCCTCGCCCCCGCCCTCGCCCCCCCCTCGCCCTCGCCAGCCCCCCCTCGCCCTCACCCCCCTCCTCGGGACCCGGAGGAATTCCATGCAGACATGGGGAGAATGTGCAGACTCCGCGCAGATAGTGACCCAAGCCGGAATTGAACCCGGGTCCCTGGCGCTGTGAAGCAACAGTGCTAATGTAAGTGTTGAGGAGGTTGCAGAGGAAGAGCGGTGGAAGACCAAGGTGGGATTTGGAATTTCAAAGTAAATATGCTGAGCGAAGATGAACCATTGGAGCAAGGTATAAATGGAGTTCTGGGTGAAAGCATCTTAGTACAAGATCAGATTAGTGGAGATCTGGATGTGTTGACATATTTCAGCATGGAGCTGGGTGGGCTAATGAGGAGAATATTAAAGAAACTGAATCACAAAGTGCTGGAAAAGCTCAGGAGGTCGAGAAGCATCTGTGGAGAGAGGAAGAGAGTAAACATTTTGAGTCGAATATATCTTTTCTTTGGAACTCCGCACTCTCTGAGTCCCGACGTTTTGAAGTAGAATCATGTTGTGATTGAGCATTCTACCTCCACAGACGCTGCCAGGCCAGCAGAGTGTTTGTAACATGTGCTGTTGTTATTTCAGATCTCCAGTACCTCCAGTATTTTGCTTTTACTAAAGGTGTTGAGCCTGGATATGATGAAGACTTGGATAAATACCAGGCGATGAAGGCAGGAAATGTTACAGAGTTCATTGAGGCAGGACTTCCTGAGGGGTGGAAGTCTGGCCTACTTAAGGGCTAATCTCCCCCTCCCTGCGGCCCCCCCAACTGACCTCTCAGCAAGGGTGGACATGTGGAGGGGGGGAAGTTGCTGTGGTACCCTGTAAAATTCAGCCCACCAAGTGTCTGCACCATTGAACAACTGAGAGAAGTGGATGTTAACATTGAGAATTTATGATGAGAGATGAGTCAGATTTGTTCTTGCCTTGCTCAGCTATAGAACAGTTTAGCCTATCCATCATTTGATGTTAGGCAGGCGGATAGTATGAGATCAGTTATGGAGTGGAGGGTGGTGACAGTGGAAAAGCTGCCTGTGTGGAAGTTGCCTCGCCTAAAATGCAGAAGGCACGTGATGATCAGGAAGGAAAACTACACAAAATGTGGGAAGATTTTAATTGGGTGTCTTGAAGTAATTAGTTCAGAACAAATCTAAATAAAAATGCTACTGATGTACTCATTTTAAAAAAGGAGATATTCTGTACATGAACATTCTTTTAGCAGACATTTCTAATTGTAAATGGTGCTCGCTTAATGTCCTTATTTGCGATGGCACCTCATGCATTCAGGCTGATTGATTTGAAAAGAACATCTCACATTTCTCTCAAACATTTTCGGTTTTGGTTCAGTCAAAGTCATAAAATATGTATAATATAAATAAAGCAATGGCCACAACTATTAAGCAATTTTTGCTGCTTAATTCAGGAAAGGCGATGCTCTGCAAAATCGAAAATGCTGCGCTTATGTGCAAGGCAATAAAGATGCTGGCCTTTAACCGTCGCCACTGCATTGATATTGGCCGTTGGGATTTGGAGCAGGTCCCAGTAAGGTCATGCAAAACTGACTTCGTCAAATCAAGCTCTGGAATTTTCTGTGCCACTTCGCAGGACCCTTTAATGTTCCCATTTTTAAAACATGTACTCCTTCAGTTTTCCAACAGTTGCTCTCCAAATATAAGAAGCTATTGCCTCTTGTGGAGGAGTCCGAAGCAATAAGGGGGCTCTTAAAATTCAAGCGAAGCTGTTGAGGGTTGAGATCCATTATACAGTATATCAAACCATTTGCTTGCCTGTCAGTGACCCAAGTATAAGTCTGGGAGGGGAAAGACAGGAGGCAGCGTGGTGGTGATGGGGGGGGGGGGGGGGGGGGCAGAGGGGGGTGGGTGAGGGCGCAGAAGTTGGAGAGGTAAATACAGATCCTATTGCCACAAAGCACTGAAATTTGCTGCAGAGCACGTTTCACTTCAGTGTCCATGGTCTTGCCCTGTTTGAGATTAGTAGCAGTACATTGCACTGTAATGTGGGTGTTGTTGGCATGGCACTAATGTTGGATTCCACGTGATTTGCCACTCAGCATCTTGCACGTTGGTACTGTTTGCCTGGTGCCACATGGCACTTGCCTTTCATTTAGACGAGGATGCATTCGTGAGAAGCTTTGGAGTAGGTGGAAAGAAGAGTGCTCTGCTCGGTGTAATGCTTCAGTTTCAGTTGTGCGAGGTTCAACATTACTAATTCAGCCCTCAGAAGAATATAGTGGGCAAATCATGCTGCGTTTCTTCAAGCCACAATTGTAATAAATATTGCATGAAGTATAATTAACCCTTTGGTGGCTTTCAAATCTTTTCACACTGGTACCCTACAGTACTAAGGGTCCATGTTTTATTCTGTTGAGGAGAATTCATAAAGGATGCACAACAGGGATTGCTAGTTTATGAAAAATAAATAATTGAGTGGTGCCAGGTCACATAACTCACAAATGCCGTTGGCAAAAGCAAGCTACGTCCCTGGATGGTACAAGTGTTTCATATTTCATAAGACATTAATCTCAGTCATGTTCTTTGTTTGTTTTGCTTTGGTTCCAAAGTATTATTAGCATTTAAAATATGAAAGGGAGTTGTAAAATTAATAATTACTGCCTTTCCTCGGCATCTTTGCCATTATTTGAGATGGCTGATAGGGGATCTGAATATTCAATATGTAATGTTTGGTGATCAAACTCATTCCTTCACTATAACACAAGAATTTGAAACATTTTAGGACATACAGGGCTAATCCACTGTCCGGTCTCCAGCATCTCTATTCTACCTCCAGTGGATAGAAAAATATGCTTCCGGAGTTAGGCTGAGGGATAGCTTAATTTTACACAGAGCATGTCTCCAAATTAATCAGAAATCGAGTAACCAGTTCAGGTGATGGTTTCGCTGTTGTGAAGCGGAAGTCAAACTGATAATTCATACTTCTTCAAATTAGGGATGCAACAATCAGTTGAATGTTAAATTTACACTGTCTCTGAAAATGAGTTCTGATTATAATTTAACTACCCTTGTTCAGTAAAGTGAGGTTATGATATTTGACATTTGGTGATCATTTTAAACAGCACAATTTACTCCAATATATTTCCTGAGAATTGGAATTCTGCCTATATTGAAAACAGGAGCAGGCCGGATAACCCTTTCGACAAGAAAGCCCCTTCTCAGAAATTCCATCATTTTTTAATTCTGTATTAAACTATCTTAACACAATAAAATAAATAGCTTACACTTAACGGTTAAACAATTCTTAACAATAAAATAAAATTCTGTTTCCTCCTAAATTATACCTGCTTTACCTTCAATTAAGCAAAGCCCATCACTGGTCAAAAGCCACTTCGAAATAAAGTTAGTGAACAAAGAGATACTTGCTGTATGGAGATGTGTTGGAAAGATTGTTTGAGGAGAGAAGTCCATTGGTCTGTGTCAGACTATTGATTAAGTTCACAGCATTTGGCAAAAATTGCTGTTAAGCCCGCAGTGATTCCCAATCCTCAGCCATGCAAATTTATGAAACAAGAAAAAGATGAATTAAATAGGGCACACATTGTGATTGACAGCTTCCACAAACACAGCTGTGAGCCGTGTTTAATTCAACTTTTTCTTGGTTCAGTAACTCGAAAGTGCTCTGACCACAATGTTCACAAACATTAAGTACTTCAAAGACAATTAAGTGCAATTCTGTATAATATTATACAAACCTCCGACCAGCAGGTGGCAGTACGACAGTGTAAGTTCACGCTCCACGGGTCTGTGTAACATCACCCCAGGGTGATGTGGCTGTGTTTGCACTGTGAGCGGGTCAATATACAAGGAAGGAGAGTGATGATCACTCGCTGTGAGGTTGGCTTTAGTGCTCTTCAGTCTATGTCATATTCTGACTCCTGTCTTTCTGCTGACAGTGCACTCACACCAACCACCTGTACGTGGTCTGCATTGGAGGCTCCTGATCTAGGATCACTATGCCTGGGGGCAGGGGGTTAGGGGAGCAGAAGGTAACAGGGAATGGGGGGGTGCAGGCCAGCCCTCTGTGAGGAATAATGTGACAGAGGCTTTGCATGTATCAGGCACATCATGGTTTAATTGTGAACGTTCAAAACCCTCATTGTCCCCAGCTACAGATGGTGCCCCCCCTCCCCACTCACCCACAAGCACCCACTCAGTGGTCCTCAATGTTCTTAAACTTCCCAACTCTGCCGCCACATCTAGGTGCATCCCCAGGATGCACATTAGAGGTGGGGGAAGCCTGCTCTTCCCGCACCCTGTGTCCGTTGATGCCCCTGGTGGGCGTCCTCTGGAGGAGCTGGAGCCGGAGAGCACCGACTGACTTACCGATGTCACTGGCATCGCTGTGCCAGCCTGTTCTGCGCGCTGACCTTGAGCTGGTGTCAGGAAGGGGGAATTCGGGTGAGGTGGACACCGCCGCTGTCTCCCTGTCTAAAGGCACCCGGTTGGCCTTCAGCGCTATCCCCTCCCGAACGTTGCACGTGGGACCCTGGAGATGTCCATGGGACGGAAAGGCAGCTGGAGTGAGCTACAGAAGCCTCTGCGTTATCTTGCCCTGCCGGATCTGAAACCTCCCCGTTGTCTGCACCATGGTGTTGACACCCTTGTTGATGCTTCTCAGTGTCTGGGCCACATGCTCGACTGCCACGGAAATGCTCACCTGTGCCTGAGACATGCTCTGGAGTACCTTGGCAATGTCCACCTATGTCTGGGACACGTCCCCAATGACTGTGACATGCTGGCGAGGCCACGACCACTCAAGGCACTGATGTCATACTGGGGTCGCCACCCTAGCAATGTTGGCCTCGGTGCCATGTATTGCCGGCGCCATCTCCTGCACCTGCAGCCTTTGGGACCCCTCCAATCAACTATGCACATGCCGGAGTGTTGCTGGCACCCCATTCTGAATCTCACGGCCATATCCTAGCATCGGCATCAGCCCTGGGAGAACCTTGTCCAGAGGCTCAGCATCTGACCGGGGCTCAGCTGAGTCCTGGGATCCAGCATTCCTCCGACTGCTGTCTCCCTTCGACGTTCCTGCCTCCACCTGATGTGCATCAGCAACTGTGTGGCATTCACCAGATTGTGCCCCAGAGACCTGACCACTAATGTTGCTCACCGAGGCGCTGGTGGAAGGTGTCAGCGATAGCTGTGGTGCCTTGAAGGTAACAACCTCTGAACTCTCCTCTGAAGTGTTCTCTTGAGTGGCATGTGACCCCAGATGTCCCGATCCCATTGGTTGGAGATCTTGCGAGAGAACGGACATTTGGTCAGTGAGAGGGAAGGACCGTTTTCTCGGACACATGAACAACTCACTTGAGACAGGTCATCTGAGTGAAGGGGCAGTGGATCCTCACCTCTGCAGCACAGGCCAGCCTCGCTGCCAATGACTGCTGTCTCCACGATAAACCCCGTGATTTCCAGGGCCCGTTCCTCACAGGGGTTGTGTGGTAAACCACTGTGTTGCATTGTGTTGTGTTGTACATGCCTGGGCTTGTCCCAGCTGGCTCCGCCTGTGGCTCCTCCCCTCGGGCTCATGTATAAAGGTGGCTAGTCTCCACCATCGCCAGGGGGCTAGCTGTTTAGTGTATTCAACTCTCAGTTACATTCATCACTTGTCGTGTGATTGTTGATGGCATATCAATTTAATACACTAAACTTTTAAGATGAACTCATCACTCAAGCCTGACCCACAGGCAGCCGACGCCACAGAAACTTTTGAGCACTGGCTAAGCTGCTTCAAAGCGTACCTCACATCCTTCACCGAAGACTTCACAGACATAGAACATAGAATGATACAGCGCAGTACAGGCCCTTCGTCCCTCGATGTTGCACCGACATGGAAAAAATCTAAAGGCCATCTAACCTACACTATGCCCTTATCATCCATATGCTTATCCAATAAATTTTTAAATGCCCTCAATGTTGGCGTGTTCACTACTGTTGCAGGCAGGGCATTCCACGGCCTCACCACTCTTTGCGTAAAAAACCCACCTCTGACCTCTGTCCTATATCTATTACCCCTCAATTTAAGGCTATGTCCCCTCGTGCTAGCCACCTCCATCCGCGGGAGAAGGCTCTCGCTGTCCACACTATCTAACCCTCTGATCATTTTGTATGCCTCTATTAAGTCACCTCTTAACCTTCTTCTCTCTAACGAAAACAACCTCAAGTCCATCAGCCTTTCCTCATAAGATTTTCCCTCCATACCAGGCAACATCCTGGTAAATCTCCTCTGCACCCGTTCCAAAGCTTCCACGTCCTTCCTATAATGAGGCGACCAGAACTGTACGCAATACTCCAAATGCGGCCGTACTAGAGTTTTGTACAACTGCAACATGACCTCATGGCTCCGGAACTCAATCCCTCTACCAATAAAGGCCAACACACCATAGGCCTTCTTCACAACCCTATCAACCTGGGTGGCAACTTTCAGACCTCCAGAAGAAGCAGATCCTCCATGCACGGCCTGTCTTTTCAACTCCGGGAGCACAGACAGCTTCATTCACTCAGATACGGTAAGGCGCTGCTCCCTCCCAATTTTACCCACAACCCAGAAAATCTGCCTGGCTTCCGGATCCCATGCTGTAGAAATCCGGAGGTACTGTGTCGCAACTCTTACTGTACAAGGCAAAGAGTACACTAACTTCAAACTCTACGTCCTTCCCCATCTCTGCGCTGCCCTATTACTGGGGCTCGACTTCCAGTGCCACCTCCAAAGCTTTACTTTAAAGTTTGGTGGACCCCTGCCCCCCCTCACCGTCTGTAGCCTCGCGCCCCTTAAGGTCGACCAACCCTTGCTCTTCGCAAACTTCACCCCGGACTGTAAGCCCGTCGCTACCAGAAGCAGACGCTACAGTGCCCAGGACAGGGCCTTTATCAGGTCAGAGGTCCAGCGACTCCTACGAGAGGGGATCATTGAGGCTAGTACCAGCCCCTGGAGAGCCCAAGTGGTGGTCGCCAAGACTGGGGAGAAGCACCGGATGGTCATCGATTATAGCCAGACCATCAACCGGTACACGCAGCTCGATGCGTACCCCCTCCCCCTATCTGACATGGTCAATCAGATTACGCAGTATCGAGTCTTCTCCACAGTTGACTTGAAGTCCGCATACCACCAGCTCCCTATCCACCCAGAGGACCACCAATACACTGCCTTCGAGGCAGATGGCCGCCTCTACCTCTTCCTCAGGGTCCCCTTCAGCGTCACCAATGTGATCTTAGTCTTCCAAAGAGAAATGGACCGAATGGTTGGCCAGTATGGGCTGTGGGCCACTTTCCCATACTTAGACAATGTCACCATCTGCGGCCATGACCAGCAGGACCATGACGCTAAACTCCTGAACCTCACCGATAATAAAGAAAAATGCATTTTCCGCACAACCCGCCTAGCCATCCTCGGCTACGTCATGGAACACGGAGTCCTGGAGCCCGAGCCCGACTGCATGAGACCCCTCCTGGAACTCCCCCTCCCCCACTGCCCCAAGGCCCTGAAGAGATGCCTGGGGTTCTTTTCGTATTATGCCCAGTGGGTCCCCAATTAGGTGTCAAGGCCCGTCCACTTATAAAATCCACCATTTTTCCCCTGACGGCTGAGGCCCGCCAGGCCTTCAATCGCATCAAGACAGATATTGCCAAAGCCACGATGAACGCTGTGGACGAGTCCATCCCATTCCAAGTGGAGAGCGATGCGTCGGACTTTGCTCTGGCCGCTACCCTCAACCAGCCGTGGCTTTCTTCTCCCGTACCCTCCATGCCTCCGAAATTCAACACTCCTTCATCAAAACGGAAGCCCAAGCCATCGTAGAAGCTTTGCGACATTGGAGGCATTACCTGGCCGGCAGACAATTCACTCTCCTCACTGACCAATGGTCGGTTGCCTCCATGTTCAATAACACACAGCGGGGCAAGATCAAGAATGACAAGATACTGAGGTGGAGGATTGAGATCTCCACCTACAACTACAATATCTTGTATCGACCTGGGAAGCTCAATGAGCCCCCAGATGCCCGATCCCGCGCTACATGTGCCAGCGCACAAGTAGACTGTGGTAGTCACCACTGTTTGTATAATACGTATATGAGAGGTAATACGGTAAGGCTCCTGTACTACAGGTACGGGGATAGATCCCTGCCTGCTGGCTCCGCCCAGTAGGCAGAGTATAAATGTGTGTGCTCACCGAGCCGCAGCCATTTCGGCAGCAGCTGCAGGAGGCAACATATCTCTGCTTAATAAAGCCTCAATTACTCTCTACTCTAGTCTCGTTGTAATTGATAGTGCATCAATTTATCAAGCAGAGATTTTATAACGATGGACCTATGCATCAAGCCAGATCGCCTGCAGTTGCACCCTCAAGCAGACAACGCCATGTCGGCCTTCGATCACTGGCTAGCTTGCTTTCAAGCTGACATCGGATCAGCGACAGAACAACCCTCAGAAGCACAGAAATTCCAGATCCTGTACATAGATAGAATTTACAGTGCAGAAGGAGGCCATTCGGCCCATCGAGTCTGCCCCGGCTCCTGGAAAGAGCACCTTACCCAAGGTCAACACCTCCACCTATCTCCATAACCCAGTAATCCCACCCAACACTAAGGGCAATTTTGGACACTAAGGGCAATTTATCATGGCCAATCCACCTAACCTGCACATCTTTGGACTGTAGGAGGAAACCGGAGCACCCGGAGGAAACCCACGCACACATGGGGAGGATGTGCAGACAGTGACCCAAGCCGGAATCGAACCTGGGACCCTGGAGCTGTGAAGCAATTGTGCTATTCACGATGCTACCGTGCTGCCCACTGTACACACGGTTGAGCTCCGATATTTTTTCACTTATCCGGGATGCGCCCAACTACGCTGAGGCCATGGCGCTTCTGAAAGAAACTACATCCGGCTGATCAAAAAACTCTACGCCAGGCACCTCCTGTCCAAGCGGCAACAACTCCCTGGTGAGTTATTGGACGATTTCTGGCATGCCCTGGTGAGGGACTGCGATTGCCAGGCAGTTTCGGCCGTTAAACATACTGAACTCCTAATCAGGGATGCTTTCGTTACGGGCATAGGGTCGGCGTACATCCGCCAGCGCCTCATAAAAGGGGTACCCTCGTCAACCTCGTGGCGACCAAGAAACTCGCAACCTCACTAACGGTAGCCTTCCATAATGTACAAGCGTACGGCCCCGACTGCACGGCGCCCCCCTCATAGACATCGTGGGCCCCACCACCGGCCGCCCCCAGCCAACCCCAAGCCTGTGCCGCGCGGCAGCCAGCAAACGCCCGGGGGGCCCAAGCACCCCCGGCAGCACTGCCCGGCGCGGAGCGCACTCTGCAAGACCTGCGGGAAGAAGGGGCATTTTGCTGCGGTGTGCCAGGCCCGGTCGATCACCGCTGTATCCAGGCCCATTGTTCCTGCATCCCCCACGTGCGACCCTTGGACGCCGCCATTTTCATCCCCGTAGCCCACGTGCTGCCCGTGGGCGCCGCCATCTTCCTCTCAGCAGAACACGTGCGGCCCGTGGGCACCGCCATCTTTAATGCCACCCTCCACGTGTACCCCATGGCCGCCGCCATCTTCGCCGCCATTTTGGACGGCACCTCAGGACCCCTACTCGTCGGGCACCTCATCTGGCCGCTCAACGCCTGTAACCGCCGCCGACCAGCCCGGGGCTCACCAAATCCGGCCGCAGCTCGCCTCCATCACGCTCGAACAGTCCCGGCCACACAACATCGCAACCGCGACGATGACGGTGAAAGTCAATGGCCACAAGACTACCTGCCTTCTCGACTCTGGGAGCACGGAGAGCTTCATCCACCCTGCTACTGTAAGGCGCTGCTCCCTCACGGTACACCCCGTTACCCAAAGAATCTCCCTGGCCTGCGGATCCCACTCTGTCGGGTACTGCACCTCCACCCTCATCATCCAGGGCGTAGAGTTCAGCGACTTCCGGCTCTACATCCTCCCCAACCTCTGCGCGGCCCTGTTACTCGGCCTGGACTTCCAGTGCAACCTCCAAAGTCTCACTCTGAAATTCGGCGGGCCCCTACCACCTCTCACCGTATGCGGCCTCACGACCCTTAAGGTCGACCCACCTTCCCTGTTTGCGAACCTCACCCCGGATTGCAAACCCGTCGCCACCAGGAGCAGATGGTACAGTCCCCAGGACAGGACTATCATCAGGTCGGAGGTCCAGCGGCTGCTGCGGGAAGGCATCATCGAGGCCAGCAACAGCCCCTGGAGAGCCCAAGTGGTAGTTGTAAAGATTGGGGAGAAACACAGGATAGGCATTGACTACAGTCAGACCATTAATTGGTACACGCAGCTCGACGCATACCCCCTCCCACGCATATCTGATATGGACAATCAGATTGCATAGTATCATGTCTTCTCTACAGTGGACCTGAAATCTGCCTACCACCAGCTCCCTGTCTGGGTTCTGGGGTTCTTCTCATAATATGCCCAGTGGGTCCCTAACTATGCGGACAAGGCCCACCCACTCATCCACTCCACAGTTTTCCCCCTGATGGCTGAGGCTCATCAGGCCTTCAACCGTATCAAGGCCGACATCGCCAAGGCCGCGATGCACGCGGTCGACGAGACCCTCCCCTTTCAAGTCGAGAGCGATGCATCAGACGTCACTCTGGCCGCCACCCTCAACCAGGCGGGCAGGCCCATGGCATTCTTTTCCTGCACCCTCCATGCCTCCGAAATTCGGCACTCCTCTGTCGAAAAGGAGGCCCAAGCCATCATTGAAGCTGTGCGGCATTGGTCGGTTGCCTTCATGTTCAATAATACACAGCAGGGCAAGATCAAAAATGATATAATCTTGAGGTGGAGGATCGAGCTCTCCACCTACAATTAGGAGATTTTGTATCGCCCTGGCACATTTCACATCTATCCTCCACCTCCGGGAAGAACCTACTCATACGGTTTCTTGTTAAGTGGGCTCTATGTACCACTTTTAGCTGCGTCAGGCTGAGCCTTGCTCACGTGGAGGTGGAGTTGACCTATGGAGTGCTTCGCTCCAGAGGCCCCACCCTATTTCAATCCCCAGATCTTCCTCCCATTTCTTTCTTGTTGCATCTAATACGGTGTCAGCCCTTTCTACCAGTCGGTCATACATGTCGCTACAGGTCCCTTTATCTAGGATGCATGTGTCCAGTAACTCTTCCAGTAATGTCTATCATGGCAGTTCTGGATACGTCCTTGTCTCCTTTCGTAGGAAGTTTTTGAGTTTAATCATAGAATTTACAGTGCAGAAGGTGGCCATTCGGCCCATCGAGTCTGCACCGGCTCCTGGAAAGAGCACCCTACCCAACGTTAACACCTCCCCCCTATCCCCATAACCCGGCAACACTAAGGGCAATTTTGGACACACTAAGGGCAATTTATCATGGCCAATCCATCTAACCTGCACATCTTTGGACTGTGGGAGGAAACCAGGGCACCCGGAGGAAACCCATGCACACACGGGGAGGATGTGCAGACTCCACACAGACAGTGACCCAAGCCGGAATTGAACCTGGGACCCTGGAGCTGTGAAGCGATTGTGCTATCCACAATGCTACCGTAGCTCATTCCCCCTGGCTAGCTGGAATTTCTCTGTCAGTTAATCCATTGCCCCCCCCCCCCCGCCCCCCTCCATACAAACGCCATGATTAGTTTGTCTAATGCTTTGAAAAAGGCCTTGGGGATGTAGATCAGAATGGATCTAAGTAGGAAGAGGAACCTGGGCAGTACGTTCATTCTGATCATCTGGACTCTCCCCGCGAGGGAGAGCGGGAGTGTGTTCCATCTTTGCAGGTCCTTTTTTACTTCCTCCGTCAGACTGGTCAGGTTCCATTTGTGGATCTCTTTCCAGTCATTGGATCCCCAGGTAGCGGAATTTGTGTCGGGCTTGTTTAAATGGCAGTATCGTTACTGCTGCCCTCCCTACCTGTGGGTGTACCGGGAAGATCTCGCTTTTGCTCATGTTGAGTTTGTAGCTCGAGAAGGCTCCAAACTCTTTCAGGAGCGCGATGATTCCGTCCATGCTGCTTTGTGGGTCCGAAATGTAGAGGAGCAGGTCACCTGCATAGAGTGAGAGTCTGTGCTCTCTGCCTCCCCTTCGGATCCCCCTCCAGTTTGTTGCTGCTCTGAGAGCAATCACTAATGGTTCGATCGCTAGAACGAACAGCAGCGGGGACAGTGGGCATCCCTGCCTGGTGCCCCTGTGCAGCTGGAAGTATCAGGAGTTGGTGTTGTTTGTCTGTACGCTCGCCATGGGAGCGTTGTATAGGAGTTTTACCCAGGAGGTGTACCCTATTCCAAGCCCGAACCGCTCCAGTGCCTCTATGAGGTATTTCCATTCGACTGTGCCGAAGGCCTTTTCTGCGTTCAGGGAGACGATCACCTCTGGTGTTCTCTCCCCGGATGGGGTCATTATCACGTTTACCTGGTTCCTGATGTTCGAGGTTAGCTGCCTACCTTTGACAAAACCCGTCTGGTCCTCTGCGTCCTCCTCTGGTACGCAGTCTTCTAGCCTTTTGGCTAGGATTTTGGCCAGTATTTTGACATCTGTGTTCAGCAGAGATATGGGTCTGTGTGACCCACATTCCATTGGGTCTTCATCTTTCATAGGTATCAGCAAGATTGAGGCCTGTGCTAGCGTAGGTGGCAGTGTGCCCCTAGCTAGCGAGTCTGTGAACATCTCCCACAGGTGCGGGACCAGCGCTGTCGCAAATATTTTGTAGAAGTCCGCCTGGAATCCGTCCGGTCCCGGCGCCTTCCCCGTCTGCATGGAGCTAATGCTGTCCATGATCTCTCCCAGTGCTAGTGGTGCTTCCAGGCCCCGTTTTCTGCCCTCCCCCATGACTGGTATGTCCCGTCCATCAAGGAAACAAACGTTTCTCCCAGACTCCCCCATTGGGGGCTCTGAGGTGTACAGCCCTTGGTAGAAGGTCTTGAAGGTTTTGTTAATCTTTTCTCATTCTGTTTCTAATGTTCCTCTGGTATCCCTCATTTGTGCAATTTCTCTGCTGGCTGCCTGCTTTCACAGCTGGTGTGCCAACAGGCGGCTGGCTTTGTCTCCGTGTTCGTATCGGGTCCCACGTGCCTGGCGGAGTTGGTGTACTGCTTTCCTGGTGGAGAGCAGATCAAAGTTCCTTTGTAACTCTTTCCTCTCCGCCAGGAGCTCTACGGTCGGGGCCTCAGAATATTTACGGTCTACCTCCAGTATGGAATCGACCAGCTGCTACCTAGCCGCCCTTTCCTCCCTATCTCGTCGAGCTTTGAAAGTGATAATTTCCCCTCTTACTATGGCCTTGAGCACTTCCCAGAATGTGTAGGCTGAAACCTGCCTGTTTTGGTTGTTCTCCGTGTACTCTGCTATGGCCTGTGATATCTTTTCGTTGAAGGCATTGTCTGCTAGTAGGGCAATGTCCAACCGCCATGTGGGTCATTGGGCCCTCCCCGTCTCCAGCCTCACGTCCATGTAGTTTGGAGCGTGGTCGAATATCACAATTGCGGAATATTCCACTTTGTCTATCCCTGGAAGCAGCATTTTCCCCACCACAATGAAGTCAATTCTGGTATATACGTTGTGAACTGGGGAGAAGAAGGAGAACTTCTCCCCTGCATGGGTGAACCTCCAGGGACCCACCGCTCCCATCTGTTCCATAAAGTGATCGAGTTCCCTTGCCATGCTTGAAGTTTTCCCCGTTTTGGAGCTTGATCTGTCAGTCGTTGGATCCTGTGCACAGTTGAAGTCCCCCCATCCCACATGATTAATCAGTGCGTCGCTGTGTCGGGGATTTCTGCCATGATCTTTTTAATGAAGCTCGTGTCATCCCAGTTGGGCGCGTCCACGTTAACTAATACTACCGGTGCCCCATTCAGGGCCCCGCTAACCATGAAAATGAAAAATGAAAATCACTTATTGTCGCGAGTCGGCTTCAATGAAGCTACTATGAAATAGTCGCCACATTCCGGCGCCTGTTCGGGGAGACTGGTACGGGAATTGAACCGTGCTGCTGGCCCGCCTTGGTCTGCTTTCAAAGCCAGCGATTTAGCCCAGTGTGCGAAACCAGCCATTCCCCTGATGGTCCGTAACCACCATCGACGCCCTAAACATCGTCTTCTTGCTGATCAGTATTCTGCATGGCATTAACAACTCACGTGTGACAATTTATCTGGTTGGCGGCGGATGGATCTTCACCTCTGGGCCAGACGCCAACCTCTATGTTGGTGACCGATCTGTCCTCGACCACCCCCGCAACCTCCAGGGAACGTCCTCCTAGGGGGTGAGGGCTCTAATGTCCGGCACCCCTCTGCCCGTCTGAGCCCATCCACAAAGAGGGCATCGTGGGCCGCACACTTTGTTCATCGCAGTGGTAGGGGGGAGGGGGGGGGGGGGGAGAACGATGGTGGTGCTGGGGGTGATGGGGGAGATTGGGGGCAAGGGGGTGGGGACAGGTGTGGACTGCACTGCTGGACATGCGTGGGCCAAGGCACGCTATGGTGCTGGGCAGGGCGGTTCCAGACACATGGTCATCGGGGGATGGGGATGGGGTGGGCGGGGCCAGTGTCAGTGGCTGGTGCCAACCCACCCATGCGGCCCGTTGACGTCGTTGATCTTTTTACGGCAGTGGGTGCCGGTCCTCCTGGTGATGCTCCCTGAGTGACAGCTGCTGCTCTGATCCCCTCGGGGGAACAGGACATCAGTCTGGACTCGACCGCGTCCAACAATCTGGCCAGGCCAGCATCCCTGAATCGTGGGGATTGTCTCCTCGGTGTCATGGCAGCGAGCTGTGTGGGGTGTGCTCTGCAGGATTGATTTAAGTGCTGTTCCCCCTTTTTCGTCGGGAGTTGGCGGACACGATCCCGATGAATCAGCCGGCAGGACCAGCATTTTGGGCATGAAGCCCGTGCGGCTCGTTAAGTGGACCAATTAATGTTTGATGCCAGTGAAGGCCTCCCGGCTTGAGCATTGAGAAGCTCGCGGCAGGTCCCGCTTGCTACCGCACTTAGAAATCACTCCCTATATCTTTGTGTCAATCTCTTTTCCTAAATGGCATAATAAGGAATTGCACTACGGCGTTAAGTAGCAGTGACAGATGGACCTGAACAATACAGAGCTGGATGTCTCCTATAAACGTCCATCAGAACAATAAAAACATCTCCTAGGGTGGAGAAGTCATTCTTCCAGCGACTATTGTCTCGTTGAAACATGGTTTTATTTATATACTCTGGGCCGACAAACATGGTAGATCGACAAACACTGCCACTTATAAACATGTGGATGGAAGAGTGAGCAATATTCCAAGATTCTGCAATAAATTCATCGGCGTTTTCCGAAATGGATGTTTTGATCTGAATCTTGCCATCCACCAAAGTTTCTGGGGCATTGATAGAAAGAATGGAAATGAGTGTCACTAGTGTGAAGGAACCACAAGCTAATAAAGAATATTTTAACATACCCTATACATATATACTGTTGAAAACTGTAAAATGTTAATTTGTTTCCCTGCTGGTTAGAATAGATACAGAGTTGTTTTATGTATGTGCTGGAATTGAATTCAGCATCATTTAATATTTGCAATGTGATTCCAGCAACTTAAGGCAAAAAACCAAATGAAACTCACTTCAATAAACTGGCAATGGTAATGAATCCCATCAACACCTTCAAAATCAGATGAACCATGTCCAAAATGTATTTATGATTCTTCAATAAATCCGAGCAATATTTAAAAATATTGTGTACTCCTTAGCTTTCCTGCATTTTAAGGGGATTTCACCATTGTCCTCAACTGGATGAGCAGAACATGTCTGACTCCAGATTGCTCTGTAACTATCACCTACGGCTGTCAGTGAGCGGCTCGGCAAAAGCAGGTGAGTAGAAGTGATCCGGCCAATATGTATTGTTATGGACCAGGATTTAGAGACCACAAAGTGTATCATGGAGTTCACCTGACCCACAACGTTTAATAGACTGTGGTATAGGGAGCACACGGCCCACTCTGTAGGTGTGGTACAGCAGAAATGGGAAAGTATTTTTTAAAGCAAAACAATGTTTATTCTATGAACACAAGTTAACCTTTTTAAAACATACAGTGAATATCTTAGCAACCATTAATTCAAATACAACCCCCAAAGGCTACAACACTAAGTAATCCTTTAAGCTTTCCTTTTAACATTCATACGACTTAAAGACAAAACATTTAACAGAAGCACATCAGGTTAAAGTCACTACTGAAAACATTTATAATTCTGAATTCACCAAATGATCAAGAGATAGTCTTTTGATCACAGAGAGAACAGCTGTACAACTGCTTGGTCTTGTTTCAGCTCCAACACTGAAATCGAAACTAAAATACATCCTGCAGCAAACAGCCTAAAACAAAAGTAAATAGCTGACAGACAGCCCTGCCCCACCCACTCTCTGACATCACTGCAGTAATAAACACTCATTTCTTAAAGGTACATTTCTTAAACACCCATTTCTTAAAGGTACTCTCACATGACAGTATCTTCAAACCCCATTCAAAAATATGTTGCCTCTCTCCCAAAAAGTTGTGTGTCTGCAACAGATACCAATTGGAAGTACTGGGGAATTCAGATAATAATATGCCAAATATAACTGCAACAGAAGGAGTGTAGCAGTTCAAGAAAAAGGCTCACCATCACCTTCTCAAAGGTAATTGGAATGGGCAATAAATATTGGCCTTGCCAGTAAAGCCCGCTTCTTAAAAATAAAAAAATACAATGGTCTGTCCAATCAGCCTGAGAAGTAGCAAGTGTTACTTAATAAAGACAAGTCAGTTCAGATAGCTCTGGTTTTATATTCCACCATTAAAGTCGCAAGATCTTTAATAACATTTAAGCAACCAAATGAATGATGAAAGAAAATATCCCTAAATGTGCGGCTCGGCGGCATAGTGGTTAGCACTGCTGCCCCACAGCCCCAGGGACCCGGGTTCGATTCCGGCCTTGTCTGTATGGAGTTTGCACGTTCGCCCCGTGTCTGCATGGGTTTCCTCCGGGTGCTCTGATTTCCTCTCACAGTCCAAACGATGTCCAGGTTAGGTGGATTGGCCATGCTAAATGTTTTTTAAATTCATTCTTGGAATGTGGGTATCACTGGCTGGGCCATGCCCATCCCTATTTGCCCTTGAGTGGCTCGCTAGGCCATTTCAGAGGGGCCAGTTAAAAGTTAACTGCATCACTGTGTGGCTCTGGAGTCACACGTAGGCCAGACCAGGTAAGGATGGCAGATTTCCTTCCCTAAAGGACATAAGTGAACCAAGTGGGTTTTTACAACAATTGTCAATGGTTTCATGGTCATCATTAGACTTTCAATTCCAGATTTTTGATTGAATTCAAATGTCACCATCTGCCATGGCTTTTGAACCTGGGACCCCAGAGCATCACCCTGGGTCTCTGGAGTACTTGTCGAGTGGCAAGTACGTCACAGCCTCCTCAGTGTCCCCTTGGTGTTCATGGATATGCAGGTTAGGTGGGGTTACAGGGATGGGGCAGGGTGGGCAGGGGTGTGGACCTAGGTAGGGTACTCTGCCGGAGGGTCAGTGCAGACTCGATGGGCCAAATGGCCTCCTTCGGTACTCCAGGGATTCTGTGGTCCTCTTGCAAGATGGGAATGATGTGAAGACTGAGACGTACGGGGTTAATAACGTAAATGTTTGTGTGATTGGTGGTAGCTTCATGACCATTTTAGTTTTCATTTTAGTTTGGCATTCTGTCTAATTCAAATCATACATTCCTTGCCTAACACAAAATTACAAGGGTGAATTGGGCTGGCCATATAATAAAAAAAAGATGACACGGTGCAGTGTCTTGTATTATCCTCTAACTGCTCAAATATTAAACTTTCTTTCCTGGAAAGTATGATTACCCTGGGGGCCTCTGTAAAGTCAATCCTGTCGCCACACAGATAGGTGTGATGTTTAAATAAATGTTCGTGACCTCTCACTAATACCAAGGTCAGCCTCCAGCTAAACAAATGGAATAGTCAAACTGAATGTTTTGACAGTCAGCCAAAGCCATTTATTCTTCTTACATATAAAGGCATTAGGTTTCTTCAGAAAATGGAAATTTGGCTTGAAAGAAAGGAACTAGTCAAGCAGGATAGAAAGTACGAATGCAAATTGGGCTTTAATATGGAATAGTGTTCGGTCTTGGGTGTGGGTAGGGAGTTAAAGCGATAAAATTAATTGTCCATTGGGAACCCAAGATTTCTCGCTGCTGTGTTAGGCTGCGTTCAAACAATCCCCTCAGTAAAACAAGTTGACAATTAAAAGATTAATTCCGCAATTGGAGTGATATTGACACTGATTTTCAAGTTTAATATGTGATCCAAGGGTTCCTGCTCTTCCTAAACTTTCCACTGACAGAAAAGTGATAATGTAATCGCAATTAAAGAGGTCAACTAATCCCAGGAAACTGTCGCACTGCATGCTCAGTACACAAGCTGCTTCTTTATCTGCCACTGAATAAAGGAAATTGTACTTTTGCTGAGAGTTGACGTTCTACCTTTTACATGTTTCTCCCTACATTTTGAAGGTTTGATCGACCACCGTCACTTATTTTACCTCGGATTGGACGTCTGATGGTCTCCAGCGACAACAGCGGCCTGCATGTCGCAGTGATGGTGCCAGATATCTGCAGCCTTCTGAAAGAAATTTGCTGCTAATTAGATCTGGGTTTACAGTAGCTGTCAAAATAATTTAATCATCCTTTTCCTTGCATTCTTAAATGATGCCACACCTGTGACTTAAGCACAGGTAGAGGCTTGAGTGGAGGTAGATGCAGGCCGCTCAGAGCCCTGCTCTAACTGCTGAGAGTTTCTTGGGCAAGTTGTTTGGATATCGGAGCAGGGGAAGGTCCTACCAAAGATTGTCACCGTGCCATATCTTTCACCCCGGCGTAATTGATTATGCATCGGGGGATTTTGTGCCATCTTCCGTGGCAGGGTGGGTTTGATGGCGTGGATTTCATCCATCATACACAGGTGCCCTATTACAAAGGCGACCGACATCACCGACCCACCGTTGAAGAAAGAATTTGGACATCCATGAATACTCTGAGGCTGGAGGGATTTTGTGCGGAGGCAAGTTTCGACCGTCTGGTACCTGCCGCCCCAGGGCCCACAGGATAAGGTGGTGTCGAGAACAGGAGTGGGAGAGGGGAAGGTCTCAGAGATCAATAAGGAGCTGATGGAGTAGGAGGGGGGCCCCGATAGGGGAGGTGAAGAGAAAGTGGGAAGAAGAGCTAGGTGGGGAGTGCACCAGGCTCAACCTGATACAGTTTAAGATGGTCCACAGGGCACACATGACTGTGGCCCGGATGAGCAGGTTGTTTGAGGGGGTGGAAGATAGGTGTAGCCGCTGTGCGGGGGTTCCTGCTAACCATGTCCACATGTTTTGGGCGTGTCTGAAACTGAGGGGTTTCTGGCAGGGGTTTGCTGACGTCATGTCAGAGGTGTTACAAATGAGGGTGGTGCCAAGTCCAGAGGTGGCGATCTTTGGTGCGTTGGGAGACCCGGGAGCCCAGCGGGTGAGAGAGGCCGACGTCCTGGCCTTTGCCTCCCTGGTGGCAAGGAGACGGATCTTACTAGGGTGGAGGGACTCGGTGCCCCCGAAGTCGGGGGTGTGCGTTAGTGACATGGCAGGCTTTCTCAGACTTGAAAAAATGTAATTTGCCTTGAGGGGTTCGTTGCAGGGATTTGCTCAGAGGTGGCAGCCGTTCATCGACTTCATTGAGAAAGATTAAGCTGTCAGCAGGGTGGGGGGGGGGGGGTCGGGGTGGGGGGGGGGGGGGGGGGTAGGGGAGACATGGCAGGTGTTTGAGGAAGGTGGCACTGTTTGTGTAAGCCAGATTGGCTGGGGTTTGTGCCCCGGGGGAGGGGGGGGGGGGGTTTGTTGGGTATATTATTGTGGTTTTATTTTTAATGAAATTTGATGTTTAATATTGTTCAAATGGTAAATGCCTCAATAAAATATTTTCTAAAATAAAGGCTGGAAGATAGACCTCCCCGAGATAATGAATCTGGAAGATCCACCTGTTAGACACACCCCCTCCCCACCCATTGCTGTGGTGTTGCAGGGTCCAGGGTCCATCGCAAACTACAAAGGCAGTCCCACGCCTTCTCCAGGTAAGTCCCGACGTTTGCATGCCACGTTACTCCAGACATGTTCTTGACCAGTGCGTATTACTGCTGCCATAATCGAGAATCGGGTGTGGAGTATGATTATGTGTCATTTGCATCCCATTTGCGAAATACAAATTGGTCTCACCCAGGCTTCCTGCGAGATTCCCGATCTGTCATGGCGGACACCTTTGGAACAGCCCTGTGTGAAATTGATTTTTGAGCCTCCCACCCACCAAAAATGTCGGCCAGTTTTTCCAAAATGTCTGCTTTCATGCCAACAGTTTAGCATTCAGTTTAGTTTCTGTTTCTCTGTCACCACATCCCGGAATGAGTAATAGAACAGAGAAAAGCCAACAGACACACATAATTAAACTCTGAGCTGTTAAACAATTGAATACGACACAATTTATCATGTCATAAAGAGTCGTACCTGAAACATTGGCTTGTCTACTTATTTCTAGATGCTGACTGACCAGCAGATCACTTTCTGTTTCTGTTTCAGGAACACAGAATTTACAGTTTTTTTTGTCTTTCTATTCATTGTGGATGTCAGTATCTATATGGAATGTGCCTCTGTAGCAGGTCTTGTGCTGAGGCCCACAGCCTTAAGCTTTAAGCTAAAAATTCAACTGCTTTCACTGTCAAGCTACATACCATAAAGTTAGATAGTGTCAAAAAATATTTTAATTTTGAGCCAATGGGCAGGATTTACCATTCCCCGATGCCGATATCGTAATCGGCGATCGGGCGGAGAATCCCTTCCGACGACGAAATCAGGGGAGGCATTGGTTTGACGCCGGTTTTCTGTCCTCCGTCCCCTCCGAAATGGCGCCATCGTGTCGCGCACCGCATGTCGTTGGAATGGCGTTGGCACGTCACCTGAAGGCCCTCTTCCGATGCTCCGCCCCCGATGGGCCGAGTTCCTGACCGTGTGGGGGACATGTGGTCTCAGCGGTCAGGAGCCCGGTGTGACGGCTGCGGGTTGTGTCCAGCGTTGCCACAGTTGGCTGGGAACCGAGCTGCTGGCCGGGGTTGGGGGAGCTTCCGCGAGGGCTAGGGAGACTGGTGGGGGATGGCCATGGGTGGTCAGGGGGTGGCCAGTGAGGCATTATTTGGCAGTTTGGGCCCGCGCACGGCCAGCGCCATGTTTTATGATGCGACTGCTGCTGGTCATCGCCGCACGCATGCACGGCCACGGACCTGTACATTCTCCGGCCATTTATATCGTGATAGCCTGGAGTTTTACTCGGAGCTGTTGCTAGTCCCTCACCTATCGCAGGATCGGTGAGGGTTCAGCGACGATTCTGCCCTCGTAAAACGCCATAGTTTCCACACCGACATTAGCACTTAGCCTTCTAAACTGTGAATCCAGCCCAATTTCTTATTATCTACCCAGTTTATTATTCATACTTCTTTTTATAACCTGCAATAATCTTCAAATAGTAAAAGAATACAACATCAGCCTTGATCGTGATGTAGTTGAAATGGATGGATATAAGCTCATTGTAATGTGCAGTCATTTTATACTCGATTGAGGTTGTCCAGGAGGGTTTTGATCGCGACCGGTGTCTGGGCCATCCTTTGTGACTTGAGATCATTTTCCAGTTCTGTCGCCTGGCTAACATGGTGGTTTGGTGATTTTGGCTACTACTAATTTGAACCTCTGGCTTGAATTCTAATGAGCCTGAGTTAATTATGTGTAGTTTTGAAATACGTCTCTTTGTAGTCAGATGAAAGAACAATCTTAATTATGCATGAATATATCTTTTTTTTGGTGAAAAAAGCATATGTGTGGTCAAATCCAAGATGTAGAATATTGCTCTTCAAGCAAACATACAAAAAAATCATTGAGTTAAGGGTAATGAAGCTGGAAAGAATTTAATTACTGTACTCTGAATGAACAATACAACACTAAATTGCAATAGAGCTTATAAAGAGACAGGCAAAGTTATTAACTATAACAGTCGGCTGGGATTATGTATTTGGAGCAAAGAGATAAAATCCTCCAGCAAACAACAAAGGCCCCCCCCCCCCTCCCCGTGCTCCGAACAGACTAAAATAAATAGTACAGACCAGACATTTTGTGCCACAATGAAACAGGCAAATTTTAGACGAGGTCCAGAGAGTCCGGAAGCAGTGAAGCTACCACAGCTTCAAATGGCGGGCGCATTTTATTTATAAGATGTGAATTTTTTTTATTCGAATCCATTTAATTTTCCATGAATATGAATTACCTTCGTACAGAGAAATTCAGATGGAGATTTTTGAAAAGTTTTACCTCAAGCTATTCAAATACAGAAAACCGACACCATTTCTGATGTACATTTAGCCTATGGTTGCAGCTTGTTTAATACATTTTACTTTATTGCTCTGCACTGGTGCGTGCCTTGGGCTCACCACTGAGCTACCGGTGAGTGAAGAACACTTATGGACTTTGACACATAGAATCTCCATTAACAAATTATGTGACTATTTCATTTGAACCAAGGAATGAAAAATATTGCTTCAAGTAATGTAGAGAGTTGCGACATTTCATTCATTTTATACCGAAAAAGATTGCGAACATATTTATCTCCCAGGAATATTAAAAGCTGTATTAACCCTAATTCTCCTTATGTATGGATGGGGTCTGATCCTTGCTGACACAGTCACTGAGAAACTCTGTGCATGTGGTCCCAGAAATGCCGGAGTCACAATGCCGGCAGCTATTCCAGGATTATGCCCTCATGTGTACCCCACTAGAATCTTCAGGGTTAGTGTCAGGGCACTTGGTTGGTGTGGGGTGGAAGGGGCACATTGCAGATATTTATCTACTTGGGAGCACTGGAACTTCCGGTGCCTGGTGAGGAAGTTTAGCCAGATGGTAGACACCAGCCTTTAGGACAATTTTGACAACCTGTGTTTGGCCATCAATCGCCAATTTAAGATATATTTGTGTATGTGCATGTTTCTGTGGGTATGAGGGCTTGTGTGCAAACGAGAGGACCCCAGCATCCCGCATTTTTCAACTTGGCGGTCCACAGCATAGCTAGCTGAAATAACTAGGAAAGCCTAAAGTTGCATGGGTTGGTTGCATGGGTTGTCCAAACGCTGGTAGCATCAACTTATTAAAAGACAGCTGTGCAGTGATATGGTGGACGTAAGACCATCTTTGTGCACAGAGGCTTGCTAACGGCAGTATGCAGAATGAATGGCGTTCACAGGATAATTTGTGGTGGAAGTTTGGAAGTTCCAGGTACAATATTGGGAGATTTGTCCAATAGCTTCCTGCATTCAAATCTAACTGATTGGTGGCATTCTCACCTCTGGGTCAGAGATTATGGGTTTAAGCCATATTGTCGAGACATGAACACATTGTCTTGGTTTGCACTTCTGTGCATTATACTGAGGAAAGGTTGTACTGTTGGATGTTAAACTGACTTTCAGGTAAATGTAAAAGATCCCATTGCACTATTCAAAGAAGAGCAGGGTACTTCCTCCATTCTCTTGATCAACATTTCTCCCTCAAACAACCTTGAACAGATAACCTGACCATTTATTTCATGGCTGTTTGTGGGGTCATACTGTTTTCATGGCTTTCTTTTTTTTTAGAAAATGGACATTGTTAAATTTTTTAAGTGGCTGCCACAGATCACCTGACTTTTAGAACTGGAACTTGGCCAAGGCTTCTGGAAGCTGATAAAAGTGGATGACAATCATTGCAACCTTGTGGAATTTCACACCTGCCACTGTCAAGACTCATATCAGGGCCGGGATTCTCCCCTACCCAGTGGGGCAGGGTGTCCCGGTGTGTTGGCGTGGCGTGAACCACTCCGGCGTCGGGCCGCCCAAAACGTGCGGATGTCCCCGCACCTTTAGAGGCTGAGCCCTCGCATTGAGGGGCTAGGCCCACGCCGGAGTGGTTCCCGCTCCGCCGGCTGGTGTGAACGGCCTTTGGCGCCACGCCAGCCGGTGGCTGAAAGGACTTCGCCGGCCGGCGTAAGTCCGCGCATGTGCCAGAGCGTTAGCGGCTGCTGGCGTCATCCCGGCGCATGCGCAGGGGAGGGGGTCTCTTCCGCCTCCGCCATGGTGAAGATCATGACGAAGGCGGAAGAAAAAGAATGCCCCCCTGGCACAGGCCCTCCCGCCGATCGGTGGGCCCCGATCGTGGGCCAGGCCACCGTGGGGGCACCCCACGGGGTCAGATCGCCTCGCGCCCCTCCCAGGACCCCATCGGAGGCCCCCTCCGGTGCAGGAACCCCACTTCCCCCCCCACAGGCCGCCTCCCAGCTTCCCGCACAGTTCCCGCTTGAAGCGACCAGGTGTGGACGGGGCCAGCGGCAACCTGTCGTGTTGGGGCGGCCGCTTGGCCCATACGGGCCGGAGAATCGGCACTTGCCTTTTGCAAATGGCGAGCGGCGATTCTCTGAGCGGTCAGCCGTGATTCTCACCGTGCTGGTTTGGGGTGGGGGGGTGGGGGGGTGGGAGAATCACAAGCGGGTGCCGGGGCTGCGTGGCGGGACTCGCGCGGCGCCCCGGCGATTCTCCCACCCGGCGTTGGGGGGGGGGGGGGGGGGGGGGAGAATTCCACCCCCTGTCTCCAGAACTTCCAGGTAACAGGGGAGCTACCGAAACGTATGCACGAAGAAGTGTATGTAACTCCTCTCTGGCTCGATTTGTTAACTATGGGCTCAATTAACCATGGGAGATGGAACCTACATTGAATGTGAATAGACTATTGGTTGCTTTCCATCGAGTATCAATGACCAGTAATCACATGACCGAAACTCTTTCTTTTCTGAATGCCTTGACTATAAATCCCACTTGCTTGCATAATATAGAGGTGGCAACGCAGAACGCAAATGTAACCTCATCTGGGAGCTGGAACTTCAGAGTCAGACTCACCAGCAGTCCTGAGGGGAGCAGGTGCGGCGAGCAGCCCTATTGAGGAGGTGGATATACCTGAATCGTTGCCTCCTGCTGACAAGAACATTACTTCAGTCACCATGGGGCTGATTGGGGGGGGCTGAGGAGGTCCACGAGAACGCAAAGGTCCCCATCAAACCTGACGCTATGATGGAATTTGTTCCCCTCATATTTCTTGACTTTGTATAGAGCGCTTGAATAAAGGTTACTTGTAAAATGTATTGAGGGATTAAGTGAGGGGAGGGATGTGGTAGTGCGGCCCTTTAAGCGGGCGGGCTTTGCGGACCACATGACCGGCTCGGGACCAATTGTACGGGAGTGCGTGACCCCCAACCAATAGAGAGGAGGTGAGGCGTCCAGCGGTAAGCAAAGGCCCGGGCAGTGCGGACGCTGCAGCTGGAGAGTCAATATCTAACCAGCATTGTTCTATGGCTATATTTGGTTGCTTTTTCCTTCTGCTAATATACTCCATTTAGTTGTTATGGAAGTCTGCAGTGTATTGTCTCGAGGCACTACACCAGGATAGTGTGTGTCGGGCAGCACGGTGGCGCAGTGAGTAGCACTGCTGCCTCATGGCTCTGAGGTCCCAGGTTCCATCCCAGCTCTGGGTCACTGTCTGTGTGGAGTTTGCACATTCTCCCCGTGTTTGCGTGGGTTTCGCCCCCACAACCCAAAGATGTGCAGGCTAGGTGGATTGACCACGCTAAATTTCCCCTTAATTGGAAAAAATGAATTGGATAATCTAAATTTATTTTAAAAAATAAATAAAAAGGATAGTGTGTGTGAATAAACAATGCTTCTAGTATGAAAGGCCAAGAAAGTCTGCTGCTGTTGACTTTGTATAAAAACTGGTTACACATAAATGGGTTTTGGGAAACACATCTCAGGGGTTCAAAATTAAACCTCTTTGATTACAGGCAGAAGGGTAGAAAAGCTAGGGGGGCTTCAGACTGTCTCCCTCTCTCTTGTCCACAACACCGCGCAAAAACTGGGTGTTGCATTTCCAACATTATTTAGTGTCGGCGCTTGAAAAGTACTTCGCTGGCTAAAAAGCACATTGGGATATTCGGATATAATGCATGATTTAAATGCAAGTCTTTCTTTTTGTTAATGAGTTTTATAAACTTCCCAGAAACCGCCTCAGAATCTGGCCTGACACTGCTGCCATGGAGATTAATAGTTGGATGTTTGCCTGGGTGTGCAGATGAATATTCATAAAATTCTAGAAGTGGATTGTTTTCTGTGTTTCGGTGCTGCTAATGTGGGCCTTCATCAGCTGTAGAAGAAATCAAATGTCAAGCCCACCGTGATCCCTATTTATACTGAGTTGCATGGGAATTGCATACAAACAGAGCTACAGCTGATGATGGTTCAAGGCAGCAGCTGGAGCTGTACTGGTACAATCATATTTAACAGCACTAAAGATAAATAGAACGTTGAAATCATCTGGAAAAAGAAACTCCTGTCGAACTTGTATATTTCCAGGGCCCAAATTTCCAATGGTGACATTGTGCCATCAGAACTGAGGAGGAGCAGGATTTCTGACTGCAATCTGTTGACGACACTTTGACTGCTGGCCTTCGAGCTTTTGGAGTCCATTGAGAGAGTATCCTTCAATGGCTTCAGTGTATCACTGCTTAAGAGCTGCGGGATGTAACCGACACTATCAGATTTGCCATCGAGTACATCGGACAAGCCAACAAATTGTGTGGATCTAGGGCAGGAAGCAGTCTCTAAGGCGAGGTGCGAAGGCAAGGGCAGGCACTCGTAGCCTCTCAAGATGGAAAGGAACAATTCCAGCCATTCTTTGAGCCTCCCGCCACGGCCTCTTTAGTTGAGCCACTCACCCAGGAAACCACAGCGTTTGAAATATTCCGACGTGAGTTCCATCCAATCTGAAGCCTGCTGAAAAGCCATGTCGGGTGAGTTGCAGGTGACCCATGTGCGAGGTCCGAGGTCTGAAGCTGGAGTACAGAGGGAAAACATTGATGTCTAAAATTTGAGCAGGGAACAAACTTGGGCACAATGCCCAAAGCAACGGTGGGAGCAGTGGGGTGTGGGACTTTGAGCGTGTAGGAAAGGAGCAAAATGAGAGTGAATCTGATAACTGACTGGAAAGAGGAGCAGTTATTCTTATAGTAGTTTAGTTTAATTGGAGATGAGGATTGTATTGATTTAAAAATCCATATATATAAATAACTGTAGAATATACATGTAAAACAATATAGAATATACACAAATATGTAGTATAATGTTTGCTATTCAGAAAGATTCTCAATGATTTCATATAGTATTTCTACTTGGTACAGTTGCTTCAGGTCTGACACTGTCTTACTCCATAATTAACTCTGATTCATTTTTAAAATAATTCCACATTACTTATATGTAGGTGCGTGCATGTATGCGCATAGGCATTGCTGGATGAATAAAGAACACATTTCACCTAGTCTGCTATCTATCATCCTAGCAGTCACATGATGTGATGATAATGGAGTTGTTGACTAATTACAGAAATCAATCTCTACCAATTAGTCTACAACAGATGCAGAAATGGCACAAGGAAAACCCCACAGAGTTTTGCGATCTATTCGCCCAGCGTCACCTTTTTCCTCCAAGGTATACCACACTTATCAAGTTTTTTTTCAAATGTTAAAGTCCAAAATGTTCTTTTCTGAAATAAATGTATTTAATCTGCATTTGAATTACTCAATGCTCACTGCTAAAGGCGCTATATGAATGCAATTTGTTGCTTCCACTGTCTCCCTGAGGGAGTGTGTTGTATTGATTCAACACTTGTTCATGGAGATTGTTTTGAGGATAAGGGGTGAATCTTTAGGACTGAGGTGAGGAGAAATTTCTTCACCCAGGGAACGGTGAATCTGTGCAATTCGCTACCACAGAAAGTAGTTGAGGCCAAACGTTGTGTAGTTTCAAGAAGGAATTAGATATAGCTCTCGTGGCTAAAGGGATCAAGGGATATGGGGGGAAGGCAAGATCAGGGTACTGAACTTGATGATCAGTCATGATCACAATGAATGGCGCAGCAGGGTCGAAGGGCCGAATGGCCTCCACCTGCTTCTATTTCCTATGTTTCCATATTTCCACAGATTAGTTTTTAATTCCCCCACTTTGAGCTCCAGTCCTGGCCTCTGATTCTACCCTTCCAGATGTAAAATAACTTGCCAAGGTCTACATTGCCTTGTCTCTTTCGAATACCCAAAAGAGCAATTACATCGCTTTTTAATCTTTTTCATTACAAATGAGAGTGCACCCAATTTCCATTTCTTCATTCATACTGGTTGCTTTCTTCTGTATCCTCTCAATTCAATTGCTGCAAAATACTGTGCCAATCAGAACCGCACATAGCTCCACAATTCGGATCCACGGGCTTTCTTCTTGGGCCTGCCTGCAATACCAGCAGCGGCCAGTAATGCGCCATTGGCGTTCCTGGGATTGAAGCTCCTGAGGACAGGTCTTCCTCTCAGTGGAGGGCGGAAGTTCCACTGACTGCCTACACAGCCCATGCACCGCACGTTGTTGCTGCGATGTGGGGTGGGGTCCAGCACGTCACTTTTATGCCAACTTTGCTTCTGTAGGACCACCCCGCCCCATGCCCCCCCCGTATTCTAAATGCACTTCCACAAATAATTTTTAAAGTGACAGGATTAGCTCACTATTTCAGCTTAATATTGAACTCATGTACACAAGTAAATATTTTCTGCCATGTAAATGAAAGAAAACAATGTATCTCCATTTGATCATTGTAAATAGTTCAATAAAATTTAACGTACTAGTTTTGATCCAAAATCCCCTTGAATAGTTTTCAAGGTAAAACAACAAAGCCGAATGCTCTGATTCTTTGAGACCCTTGAACTACAAAGTGCTTCCTGTTGCAATGCAAATACAAAATGTCACTTTTAAGAAGTTGGTACAATAATAAGAGAATGTAAAGAGGAAGGAGGGGACTTAATAATTTAATCATTAGGTAATAGTTCAATGCTAATATTAATTGATTAATGCAAGATTAAATGAATGCATTTCAATATAAGAGTAAGCATGAATCTTCATAATTACAGACTAGTATGATAGAGGGGATGCTTCAGAGCAAAAACAAATTTACCATCAATAGAGCAGGCTCAACAAAATGCAGACAACAGTTTCAATATCTTCAATAGAGAACATGCAATGATTTATGAATGATTTTATAGGTTCAAGAGCAGTAGAGCTCCACTGATTATGAGCTAAAAAATATTACATCTTCTAACTTACATCCTAACAAAGGTGATGAAGCTCTGCAGAGGATGCAGGATATGTCATCTTTAAATCTTCTGGGAAAGAAAACATTTCCTTGTCCAAGCTCTTGATCACTTTTCTTTAACTCTCCCTTATTGGCTCATTTCCTCATGCCTATTGCGAAGCATCTTTTGCGACAGAAAAACTGATGCAGCTCCTGGACCGATTCAGCGACCGTTGAGGGGCCAGCACCAGCATCGCATGGAACACAATTGTTTCCAATGGAAAACGGAGCCGGGTTGGCTCGGTCCGTGATTGGCTGACAAGCTGCAGCTGCATATACATGCTTCACTCCCCACACACACCATCCCAGCCAACAAGATGGCACTGGTTGCGTTAGAGCACGCCCATCCCACTGATAGGTCGGCTGGAGCCAGAGGGCACCTGGGGGGTGGCCTGGGGGGACACCCATATGACCTTTGGCCTTAAGTGGGCAGTCAATGGCATGTGCACCGGCATGACTTTGTTGCAGGCTGCAGCAATGGTGTTCCATGCCGTCCACCCCGGCCTCATAGCCCACCTCCTGGCTACCTCCGGCTACTTCCCCCGGCCCTGGCAGAAGCTCCTCACCCCGGCCAGTGGCACAATTATCAGCAAGCTATGGCAATGTTGGACACTTTCTGTACCCCCTCTCTCTCCCTTAGCAGCCACAGCGCTCCAGGACTTTTAAAAGCACAAGTGAACCTCGCCGCTAGGAGAATACCGGGTCAGGCCTGCTAATCATAGAATTATCATAGAATTTACAGTGCAGAAGGAGGCCATTCGGCCCATCGAGTCTGCACCGGCTCCTGGAAAGAGCACCCTACCCAAGGTTAACACCGCCACCCTATCCCCATAACCCACTAACCCCACCCAACACTAAGGGCAATTTTGGACAATAAGGGCAATTTATCATGGCCAATCCACCTAACCTGCACATCTTTGGACTGTGGGAGGAAACCGGAGCACCCGGAGGAAACCCACGCACACAGGGGGAGGATGTGCAGACTCTGCACAGACAGTGACCCAAGCCGGAATCGAACCTGGGACCCTGGAGCTGTGAAGCGATTGTGCTATCCACAATGCTACCGTTCTGCCAATGGCCAATGGCGTTTACTGTACATGCGGAGTGGGCCGCATTGACGCCGCTGTCGAGGCACCGGAGAATTGCAATTTGGTGTGAAACCGGGGCCCGTCACAATTTCAGCATCAAAACCAATTCTCTGCCCAGCCGCATTTCCCGATTCCGATGTCAGTCGACGGAGAATCCCACCCCAAGAGTTTCCCGATAAAGGTTGATTTACCGTATTCTTTCAACATCTGGACTTATACCCAAATGTTCTGAAAATGGGAGGGAGCCAAATGTACTTAATTTTTAGAAAAGGCAATTGGCATTCCCCAAGCAGAAATTGCTGGGAGAAGGGAGATACAGACTGGACTCTCACAACAAATTAACATCCAAATCGGCCTTTCCTGCTTCTACAGTTTTTAATGAGACCTTGGAGGACAAATTTCACCCAGGCAGATTCTAAATGTCCATCATTTCCATCAGAGATCTTGAATTATCTAGAAGCTATTTTCAGTTTTCCTCATAAACACGTTTAGTTCTGTATTTATTTAGTAAAATAATAATATTTTTCAATCTATTTAGGACCTGGGATCATTGCAATAAATCACTAGTGGAATAACTGAAGCTGCTGCATCCCACGACTATAATATTTCAAAAAAAGCATTTATTGTTCTTTATGGTAAATAGCAATGTGTGGTCCATGAGCAGCAGCCACTTAAGAATCCTGAGTGGGGCAGGCTCATTGCTGCTCAAGAGGAAGGAAAAACAGGCATTAAGCCCCTAATTTACATATGTAATATGAAAGGATTGGCCTTTTTAGATGGCCATCAGGTACGCCTGTAAAATGAGCTGCGCAAGTGACAAAGCAAGCAGCAGGGAGCATTGGACGAGAATTCCTTAAATATCTCAATATCATTAAATTGTCAGGAATGAAGTCTTTTGAGGCTCATTGTTCAGATACCCCAATTCCCATCATAACATCCAAAAGTGTTTTTCCTTAATTGAACCGCAGGGTGTGGCTTTGCTGGCAAAGCCAGCCTTCATTTTCCATCCTTAATTGCCCCTCTTGAATCACCGTATTCCCTTGTCATAGCAGTTTTGATACAACTGAATCACTTGCTAAGCCACTTCAGAGGAAAGTTAAGAGTCAACCACATTGTCTTGGGTCTTGAGACACATATAGGTCAGAGTTGGTAAAGGCAGTGGGCAGGATTCTCCGTTCCTGAGACTAAGTGTTGATGCCACTGTCATAATATCCACTCATGTATATAATGAGATACAGACAGGCAATGATTGACTCACAGGTTGACCAATGAACACACAACACAGAACAACCAATCACCAGACAGGACACCACCACTATAAAGCCCACGGGGCATTAAGACTCTCCCTCTCTCAGGACCCAGCTACTGAGACAGTCAGAGTGCACAAGTTAGTCAGCACTATTACCATGCGGTAGCTAGTAGGTCTGGTCAAGCCAGTAAGAGGTCATCAGTTGGATTAGTAGAGTGTCAACCCACAGCTGAACATGTACAACAGTTCATAGTTAAATAAAACAGTGTTGGATCATCTCCTGTGTCAGACGTTTGTTTCTAGCTTCCCTGCATCCAGTTGCAGTCAACGTCGAACCAACCTGCCTAACACATCAGCCATTAGGATTCGTGGAGTTCCACGACAGCAAAACTGGCACCGTACCTGGACTGATTCAACGACTGTTGAGGGGCTAGCACTGGCACCACATGGAATACAATCAATTCCAATGAAAAACTGCAGGATTCGCCAGATTCACGATTGACACTCTGGAGGGTGATAAGCTGCAGCCGCATATACACACTTCATTCCCCACCCACATTATCCCAGCCAATAAGGTGGCAGTGAGGAGAGCAGCTCCACGATTTATGGATGCCCTCCTGGATGCCGTGGAGAAGAGGTGGGTAACCCGATACCTGGCTCGGGGAGGAAGCTGTCACTCGCTGCCATTTGCCGTGCCTGGGCACAGGTGGCAGAGGCGGTCAGCACCATCAGCAACAGCGTATGGACCGGCCGGCAGTGCAGGAAGAAACTGCACAACCTACTCAGGGCGTCCAGGGTGAGTAGGCAACACTGTGCCCCTGGCACCAACCCCGTCCCACACACCCATAACCCTCCCCCTCCCCCCTTCCAGAGGGCAGCCGAACCCCCACTTGCACCACATATCAGCACCCATACCGACCGCCATGGCCGGGTGCCCTGGCCGCTGTGGCCACCAGTTACCCACCCCCTGGGATGCATGTGTCTGACTGTCTAACACTGTTGCTTTCTGTGTCCCCCACCCCAATAGAAGGCTGCTCAGAACTGCCGGACCTGCGGCCCCTCACCATGGCTGAGAAGAGGGCCCTGGACTTGGTTGACAGCCCAGAACAAAGGGAAGTCACTGGTGTGGAGTTTGGCGTCGGGCGTGGAAGTGAGACCCCACTGAGTTGCAACTCCCCATGACACGTGTGTCAACCGCCACCCCCAACACCACCCCCACACCACCCTCATACCACCCTCACCCTCACCGTCACCCTCAACCTCCCCCTTAACCTCACCATCACCCCCAACCTCAGCCTCACCTTCACCCTTACCACCCCCACCCTCATCCCGATTTGCGGTCTAATCATGCATCTTATCTTGTGCCTTGCAGGACCTGCTGGTGATGGGGCGGGTCCTTCTGGTGTCCCCGCCCCCAGTGCCATGGCCGGAGCCCAAGATGCCAAGCAGTGTCAAGGAGAGCAGCACGGACGCGAGCCATTAACCTGTGATCCAATACACCCTGGAGCTCGAGTCCGGGGCTGACATGGATTTCCCATCACAGCTGTCTCCAACACCCGCCCCCAACCCAGAGTCACTCACCTCGATTGTGCACTTTAGTGAAGTGGTTCCTGCGACACTATCTGGTGCGCACCACACAGCTGACCTGGTACAGCAGGTGGAGGTAGGAACTCCTGAGTGGGTGGACGGTCGGAGGGCGAGACGACCCCAGGAACGAGCTGCCGTCCAGATGGGCTTTGGACAGTCCCATCGATTGTGGAGAGGGAGTCGCAGAGCCAGGGACCACATGTAGGGTTGTCGGCATACATCCAGCACCTGAAGGTGCAGTTGGAGGAGCCCAACTGTGTACAGGAGCAGGAGGTGGTGCCGTCAATGTGTGTCGCCCAGGTTAACACCGGATGGGTGGCATCCAGGGTGGACACATTGGGGGGCAAGGATTGCGGCTATGGATCAACATGTCCACGGCCTGAGTCATTCTGTGCGGGTGCTGGCCGAGGTCCAGGACAGGGTTGTTGCCTCACAGGCGGCCATGTTCCAGAGTCACTTGGAAATCGCAGCGGCGCTCCTGAGCGTGGCCCAGTGCCAGAGGGAGATGACACAGTCACTGGCCGATGTGACATGGAATGTGGTGGCACAGTCAATGGGTGATGTGACGCAGTCCCAGATGGAGATGGTCCATCCCCTGTGCTCCATGGTTGCCAACATGCAAACCCTGATCGAGACCAGAGTGGACCTCCAGGACTGGCAACGGCAGGTGGCGGGGGAGCCTCAGGGAATAGCTCTGCATGCCCCTCCATTACATGGAGTAGCCCAGGAGCCATCGTGTACCCCAAGGGAGGTGATGGGGCCGGTGCTGATGACTCCTGCAGTGGAAGGGGCCAGACCACCGCAGCATCTCGGTCACACACCAGCTGCATGTTCATAAAATGGAACCTCTTTCAGTTTGTGTAGTGCGGCCAGTCATCTGCAGGTGCCCTATGGGGCCCTGCATCCCGTCGATCTGCCCTGGACCTGGGGCATCCCGTCGATGGCGACGAACCCCACTGCCCGGGCAGCCTGATGGGCTTGGTTCACATTGAAGTGGATGTATTGCGCCAACTGGGCATATAGAGCCACCGTGCCAGATGCACCTATGCACCGAGGTCAGTGAGATCGCGGACAGGTCTACACTTGGTGCCTGGAAGGACTCCATTGTGTAGAAGTTCAGGATAACCATCACCTTGACAGCCACCGGGAGCGGGTGTCCTCCTCCATTCCCCCGTGGTGCCAGGTCCGCCATGATCTGGCAGATATGTTGCACTGTCTCCTTGCTCAGCCGGAGCCTTCTACGGCATGCCCTTCCGGCAGGTCCTCGAATGACAGGTGGTGCCGGTAAACACGAGGCCTCAAGCGATGCCTCCTTTGCACCTCCTCCGTCTCTTGGGTGGCCGGCTCTCCAACCTGGGTGGCTGCCTCCTGTCCCTCTGCTGCCCGCTCCGCTGGTGCAGCTTCCTCTTCCTCGAACAGCGGCAGCTTGTAATGTCGTGGGGTATCCCTCAGGGGCGATTAGGAAGAAGGCCACCATTGCTGGTTGAATTCCAATATCTATTGCCAGCAAGGGGTGAAAGGGCGACATGTTAGTACGGTGCATATCCCCTTAACCAACCAGGTCCAACGGGGTACATCGTGGCTTGGGTTTGTACTGTAGACTCTGCCCCTGCATCACCCTCCCCTATCCCCGCACCTCTGGTCCTGTCAGTGCCCGACCTATCCCTGATGTTGATTGACACTGTCATTGCCAGCGGTACGCTCTTCAGCCCTCACCCGGCACCCCCATAGGGGCGACAATAGGCAAGGCCCTTGATGGGCTGCCTGATGCCCCACTGGTAGCAGGAGGTTACAGGCCATTGTTATGTATCGGATCTGAATGATCCTTCTACTGAACTAGTCCACGATGCCACAGCCTCTCCGGTCGCTGACACCAAAATCACATTCGCTGATCGGCCGGAGATTGAAAGTTCCCGACCAAATCGGTGGCGGTGCCACTTTTGCAATGCTCCGCCCCCTCCAAAGCGGCGTACTCACAGAGTACGCCACACAATGTATCGATGGCCTCTGGATACTACCTGAACCCCACCCCAAAATGCTCCGCCCCCAACCGGCTGAGTCCCCAACGCCATTGGTCGAGTGTGGTCTCTTCACTTCGGGAACACAGCGTTACGGCTATGGACTCAGTCCAGTGCCACCACCGTCTGGGGAGGGCCGATCCGTGGGTAGGAGGGACTTTATCAGGGGCTGGGGGCACTATTGGGGGTTGGTCCGGGCGGTGCGAGCTGGCCAAAGGGGGGTCACTATTTGCAGGCCGGGTCCCCAAGCGGCCGGCGCCATGTTGCACAGCGTAGCTGCTGCAGGCCGCCGCCGTGCGCATGAGCGGCCACGGATCCGGCAATTCTCCGGGCCATATCAGCAGCTACAGCAGGGTACTGTACGCTGCCGGCATGCTCATCCCCAGCTACACAGTTTTGCACCAAATTTTCAGGCATCAAATGCCAGCGCTCCCACGCCGCCGTGAGTACATAGCCTCACAATCGGAGAACCTAGCCCCACATCTATCATAAATTTAAATGATAGCTCTTGGCCTGGATTCTCCGTTCCCTGACGCCGCTTTCGTATTTGGCGATCAGGCGAAGAATTCCTTTTTACGACAAAATCGGGGGCAACGCCTGCTTAACGCAGGTTTCGCATGCTCCGCCCCCACCGAAACGGCACGCGCTGTGCACCGTTGGGACGGCCTCCTCGCGTCACCTGAAGGCCCTCCTCTGATGCACCGCCCCAATGGCCCGAGTTCACGACGGCGCAGGGAATGTATGGTCTCAGCCGTGCAGGCACTCGGCGTGACGGCTGCGGACTGGGTCCAGCGCCGCCACAGTCGGGCAGGAGCCATACTGCTGGCCGGGAGAGGCTTCCACAAGGGCTGGGGGGACTGGTGGGGGTGGCCATGGGGCGGCGAGGGGTCTCCAGGGGGCACTATCTTGTAGGTCGGGTTCGCATACGGCCGGCGCCATGTTGTACGGCGCGACCCCTGCAGGTCATCGCCGTTAGCATTATTGGTAAGTCTTCACCTTTACTGCCTTCCTTTTGAGAAACAATGCCACTTCTTGTAAAATTACAAAGTCAGTCATCTCAAAATAATTTGGCCATCTGAGTTTAACTCGAGCAAATTTAAATTTTGATTCAACTGGATCTAATAAAATGTCGTGTGGATTAGTCTCGATGGCCTGCATTTACTGTTATTCCTGTTAGCCAGACAGTACAATTTTGAATCAGAGGCAATGAGACAGACACGGATCCGCCCATTCTCCGGTCATTTATTTTGTGGAGGCTGGGAGTTTTTAGTGGCGTGGTTGCTCGCCTCTCACGGCATTGGTGACGGGTCGGCGCCGATTCTTTCCGTGTAAAAACGCTACGGATCCTGCGCACTTAGCCTCAGAACCGGAGAATCTGACCCGTTCGCTATATACTGGGTATATGAGTTTTAGTTGATGCATTCATCTAGGTAGCTACTTTGTGTGGTGGTGAAACATTCATTGCACTGTTGCTATCAGCAGCACATCAAAATTGATATTTTCTGCTTCTCATTCAGCCACCTAAAAATGCAAAGCATGAAGTTAAATCAAATCCTGAGTGATTTCAAATAATTGTATTAGAATTTATCGAGTCAGTACCGCAATAAACAGATGTCACAAATATATGAAATTGGAATTGGAATGAGCTCTGCTTCCCGCTAAATGAATGGTGCTGGGGATTTGAGTTTGCATGTAGACTGAAAGCACACGGGCACTGTCGTACCATTAAATCTTGTGCAGAGAAACTAAACTCATGATCGAATCAAACATTTGAATAATAACTCCACGTCTTTAGGAAATACAATGTCTGTCTCATTGCCTCTGATTCAAAATTGTACTGTCTGGCTAACAGGAATAACAGTAAATGCAGGCCCTCGAGACTAATCCATACGACGTTTGTTAGATCCAGTTGAATCAAAATTTAAATTTGCTCGAGTTAAACTCAGATGGCCAAATTATTTTGAGATGACTGACTTTGTAATTTTACAAGAAGTGGAATTGTTTCTCAAAAGGAAGGCGGTAAAAATGAAGACTTACCAATAATGTTAACATCGTGCTTTGTCTGTGATCAGTTTTTAACCTTAAATGCCATGCTAAGTACGCTGGACCTTTCCACATGCTTCACAATAATGACCCAAATAGCTTTCAAAGAAAGCAATGATTTAAATCTCTGCAATGCAATGAGGAATAGTTGCAAAGTACATGATTTTGCCTCAGAAATAACTCAACACTACAAAGGTAGTTTTAAGGTTGTATTGGTAAACATTAGAAATGGGGGGCGGGATTCTCTGATCAGTCGCGTTTCGCGACGGCGTCAACATAGCCTCAGGATCAGCAATTCTGGCCCCTACAGCGGGCCAGCAGGGCACTTGAGCGACTCACTCCACTCCAGCTGCCGATCCCAGCATCAGATGGGTGCCGCCGGTCCGCGCATCCATCTCCCTTCACCGTGTCGGCCCCAACATAACATGGCGTAGGGCTACAGGGGCGGGCGCGGAACAAAGGAGGCCCCCAGCCCGAGAGGCCAGCCCGCCGGTCGGTGGGGCCCGATCTCGGGCCAGGCCACAGCAGAGCCCCCCCCATGGTCGGACCCCTCTCTCCCCCCACAGGCCTCCCCTGGATCCTTCCACGTTGAGGTCCTGCCGGGTAAGACCAGGTGAGAATGGCACCGACGGGATTCGGGTTTTTTGGCACGGCCGCACAGCCCATCCCAGGCGGAGAATCGCCTGGAAGGAGGGGGGGGGTCCCGTAGAGCAACCCCCGACTGGCGTCAGGCCGACCGCGCCGATGCGAATAGCGCCAAATCTCCGCTCGCCGGAGAATCGCTCCCAGCACGGGGCAGCGTGGCGCAATTTACACTGGTCACGGCGATTCTCTGGCCCGGGCCCGGGGTGAGAGAATCCCGCCAAGGTATCGTTTTAAATGGGTTTAGTTGAATGTTTCTGTGCCTGGATGGGTAAAATTTACATTTATATTCATGCTGGACCAAGGTGTTTGTATGTGTGGAGTTGGTTTCAATTCCAACTATGATTGTATTGTGCTTAGAGAGGGCTACAATGTGAAGAGTAAATAGAAGTAAGTCTTCTTCGCAACAGGTGACTTTCCAGCAGGATGGACTTTCCTTTGTTCTTAGCTTTAACTGCAAGCCAGAGCATTTGGAGACAGGACACTCGGGAGTGAACAGCTCTCAACTCTGGCAGGAGAACCTGGTCAGGACAAGAAAGTTGCAAAGATGCAAGCTTTCTAGTGAACAAGATACAATTGAGATAACCAGAGAATTGGGACAGAAAGAACGTTTAAGCCGACTGGAATTAAGTAAACCGAAACCAAGGTATTGTTCAGAAGAATTCAAGGAAAAGTGAGCAAAGTGTTCTGAGTTATAGAGACAATTGCAGTAACCAGATTTAAAGTGTGAAAGTATACTTCAAATCAAAAATTCTCTCATTTTACTCATTTACAGTCTGAGGATCGAGAATTAAAACCTGGATTGGATTTACTGTTAAAAGTGCAGCAGAAGCTTTATTTAAAAATGTCTTTTGGAAAACCTGGTCATGATTTCACAATGCAAGCCACCAGAATGCAAAGCATTATTATTCTGAGAGAAGATTTTAAAGCTTGCTTTTCGGATTGGAGTTTGGAAACTCTCATGTGATAATCATCTGGGGAATTCTGAGTATAAATCCACAGACACTAACCTGGGTCCAGAGTGGAGTGCATATATTTGACCAGAGTCATCTTGTGTGCTTAAAAGGGATTTTGTGTGTAAATGAGACCGTTGTAGCTTAAGATGTACTTTGTAATCTGTGTTAATCCTAAAAGCTGCTTGGAGTTCTTCAGCTAAAAGGGGAGTCAAGGATTATTATACTATAATCCAATTTTTTTCATGTTTAATAATTTTCATTCTTGTTGAAACTGATTATTGGTCCTGTGTCCCTGACACTCCACATTTTATATGAAAAAAGCAAAAGTTAAATGGAGCCAGGGTTCCATTCTGGGATCTTCCCGTCTGGTTATCAACTGGGATCATAAAACTACACACGTAGGCTAGAATTTAATACTCCCCCGTGAGGTGGCCTGGGAGGAGGCAGCGTATTATCAGGTGGGAAGCTGTGGGATGCAGACCTTGTTGCCTTCCCAACTTCCTGCTATGAAACCTGGAAGGGGGTGGGGGGGAGTAGGGTTGAGGGAGGCCTTCCCACCCGGAATTCAATTGAGGACGGCCTCACCCCAATGTCACTGAAATTCAACCTGTGGTAGGCTGGGGCCACATCATGTGGGCAACCAGCCATGCTTGCAGCCTGTATTAAATTCTAGCCTACGTGTGTAGTTTTACAATCCCAGTTGATGTTATAACCAGCCTGTTGAGGGGTGGGTTCCGCCTACTTGGGTGGCCCATGCCCAATGGAGGGATCTGTTGGCAAAAAGGGCTGTCAAAGCGTGAAGACCCCACCTGCCCAAAAACTAACTCCTCTACCCCCACATTATTGGGACTTCCCTGACTGGCCCCAGCGAAGCTGCCTCACTCATAACTCCCAAGGATGATCCTGCATCTTTACCTTACTGCAATACTGGCAGTGGCCAGAACGCCCTGTGGCACTGCTGGCCTCGAATTTGTCTGCAGCTCTTGAAGGCAGGAAATTCCGTCGAACCACGAGGAGGACCCCTATGCCAACCAGGTAAGTACCCGATTGTCAATAAATGTGATTGGTGGAGGAGTGCGAGACAGGGGCACACAGAATAGACACGACAGGGTTACCACCAGCTCTCGAGATGTGGATAAACATATCACTGGAAACATTCAATTCTGCCACAGATTTTCACCATAAATAAAACAGACAAATATATATATAAAATATGCAAATATTTCTGACATACCTTGTTCCTAAATACATAAAAGACAAAGCATAAAAATCTGGTTAAAACAGTAATATCAGATGCAAAGAAAAAAACATTTGAAAACTCATTTTTTGGTGCCACGCTTCAATGCCCCTGGAATACATAAAGACTAATATATGTGTGAGGAATGGGAAGAAGCACTGTAGAATTCTCTGCACTAGTAACTAGCATAGGTTTCCAGCTTGTCATCTGAAAGATACTCCAAAATCCATTTGCAACACATGACTTCACGTAACACTATTTTGCTGCCCTTCTACATCATTGCAAATTTTAGTTTTTTCAAATACTGGTTGAAAATCTAAGAAACCATCATCTTGCGCAGGATAACATCAATGGTAAGTGATATGTTACAGTGTCTTCTGGTACAGTCAGCACCAATATCATTCAAATAGAGAAAACTCCCCCTGTCTTACAATTCAGAGTCAAAATGCAATGCTGTGATCAAAATGGACCAAAAACGCTGGATCCAGTGAAAACATCAATAATCATAAGCAAACTAAACAGAAAACAAGCTGAAAACAGAAAAAAACACAAAATATTTCCGTGAAAATGTACATGGAGATTTTTTTTTAATTTATTGCTGGGGAATCAGTCATTGTTCAATGTTAAGGTTAACAACCCATTCAACAGTTCCAGATCCTTAAAAATTCTTTCAGGGGATGTGGGCTGGCTCGGCCATAAGTTTTGATGCCCATCCCTAATTGCCCTTGAGAAGGTGATGGTGAACCACCTTCTTGAACCGCTGGAATCCATTTGGTGTAGGTATTTCCAAAGTGGTGTTTGGAAGGGAGTCCGAATTTTGAGCCAGCGACAGTAAAGGAACTGTGATAAAATCCGGATGGTATGTGGCTTGGAGTGGAAATTGCAGGTTGTGGTGTTTCATGCGACTTGTCCATCTAGTTTGTAGAGGTTGCGAGTTTGGAAGAAGCTGTTGGAGAAGCCTTGGTGAGTTGCTACAATGGTACCCGCTGCTGTCACTGTGCACAGGTGGAGGAGCGAGTGAATGGTGAAGGTGGTGGATGAGGTGTCAATCAAACAGGATACTTCCTCCTCGATGCTGCTGAGCTTCTTGAGTGTTGTTACAGTTGCATTCATCTAAGAAACTGGAGCCTATTCCATCATACTACTGACTTGTGCCTTGTAGATGATAGGCTGATTTTGGGGAGTCAGGAGGTGAGTTACTTGCCACAGAATTCACAGCCTCTGACCTGCTCTTGTAGCCTCAGTATTTGTATGGTTTGTTCTGATCAGTTTCTGGTTAATGGTAGCCCCCAGGTTGTTGATTAGGGGATCCAGTGATGGTAATGCCCTTGAATGTGAAGGGGAGATGTTTAGGCTTTCTCTTGTTAGAGATGGTAATTGCCTGGCACTTGTGTGGTTTATCCATCAACTCAAGCCTGAAGGCTGTCCAGGTCTTGTTTCATTTGGGCATGCACTGCTTCAGTATGGGAGGAGTTGTGAATGACCCTTCCAACACTTCACTTGATCGAGAGTAGACTGACGGGGCAGTAATTGGCTGGGTTGGCGTTGTCCCACTTTTTCTGTACAGGACTTACCCGTGGAATATTCCACATCATTCCACATTGGTAGATGCCAATTTTGGAGCCCATACTGGAATAGCTTGGCTGAGCACAAGTCTTCAGTACTGTTGCTGGAATGTTGTCAGGACCATAGTCTTTGCAGCATCCAGTTCTTTCAGCCATTTCTTGATATGAAGTGGAGTGAATTGTATTGGCTGAACGCTGATATCTGTGATACTGGGGACCTCCAGGGGAGACTGAGGTAGATCATCCATTCAGCACTTCTGGCTGAAGATTGTTTGCAAAGGCCTCACGCCTTGTCCTTTCCACTGATGTGCTGGGTCACCCATCATTCAGCATGTGGATATTTGTGGAGTCTCCTCTTCCAGTAAGTTGTTTAATTGTCCACCACCATTCATGACTGGATCTGACAGGGCTACAAAGCTAAGATCCGATCATTGGTTGTAGGATTGTTTAGCTCTGTCTGTCATCTGCTGCTTTTGCTGTTTGGAAAGCAATTAGTCCTGTGTTGTAGCTTCATGAGGTTGATACTCATTTTTAGGTATACCTGGTGCTGCTCCTGAAATGCCCTCTTGCACTGTTCATCGAACCAGGGTTGACCCCTGGCTTGGTGGTAATGGTAGTGTAGGGGGTATGCTGGGCAATGGGATTACAGATTGTGGTTGCATACAATTCTGCTGCAGCTGAAGGCCCACAGCACCTCAGAGATGCCCAATTTTGAGTTGCTGGATCTGTATGAAATGTATTCAATTTAGCACGGCGGCAGTGCCACACAACATGATGGAGGTATCCTCAATGCGAAGGCAGGACTTCGTCTCCACAAAGACTCTGCAGTCGTCTCACCTACCAATAGTCTCATAAACAGATGTATCTGTGATAGATAGTTGGGGAGGATGAGGTCATTTAGGTTTTCCCATCCTCTTGGTTACCTCACCACCTGTCACTAACCCAATCTAACAGTTATGTTATTTAGAACTCCGACAGCTGACTAAAGGTAGGTACCATTAACAAGAATAGTGAAGTGGACCACTGGTGCCATTAACAGCAAGAGAGGAGCATTGCGGCCATTAACAGCCAGAGGTCACTGCCACCCTCATGAGCTCATGAACTTTATGAATCCCAGGGAGAGAGGTCCTGTGGGAAGGAGAAAGGAGGACAGTGGGAGTATGTGTCCTTGTATGTCCTAGGCCCATACAGCAGAGCCTAGTCTCCAGTTGTCTTGGACCCCCTTGCCACTGGACCAAGGTGTTGCTCTATCGAGCCTGTGTGGTAGGTGGTGTGCAGTGGCCATCCCACATTAAAAGAACTCATGCATTGGCATCTTCCACCCCTTAAAATTAGGTTCAGGACCTGGATTGTCAGGATTCTCACGGACAACTCCAACAGCGACAGGCTGGAATAAATGCTATCAATGCCCAGGAGCTCTGGCGTTTCTAGACTGATATCGCCACCCTAAGTGAGACCCAATGGGTGGGGAAAGGCCAGCTCAAGGAACAAGGTGCTGATTACACCTTCTGGAAAGGTAAACCAGAAGACGTTCGCCGCCTCCACAGGGTTGGTTTCACCATTAAAAATAAACTAGTCGGTTGTCTCCGAGACTCCCCTTGTGGGATAAACAAATGCCGCATGACCCTTCAGCTCACCCTAGCCTAGAAACAGTGCAATAGAGTCCTTAGAGTGTATGCCCAAATGGTGTAAGCTACAGACAAGTCCAAAGAGGAATTTTACTCTAGACTTGAACAATCCTTGGCCCCTGTCCCAACAGGTGACAATCTGATCTTCCTTGGCGACTTCAACATCAGAGTTGGAAAGGACACAGACCTCTGGGGTGGCGTAATTGGCAGAAATGGAGGTAGGGAAATCCAACACCAATGGTACACTGCCCCTGCCAAAATATCGAAAAATTGGCCTTGTCATAAACAACATCTTGTTCCATCAGAGAGATGAACACAAGGTCTCTTGGCAACACCCTCAATCCAAATGCTGGCACCTGCTCGACTATGTCACCATTCGAGTGAGACACCTCAAGGACATGCATATCACCTGTGCCATGACAGGAGCCGACAACGTCTGGACAGACCGCCATCTTCATGCGGGTAATTAAATCCATGGAATGTGTCTCACATGACATCTACACACAACGTTACGTACCTCTCATACTGCTTATGCCCCACTCCCCCATCACCAGTTCTCTAACACTTAGGCTCATCCTCAGCATTTACAACACCTCACCCTCACACCCATACAGATGATGCAAGCCTCACACCCAGATCCTGCTGCTTCAATATACGTTCAGCTATTCAGCTGTGGCAGGTGAAAAGCATAAACACAGCACAGCGATACCACTGGTATTCTTCCCTTGCATACAGGTGGTGCACGGTAGAAGGAAACACAGCAGAACAGTGAAGGACAAGGTCGCCTCCATCTCGAGGCCCCGATGGAGGTGCAGGGATGAGGGTATGTTGGTGCCTCCTCAGCTCACCCTCATCCTGCTTTCTGGCCTGGTGAGTGAGACGCTGATGCTGTGACCGTACTTTCCAGCTCACACCCCAGACCCCCTACCTTCCACTTTCTGAGTTCCAGATTTCAGACATGCAAAAACTGTTGCCAACCCAGGAATAGGAGGAGGGGAGAGAGCACCAACACAGCACTGATGAAGTGGCCTTGTCACTTGGTCTGATGTCACGACCAGCTCGGATATCGGCAAGTATAGAGTTAGGATCTGCATTGTGAATTACTGGGCATAATCGGGCTGCTGTCGGGCCAGGGAAAGGACAGTTTGTGTGCCGGATCAGCAGGGCATGAGGCCACAGACAGGATTTTCTATAGGGGACGCAAATGAGGATTTTGATAGGATAGCATAACAGGACAATGCCAAAGAGGATACAGTAAGAAGTCTTACAACACCAGGTTAAAGTCCAACAGGTCATGGCTACCAAAGAGGATACACACAGAGATGTTGGATGCATTGCCTGGCATGCGAGGCAACTTTGTGTTACTTCAAGTGGCATGGGGGAATCTAGCTCCAACTTGGCAGAGGGCATCACACATAGCTTCCCCTCACTGCTGCCCCTGCTCCACTCCCCTGCTGTGTTGTTGACTTGTAGCCGCCATATCTGTCGCAGCCTTTGTGCAGACAGGTAATCAAATTCTCTGCCCTCCCTGGGAGGATGCAGCAAAGCTCCTGTCAAATCCAATATCTTCCTCAGTACTTCCAGAAACTTTGTAATAGCTGAGGGTGTTCTAAACACAAAAACAAAAAATGCTGGGCAATCTCAACAGGTCTGACAGCGTCTGTGGAGAGAGAAAGGAGATAACATTTCGAGTCAGGGTGACTCTTTGTCTGTGACGTCAGCTCCGTTCTCTCTATACAGCTGCTGTCAGACCTGCTGAGATTTTCCTGTATTTTCTCTTTTTATTTCAGATTCCAGCATCTGCAGTAATTTGCTTTTATCTTAGCATTCTAAATGACCTTATTTTCAAGTTGGATGCCTGGCCCTTCAAATAATACGAGTGTTGAGCCCCCCTTTCAGCCGAATGCATGTCCTGTGGTAGCCTGTCAGGGGTTTGCTGAGTGGCCAGGTGACGGGTCCTTTGCCCGTCATTGGTTAAATACCAGCAGCGGGATGAGTCCCTTAACCGGCCACTTAAGATCCTCAATTGGTGTCACAGTCCAGGAGGAGTCTGGAAAGGAGAATCAAAAATGGTTTATTTCCGACTCTTGATTTAGGAAAAGCATTTCCAAGCAGCAGTCCCAAGTCCCAGCCGGGACCATTCAGGAATACCAGCTCCTAACTGGACTGGCTTTTAACATGTGGAATTACCAAGCCCACTGATGGGCCTCTGCCCCTCAATGGGGGAGCTCGTACTCCACGAGACTCACAGAGAGATTAATCAGGTCGTTCCCGTAGGTCATGTGGGGGTTATATCATGCGTCCCCCGCAAAGTCCGCAAGTCCCCCTGAAGTAAGGAGTGTAAGAGTTTGTCTTCTCCTCTTTGCCCACAGCTGGAGCTCCCGTGGCTCTTGGGCTGAATGTAGCGTGTCATGGGTACTGCTGCCCACTGATCCTGGCTAAGGTCACCATTGGAAACTTCATATACCTGGGTTTCCATCTTGGAATCCAAGTCCACCACCTCTTGCATCTCGGTGTCTGGGCCCCCAGGGGACGACACCCCCAGGCCCCCCTGTTCCAGGCTGATGTGCCTGGAAGATGGTTCCTCTTGAGGCATGTCCTAACACTGGCCCCCTGCTCCTGGGGTGATCAAGGTTGTTCTGCACTGTCCAGTCGCGAGTCCTTACTTGGTACGAGACTGGTCCAGTCCGTTGTACCACAGTCTCTGGAATCCAATGGGTTCCATCCCGAAGTTTTGGATGTACACCGGGTCCCCTGATTGGAAACTTCTGGTCAGTGTCCGCCTGCCTCGACCTTGCCTCTGCAGGTCCTGACTGCGTTGCACACTCCTGCCAATATCGGGGAATATGAGGCTGAGTTGGTCCTGAGCCTTCAGCCCGTCAATAGGTGCTATGCCGGTCATGGCAAGTGGCGTGGTCTGATAGCAAAAGAAAAATTGTGCCATTCTATTGTGCTTATGCATGGGTTCAAATCCCATCCTCATCGCCAATATAGTAGTCCAGGAGGAGTCTGAAATGGAGAGTCAAATTTATTTATTCCGACTTTTGGTTTCAGAAAAGTGTTTACAAGCAACTGTCCAAGTCCCAGCCGAGACCATTCTGGAATACCGGCTCCTACCTGGGCTGGCTTTTATCCTGTAGAATTAGCGAGTCCTCTGATGGCCCTCAGCAGGGGAGTTCGTACTCCACAAGGCTCACGGGGAGATTAATCGGGTCATCCCCATGGATCTCGTCGGGGTTATAACAATTGGCCTACGAGTGGGACGGCCTTCCCACCCCGGACTTGATCTGAGGGAAGGGGAAAGCCTTCTGGATCTCCTCTTGGTCACATGGCACACCCCACCACCATATTTGCCGAGGTGGGCCTGGGGGGTATTAAATTCTGCGCAATATAACAGGATGTCATTATGAGAAAACAGACTAATTGAAGAACTGCTTCGGCTGCCCGTGGGATTTGCTGATCACCATGACCAATAAAGCGCTCACAGGAAACAAATAGCATTTGAAGCACAATGGTATTTAAAAGTCCATTACAATCAAAGAAATACATGGGATAAACACAAGCTTCCTGCTGTATACTATGAGCAATCTTTGCATCAATAGCACAATGTTAAAACCCACAACAAATCAATTGTATTGCATTGCAAAGTCCTTCAGCACGTTTCAAATTGTATACTGAGAAGACTGAAGGATCTAACTGCGTCGTGGAGCGATTCCGTGCGGTGACAATGTATTGTCGGACTCCATTGGAAACAAAGTATTCTGAGTCTCTTCAACAACAGTCAATACTTAGGAAAGACATGTCCTTCATCAAGAAACAGTCCTAAATAAATGATGACAAGATAGTATCACTTTCAGGCCTCTTCACAACATGTTCATTAATGTTCCGGTGATGCTATAGTTCAGAAACATGACTGTAATCCGACCTTTCATCTTACTCACTGCACTTGGCAGCAGGAACACAGATAAAGTCACATCCAAACGCGACAACCTCCATTTTTCCACCTTCACTGATCCTCAGCACAAATCACTGCTCAGTGATCTCCAGACCCTGCAGTTGTCAAACGCACATTTTCTTTGCAAGCTTTATCGCACAAAAGTTATCCTACAAATAGAAGCACCCAGGGCTAGAACAAATTATTTCACATGCGTTCCTATGTGCCCTGGGAGAACCTTGTCCAGAGGCTCAGCATCTGACCGGGACTCAGCTGAGTCCTGGGATCCAGCAGACCTCTGAATGCTGACCCTGTTGGATGGTCCTGCCTTGACCTGATGTACATCAGCAGCAGTGTGTGCTCACCAGATGGTGCCTCAGAAGCCTGACCACTAATATCACCCATCAAGGTATGTGTCCCTGCACTGGTGGAAGGTGGGGGTGATAGCAGTAACGCTCTCCTCCGAGGTATTCTCTTTGGAGCCGGGGGTTCAGTGAGAGGAGTGGGGGGTGGTGTTGAACCACTCCAGATGGCCCAATCCCATCAGATGGAGATCCTGCGAGACAATGGGCAATGGTCAGTGAGAAGGAAGGATCATTTTGTCTGACATGAAGAACTCACTTGAGACAGGCCATCTGTGTGAAGGGGCAGTGGATCTTCATCTCTGTGCCGCAGACCAGCCTCGCTGTCGGTCACTGCTCTCTCCCCGGTTAACCCCACGATCTCCATGGCCTGTTCCTCATAGCCGGTGATGACCCGAATCTCTGGTACTGCGCCGCCCATCTTGGCCATTTCATTATTATGAGCCTGTTGGAACCAACAATTCTACGGACACGTGCTTGTAGGATTAGAATAGCGGTTTTAATATACTCACAACAGAGCCAGCCTATTAGCCATTGAACTTTCGGTGAACTGGCCGGCTGACCATGTGGCACTGATCTTTATACAGCAGCTTCCGGGGGACGAGTCCTGGGCAGAGCCAAGGGAGAAGTGCCGTACAACTCGAGCATTCCCAGAGCTACTCCCCTGGAGGACAGGTAGTGGAACTGCACTTACAATATAGACACATGTATATACAGATTATAATCCGGTGTGAATCACATTCACCACAGGGCCAACCTATTCTGTGGGGTCAAAGAGAGGGCATTGTGAGCTGCTCCTTAATGAATCAGGCAGGTCTATGACAGGTGGCGTGGAACCACAACTGCAATGAATGGGTTGTGTGGTTAGGTTCCGGGGATGCAGAAGGAGAAGCAAAAGACTGGATGTGAGGAAGGTGTGAGGTGGCAGCTCGTGATTTGGGTGGGGGAGGGGGGGGGGGGGAGCAGGTGGAATTGATGCCAGGAGGGAGTTGTTACCTTACCCTTGCAGTTTAGTGGAGGTTGTTGGGCTTCTTCCAACATTAGACGGCAGTCCTACTTGTCATTCTGTCCGCATCGACACCCACTGCCTCCCAGCGGTACTGCTGGCCCTGGTGCTGGTCCTTTGACCCCCCTCGAGGCTAACAAGGATGTCCAGTCTCGCATCCACAGCATCTAAAAGCCTGGCCAGCTCGGAACGCCAATGCAAGGAGCAGGTCTGCATGCTGCCATGCTTGTGGATTGCCTGGGAGTTAGTAGTGAGGGGTTGTTTAATAGCTGCTTCCTCTTGTTAGTGGTAAGACGCTGAGCTGCAGGTCTGGAGAATCAGACAGCGAGGGAGCCAGTAATGGCGAGGAGTTGGTGGGGGCTCATTTCCAGCACTAATTGCTGTCAAATACGGGCCGCGATCTCGCCAACGGGGCCATCGGGAAACACCCCGCCAATATCGCCCAAAATGACACGGGGAACTTTCCCTGTGAAATCGCAAGCATATTTTTTGGGAGAACTCCGCCTTTATATCAACACAAATACAGAAGATAATCTTACTCCTGGACTGTGCCACCCAATAAAGAATTTAGTGAGAATTAAAATGGAGCTTCTGAAAACCAAAAGGTCACCCTTGAGAAAATCTCAAGAGACCTCAAAAAAAGTTTGACCACTGCCCCAATAATATAAGCATCCAACAAAAAGGAATAAGCTGGAATTCTGTCAAAACGTCTTTCATGATGTTCTGCCTTAAAACACTGGGGACCATCTAACCAAATTGCACCAGAGTCCCGTGTCAAGCACGTTTAGCTTGGTATTTCCTGGAACTCGCAGCGCCAAGAAGGACCACGCTATCTATTGGGACGTTGTTGAAATCCGGGGCCTCGGTGCAGAATGCCTCGTCAAGGCCACATTTAGTCCTGTTTTCTGCACTGAGGAACTCCGCTCGCCAGAAATGGCACCCCAATCTCTCGACCACCCCGAATTGGCCCTCAGACCCCCAAAGCCCCAATTCACTTATAAAGGGGTTCTTCGGGCCACTCCACGTACCCCATCTCACATGGGCAGGGCACTCCGGGGTCCAATCCCTGGTATGGGAAAAATGCTAGCCTGGCACCCTGGCAGCACCCCTGCCAGCTGGCTGTGCTACCTGGGGAACCTTGGCAGTACCAACCTGCCAGGAGGACAACCATCGGGGACCTCTGATCTGCTGGGAGACCCCTCAAGTGCCATTCTATCTGGTGCCCATTTGTTGGGAATGGTATTAAACGGCATTCACCTCAGGTCTTGTTGTATTATATTGTATATATGATATTACGGTAAGGCCCCTGTACTACAGGTATGGGGGTAGATCCCTGCCTGCTGGCCCCGCCCAGTAGGCGGAGTATAAATGTGTGTGCTCTCCGAACAGCAGCAATTTCACCAACTGCTGTAATAAAGCCTCGATTACATTCTACTCTCATTTCATCGTAATTGATAGTGCATCAATTTATTACACCGAGATTTTTCAGAGATGGACTTCCGCATCAAGCCGGATCACCTGCAGCTGCATCCTCAAGCAGACAATGCCAAAAAGTACTTTGCACATTGGCTAGCTTGCTTTGAAGCATACATCCGGTCTGCACCAGACCCAATCTCAGAAGCACAGGAGTTCCAGATTTTGTTAATGCGGCTGAGCTCCAACGTCTTCCCCCTCGTCCAGGACGCACCGACCTACGCAGAAGCCATGGCGCTACTGAAGGAGAATTACGCTCAGCAGACCAACAAGATCTACGGCAGGCACATCCTGTCTACACGGCACCAACTTCCCGGTGAGTCTGTGGAAGATTTCTGGCATGCCCTGCTCGCCCTAGTGAGAGGCTGTGACTGCCAGGCCGTTTCGGCCACTGAACATTCGAACCTGCTAATGAGAGATGCGTTCGTTACGGGCATAGGGTCTGACTGCATCCGCCAGCGCCTCTTAGAAGGGCCACACTTGACCTCGCGGCGACCAAGAAGCTAGCGCTCTGGCTCACAGTTGCCTCACGCAACGTACAGGCTTATGCCCCTGACCGCATGGCCCAACGCCCCCCATGCATCGTAGATCCCACCAGCGGCCACCCCTGCGTGGACCCAGTCAGCAACCACCCCAGCCAGCCCCACACCTGTGCCGCATGACAGCCAACCAACCCCGAGGGACCCAAGTGCTACTTATGCGGGCAGACAAAACACCCCCAGCAGCGCTGTCTGGCGCGGAGCGCGCTCTTCAAGGCCTGTGGCAAGAAGGGACATTTCGCTGCAGTGTGCCAGGCCCGCTCAATAGCCGCTATTGTCCCTGCATCCCCACGTGCGGCCAGTGGGTGCCGCCGTCTTGCTCCACCCACAACACGTGTGGCACGTGGGCGCCATCTCACTTGCTTCAGAACCAATGGGCGCCGCCATTTTGCCTGCCCCAGGGCACGTGCGGCCCGAGGGAACCGTCATTTTGCCAGCCCGATGACACGTGCGGCCCGTTGGCGCCACCATCTTACCCCCCTCAGGACCTTGACCATCGAGTACCCCATTGGGCTGCTCATCACCTGCAACCGCCAATGACCAGCCGCGTCTCGACCGCAGAAAATCGCGACCACGTCGACAAAGGTGAAGGTCGATGGGCATGAGATATTCTGCCTTCTGGACTCCGGGAGCACTGAGAGCTTCATCCACCCCAATACGGTAAGACGCTGCTCCCTCGCGGTACACCCCACTAACCAAATAATCTCCCTGGCCTCCGGTTCCCACTCCGTGGAGATCCGGGGGTGCTGCATCGCCACCCTCACCATCCAGGGCGTAGAGTTCAGCGGCTTCCGGCTCTACATCCTCCCCAACCTCTGCGCTGCCCTGTTACTCGGCCTGGACATCCAGTGCAACCTCCAGAGCCTAACCCTGAAATTTGGGGGGCCCCTACCACCCCTTACTGTTTGCGGCCTCACGACCCTTAAGGTCGACCCACCTTCCCTGTTTGTAAACCTCACCCTGGATTGCAATCCAGTCGCCACCAGGAGCAGATGGTACAGCGCCCAGGACAGGACCTTCATCCGGTCTGAGGTCCAGCGGCAGCTGCAGGAAGGCATCATCGAGGCCAGCAATAGCCCCTGGAGAGCCCAAGTGGTAGTAGTAAAAACTGGGGAGAAACACAGGATAGGCATTGACTACAGTCAGACCATTAATTGGTACACGCAGCTCGACGCGTACCCCCTCCCACACATATCTGATATGGTCAATCAGATTACACAGTACCGGGTCTTCTCGACAGTGGACCTGAAATCTGCCTACCACCAGCTCCCCATCCATAAGGCGGACCGCCCATACACTGCGTTTGAAGCAGACGGCCGCCTTTACCATTTCCTTAGGGTTCCCTTCGGCGTAATCAACGGGGTCTCGGTCTTCCAACGGGAGATGGACCGAATGGTTGACCGGTACAGGCTGCGGGCCACTTTCCCGTACCTGGACAACGTCACCATCTGTGGCCGCGACCAGCAGGACCACGACGCCGACCTTTCCAAATTTCTCCACACCGCCACACTCCTCAACCTAACTTACAACAAGGAGAAGTGTGTGTTCAGCACCAATCGCTTAGCCATCCTCGGCTATGTGGTTCAGAACAGAGTTCTAGGGCCCGACCCCGACTGCATGTGCTCCCTCATGGAACTCCCCCTCCCCCACTTCCCCAAGGCCCTCAAACGATGTCTGGGGTTCTTTTTGTACTAAGCCCAGTGGGTCCCAAACTATGCGGACAAGGCCCGCCCTCTCATTCAATCCAATGCTTTCCCACTGACAGCCAAGGCTCACCAGGCCTTCAACCGTATCAAGGCCGCGTTGTACGCAGTCGACGAGATGCCCCCCCTTCCAAATCGAGAGCGATGCATCAGACATTGCTCTGGCCGCCACCCTCAACGTGGCAGGCAGGCCCGTGACATTCTTTTCCTTCACCCTCCATGCCTCCGAAATTCGCCACTCCTCCGTCGAAAGGGAGGCCCAAGCCATCGTTGAAGCTGTGCGACATTGGAGGCATTAACTGGCCGGCACGAGATTCACTCTCCTCACTGATCAATGGTCGGTAGCCTTCATGTTTAACAACACACAGTGGGTAAGATCAAAAATGATAAAATCTTGAGGTGGAGGATTGAGCTCTCCACCTACAATTACGAGATTTTGTATCGCCCCGGTAAGCTCAACGAGCCCCCCGATGCCCTGTCCCGAGGTACATGTGCCAGCGCACAATTGGACCAACTCTGGACCCTGCACAACGATCTTTGCCACCCAGGAGTCACCTGCATTTACCACTTCATTGAGGCCCGCAATCTGCCCTACTCCATCGAGGAAGTCAGGGCTATCACCAGAGACCGACAGGTCTGTGCGGAGTGTAAACCGCACTTCTACCGGCCAGACCGTGCGCGCCTGGTGAAGGCTTCCCGCCCCTTTGAACGCCTCAGCATGGACATCAAGGGGCCCCTCCCCTCCAGCGACCGCAAACGTACTTTCTTAATGTGGTTGATGAGTATTCCCGATTCCCCTTCGCCGTCCCATGCCCCGAGATGAGGTCTGCCACCATCATTAAAGCCCTCAATACCATCTTCGCTCTCTTCGGTTTCCCCGCCTACGTCCACAGCGACTGGGGAACCTCATTTATGAGCGATGAGCTGCACCAGTACCTACTCAACAGGGGCATTGCCTCGAGCAGGACGACCAGCTACAACCCCCGGGGAAACAGGCAGGTGGAGCGGGAGAACGGGACAGTCTGGAAGGCCGTCCAACGGGTCCGACGGTCCAGAAATCTCCCGGCCTCCCGCTAGCAGGAGTCCTCCCCGATGCCCTTCACTCCATTCGATCGCTCCTGTGCACCGCAACTAATGAAACCCCCCATGAACGTCTCTTTGCCTTCCCCAGGAAGTCCACCTCCGGGATTTCGCTACCAACGTGGCTGGCAGCTCCAGGACCTGTTCTCCTCCGCAAGCACTTGCGGTTCCACAAGGCGGTCCCGTTGGTTGAGAGAGTACAGCTACTCCACGCAAACCCGCAGTACGCCTACGTAGCGTACCCCGACGGCCACCAAGACACAGTCTCCCTCATTGACCTGGCACCAGCTGGGTCCCCACACACCCCCCCCCCCTGCCCTGGCACCACCCTCCCTCCCCCCAGCACACCCCACGGCAGCCCCCGCTCCAGGACAATCTGTCCTCCCCTTGCTCCCACCCGGGGATGAAGAGGATTTTGACACGCTCCCGGAGTCACCAAAGACCAAACCAAAGCCTGAGTCGCCACCAGCACTGCGGCGCTCTCAACGACAGATCAAGGCGCCCGATCGTCTAAATTTGTAACCTTCTCTGTAATTTTAAAGCCAATCTGCGTTTATATAGTTTTCCACCACCCCCGCTGTACTCATTTTTAACAGGGGGTGAATGTGGTAGTCACCACTGTTGTATTATATTGTATGTATGGGTATTACGGTAAGGCCCCTGTACTACAGGTATGGAGGTAGATCCCTGCCTGCTGGCTCTGCCCAGTAGGCGGAGTATAAATGTTTGTGCTCTCCGAGCTGCAGCCATTTCGGCAGCAGCTGCAGGAGGCAGCATATCTCTGTGTAATAAAGCCTCGATTACATTCTACTCTCGTCTCGTCGTAATTGATAGGGCATCAGGGCTGCAAGGCGAAGGGGTCAGATTCCAAGGCTTCGGTAGATCAGGTGAGTGCATATTAGAGTGAGACTAGCTGCCTCACTCTAATGTGCAGGTTTGTCAAAATGCTGATGCTGCCCACAGTGGACGGGATTCAGATCGTGGAGTCTCATCAGATCCCGTGAGATCTCACGATGCATGGTGAGCCGGATAAATCGGGGAAGAGGGATCTGCCGGCATCTACCAATCATGCTGCGCCCCCATGGGGCTGTTTAGCACAGGGCTAAATCGCTGGCTTTGAAAGCAGACCAAGCAGGCCAGCAGCACGGTTCGATTCCCGTAACAGCCTCCCCGGACAGGCGCCGGAATGTGGCGACTAGGGGCTTTTCACAGTAACTTCATTTGAAGCCTACTCGTGACAATAAGCGATTTTCATTTCATTCGCCTGACCGGCGAAATGAACCCTGTCATGCAGCTGAGCAACAATAATTCATTGGAAATCCGGAAGAACAATGCTTTTAATTTGGTACCAAGAATAAATTTTTATTAATTTATGGTTGCATGATGCAGCATCCGAAACATGTGGGGCGGAATTCTCCATCCCGACAGATTTGTTTTCTGGCACGGCATGCCTCATCCGGCAGCGGGATCCTCCATCACAGCAGCTGGCCAGTGGGGTTTCCCATTGTGGCCACCCCCATGCCATTGGGAGCATCCCGCCGAAGGAGAATCCCGCCGCGTCACCTTCCAGGAGCGTATCCTCAAGCATCTTGTACCGATCAGTCCAAGTGTCACCCTGAAGTGAACAAATCCAATTCCTCTGCTAACTCTCAAATGCATCAACAAGAGAATGAGGACAGAGGCACCCTGCCATCTGCACAAACATTATTTGCGCCATGAACCTGCAATCAATATGAACAAAATGACACAGCTGTAACAGTGTTGTGAGGTGATCCAACTGCAACCTTGTGGTGTAATATTCCCAGCTGCCAAGCCTGCCCTTCTCGAGATGAAGGAAGGACATACGCCAAAAGATCACAAGCACCAAGCATCTTATTGATAGCTCTAATTGCACCTTCATTCTTCAACGCCACATTTATAACAGCTGACTCACTTTCACCACCAGGTGTGATGCAGCAACAGATGCTTTATCTTGTTGATAATCAATCTACTGATTAGACTGAATCATTGTTCGCATGAGGCTACTGGGACATTATTCAATTAACTCTGCATTTCACCCACAGAAAATGACATATGGATCAGAGTCGTGCTTCACAGCATGAAGTCCCCTCAAAGTTTCTTCATTCAAATCATCAACATTGCCAGAGAAAGCTTTATGTTTGCTGATGCGTACAGGCTGTATTTTACCAGCTCCAAAGAGGTGGACTGGAAGATGTGTGGTGGGGGTGGGGGGGGGGGGGGGGAGGGGAGGGGATTTTACTGACGTACTGACGGCAAGACTGTTAGCAGACAGCGATTTTCCATAAATAATTGTCTTGCCTTTGGTACTTTGTTGATGGTGGACCGATGCCCTATCACAGGGGAGGCTGCCATCTGAATAGAGGATGCCTCCCAGCAGCAGCACGGCGGGGGGGTGTGGGGGGGGGGGGGGGGGGCGGGGGGCAGTATTTGAAGGAAAGAGGGGCTGTGGGCAATTTCTCTGGTTGGGTTTCCTTTCAACCCTTCTGAAGATGTTCCTCCCTACCTGCTGAAGGCAGCAGATCCCCAGCTTGCTTGAGCAGTAGTCACTGGTCTTGATGGTGCTGTTGAACTGCTGGCCCTCTAACTGGACTGGCAGTTAGAGGGCCAGCAGTTTTCATGTGACAATAGCCCCAGTGGCAGCCATTTAAGTGGCTACTACCCATAAAGGTCAGGGGAAAGCCTGCCGGCTGCCCGCGTGGGATGCCCATTTCCTTCCAATGCCAGACCACCCATACACTCGGTAAAATTCTGTCTGACCAGCTGACTGAATACTGGTGCTCAGTTTTTCTAAATATCAAAGTACATACCACTTTTGAAGTGTAGTCACTGCTGTGTAAATAGGAAGCTGGTCAAGCTGTGGGGACCTTCCAGTCCCGTCGACGACGCTTTCCTGCCACAGGTTTCCCGGTGGCAAGGAGTGCAGTCAACCCCATTGACAACGGCGGGACTGAAAGATCCTGCCACCGGCTAATGGTGAGCCCAATCCGCCGCCACAAACACCCAGTAGTTTGCAAAATAACAAATGTAACTCTCCTATTCAAGAAAGGAGGGAGACAAAGGAGAAAAGCTTTGGATTTAACAATGTTAAGTCATCATTGGTGGGATTTCTTAACTATAGTGTCGGCATGGGGGGACCAGGACAGGCTGTTGGTGATCTGGACACCTAAAACTTGAAGCTCTCGACCCTTTCTATGTTGTTCCCATTGATGTAGACAGGGGCATGTTCTCTACTAGGCTTCCTGACGTCGATGATAATCTCCTTCGTTTTGTTGACATTGAGGGAGAGATTATTGTCGTCGCATTAGATTCTCTATCTGATTCCTGTACTCTGTATCGTCATTGTTTGAAATCCGACCCACTACTGTGGTGTCATCAGCAAATTTGAAAATCGAGTTGGAGGGGAATTTGGCCACACAGTCATAGGTGTACAAGGAGTATAGTAGGGGGATGAGGTCCTAGACTTGTGGGGTACCAGTGTTGAGGATGATCACGGAGGGAGGTGTTGTTGCCTATCCTTACTGATTGTGGCCTGTGGGTTAGAAAGTTCAGGTTCCAGTCGCAGAGAGAGGAGCCGAGGCCAAGGCCACGGAGTTTGGAGATGAGTTTCGTAGGAATGATAGTGTTAAAGGCTGAGTTGTAGTTGATAAATAGGAGTCTGACATAGGTGTCTTTGTTATCTGGGTGTTCCAGGGTAGAGTGCAGGGCCATGGAGATGGCATCTGCTGTGAACCTGTTGCAGCGGTAGGTGAACTGTAGTGGATCAAGGCAATCTGGGAGGCTGGAGTTGATTTGTGCCATGAATAACCTTTCGAAGCATTTCATGATGATGGATGTCAGAGCCACTGGATGATAGACATTAAGGCACGTTGCTTTGCTTTTGTTTGGTACAGGGATGATGGTCGTCTTCTTGAAGCAGATAGGGACCTCAGATTGTTGTAAAGAGGTTGAAGATGTCTGCGAATACCCCCGCCAGCTGATCCGCTCAAGACCTGAGTGCCCGTCCGGGTATCCCATCCGGGCCAGTGGCTTTCCGTGAGTTGATCTTCGAGAAGGCTGCTCTGACGTCTGCAGTGGTGATGTCAGATACAAGTTCATCCGAGGCTTCTGGGGTGGAGGGCTCGCTCTCTCTCGCTGACCTCTTGCTCAAAGCGGGCATAGAATGCGTTGAGCTCATCAGGGAGGGGTGAATTGGAGCTGACGATTTTACATGCCTTTATCTTGTAGCCTGTTACGTCTTGCCGACCTTGCCATGGACGGCGGGGATCCGTGTGGCTAGCCTGGGACTCGAGCTTGGTCCGGTACTGTCTTTTGGCATCTTTGATGGATTTCTTTAGATCATATCTGGCTTTCTTGAATAGGTCAGGGTCACCTGACTTGAGCATCTCAGACCTAGACTTCAGCAAGCAGTGGATATCCCTTTTCATCCAGGGTTTCCGATTGGGAAACACACAGATTTGCTTCTTTGGCACACAGTCTTCTACACACTTACTAATGAAGTCAGTTACTGTAGTGGCATACTCGTTCAGACTGGTCGCAGAGATTTGAAATACTGACCAGTCCACTGACTCTAAGCAGTCCTGTAGGAAATCTTCCAATTCCTCAGACCAACAATGCACAACTTTCTTTGACGGATTTTCCAGCTTCAGTTTCTGCTTATAAGCCGGGAGCAGGAGCACAGCTTTATGGTCAGATTTGCCAAAATGTGGGTGGGCGATAGAGCGGTAGGCATGTTTGATATTTGTTTAGCAGTGGTATAGGATGTTTGGGCCTCTGGTGGAACAGTGACGTGTTGGTAGTAACTTGGTAGTATGCTCTTGAGCTTGGCCTGATTGAAGTCCCAGCTACAATGAACAAGGCCTCGGGATGTTTCGTTTCAAGCCTATTTGTGGTGGTGAATATTTCGTCCAGTGCAATTTTCACATTTGCATGGGGTGGGATGTAAACTGCCGTCAGGATAATGGAGCTGAACTCCCGCGGAAGGTGGTAGTGTTTTGCGTTCAGAATGCTGACCCTTGTTCTGCTATTAACACATTCTAATTCTTTACTGTTATTTTTTATTTATTTCTTTGTTTCCAATTAGTGGACAATTTAGTGTGGCCAATCCACCTACCCTGCACATCTTTGGGTTCTTGGGGTTAGACCCACGCAGACACGGGGAGAATGTGCAAGCTCCACACAGATAGTGACCTGGGGCCGGGATCGAAACCGGGTCCTTAGCACCGTGAGACAGCTGTGCTAACCACTGCACCACCATGCTGCCTGCTGATACTTTACCCTTTATGCCATTATCAGCACCTTCTCGTCTTTAACATTATCATTAACACTCTCTTTGTCTTGTGTGCATGACAATTTTGTCAGTCTCTCCTGAGCTTCCACCTATGCCTGACCTATTTTGCTCCACCTTCGCTTCCCCGCTCTCCCACTATATAATCCATCACGTTTCTGCCCTCTACAGCTCTGAAGACTCGAAAGGTTAACTCTATTTCTCTCTCCGCCGGGGTTGCCAAACCTGCTGAGTCTTTCCAGCATTTTCTATTTTCATTGTAGTGAATGAGTGTATGTTTGGGTGCCATTTAAATATGGTGCCAGCACCTCCAACCACATGCGATAATGCCAGAGCGGATGAATCGTAGCCAGCCCCGCCGTGGGATTTGATCAGCTCCTCACTGATGCATAAATAATTGGCGGGATTTTTCACACGCCCTGCGGTGTGCGTTGTGTCGGCAGGGGCAGACTGTCATTGTCCGCTGCTGTCAATGGCAGTTTGCGCTCTATGCACCCATCGGCCGGACCAGAATATCCCGCCGGCAAGAAAGGCCAGAAATTGCCGACCCATGAGCTGAAAAACAGAAGACTAAGCGTGAAAAGCCGTCCTGCCACCCGGTGAAAATCACGCCGATCTTTCCACCAGGCACCACAGAGGCGGAGGTCGATGGATTCTTGACCAGAAAAGGAGTCAAAGCGCATCAGAGGTAGGCAGGAGAATGGATCGAAGACCACAATCAGATCAACCATGATCTTATCGAATGGCGTAGCAGGCTTGAGGCCTACTGCTGGATGACCCACTGCTGCTCCGAATTCATATGTTTGTGTGCGCTCACTGATGAACCAGAGCTGACACAGAATCAGTTGTGGGAACCCGTTTTGGATGAATGACCAGTTGATCTGTTTGCGGTGATGAGTGAGGAACGTTGGCCAGGACACTGGCAGATCTCTCCTGTTATTTTTCAAATCATGTCCTGAAGCCTTTGATGTCCACTCGAGAATACAGACATCGCTCCAGTTTAATATTTCATCCAAAAGACATCACCGCTGACAGTACAATGCTTCCCAGTACTGCACTGAAGTGTTAGCTTTGATTAGGTACTTAAGTGCTGGAGTGGGCTGAATCCACAATCATATGATGCGGAAGCCACTGAGACAAGTCTGATTCTTTAGAACAACCAGTCTTCTGTAATCGGTACTTTTGATTTTATGAACTGCATCAGGAAAGTTACGTTCTATCGACGTGTGTGTAAAAGGTATCTGCAGATTCATTCTTGTCTCTCTCAACCTCTTACTTTCTCTTGAGAGTGATGGTCAATTAGAGCGTTCTTCGCCTTATCATAGCCTGCAAGAGGAAGATTTTCAACTCAAATCAATGAAAATGAAGAACAGGCAGTTTGCAGAAATGTGGAGCATGATCGAACGGGAGAAGCACTAAGTCCGCTAGCGAGCAAGAATTGTCGGGTGCTTCCCGACGGCTGACCTGGCAGACATTGAGGGCTAAGCAAATAGAGGATCCCTGAGAGGTACAGGGGGAAGGAGGGCAACACCATGGGTAGCTAGGCATAACTAGGGTCACGACTGTACATCATTAAAACACCTTACACCCAAGAGATGTGATGCCTCTGTCATGTTATTCTGCACTATGTGCTGGCCTGCACCCACTACCCCACGGTGCCCTCCGCTCCCCCCCCCCTCCCCCCTCAGCCCCAGGTCCCCGGGCATGGTGGTCCTAAATCTGGTTCCCCATCCCCACCCGAGGCATACCATGTACAGGTGATGGGTGTGAGTGGCCTGTCAGCAGAAGGCCAAGAGTCAGACCATGGCATAGATTGAGGAACACCAGAGCACAACTCATAATGGGTTATCATCACCCTCCTGCTTGTATATTGACCTTCTCGCTGACAGTGACAACACAGGCCCATCACCCTGGAGTGATGCTGCACAGACTCTGGGAGGGTGGAACAGGGTGATTGGGGGCGAGAGGCAATGCGTGGGGGGAGGGGGGCTGCAGAATGGTGGGTGTGGAAGAGGCTGGTCAGGACGATGGTGGGGGGGAAGATGCTTGAGGTGGGACAGGGTGTGGAAAGGGGGGAGGGGCTGAGATGACTGGCAAAGCCACGTCCTATGAGAAGAGGGTGAGGATGAGGGCCTCTCTGGTTCTCTGAGCATGCAAGACCCTGGCCACCATCTGTCCATCCTCCAGCTGCTCCCGGGGTCCTCCCCAGGTTGGTCCTACAGACCCTCCTGTTCTGACTCCTCGGCTCCTCCTCGTCCACCTCCTCAGACAAGGCCGCATGCCCCTCCTCCTCCACCTCAAGCATGTCGCCCAGCTTCTGTGCCATGTTCTGGAGGACACAACAGACCACTAAAATGCGGGCGACTCTCCGGCGGGTGTACTGAAGTGCAGCACCAGAGTAGGCGAGACATCGGAGCCGTATTTTCAGCATGACTCAATGATATCGGGGTGGCCACATGGTCTTCGTGTATCGGGTCACCGCGCCTGACACCAGCCTCACTATCTGCATAATTAGCCACTTATCCCCAAGAGCCAACCGGTCATTCCTGGGGTGTCCCTTGAAGATGCTGAGGAATCTCGGACTGCCCCAGGATGGAGCTGTTGTGCACGCTCCCTGGGAAATGCGGACACAGGTGCATGATCTTGAGGTGCTAGTCGCACACAAGTTGGACGCTCAGGAGTAAAACCCCTTTTTGTTAATGAAGGGACTCTTGGACTGCCCAGTGGTGTAAGGTGACGTGCATGCCATCTATTATCTCCTGGCTTCTTCTTAATGAGTTGTTCACCAGAGGCACTGGAGCTCACACTTGCACTGCTGGCAGCTACAAAATGGAGGAATCTCTCTCGCGCCCAGAGCACGTGACGTCAGTATACGGTACGCGTGAACAACTCTCTGTCACCACTTCTCGAGAGAAGACTCCAGCGAATTTTTTTAAGAATCTGCTCCTGGGTCAGAGTGTGGCGTCAGGAGGAAACGGTTTGCCTCACTGGGCTCTGGGCCTGCGAACGCTGTGGGGGCAAGCATGCGTAGGATGGGTGGCATTCTGAAAGTTGGTTGCGGCCAGCATTTTTAAAAGCCGGTCGCGGTCGTTGGGCACTTCTTCCCGCGATCGGGAATGCCGTGACCGATGGCCCCGCGACCCTTCCAACACCTTCCCGCGGCACACCCGCAGGCCGCGACCATGAGTTTGAAAATGACTGCACTAAACTATCCCAAGAAAATTATTTGAAAATAAATACTAAGAGGGTGATACATAGACAAGGATTGTTAATGTGATTCATTTATAGGAAGCAGCATTTCCCTTTATCATGAAAAGCCAGATGGGTAAACATGCGAAAAACATTATACTATTCAAATAGAATATGCAGCACTTCCTTAGATTTTTAAATTTTGGTTGTTTATGTGTCATAAGATGTTTGACGGATGTTGTAGTATAATTAGAAAAGCGATTCCTGAGAATGCACTGATAAAGGTGCCAAATAGTTGGGCCAAGGGAATAAAGAAACAACGGATTCTCCATCGGTGGGATGCTCCGCTTCGCCGGCAGCGCACTCATGCCCACGGGTTTCCCGACTGCTTTGGGGTGGCCACAATGGGAAACCCCATAGGCCGGCTGGCGAGAGGGAGGATCCTGCTGCCAGTGGGGGCACGCCACACCATAAAATGGCTGACTTACCCTATGACCTCCCACCTCAGTCCAGCTGACCTTGATTTTAAAATTGAGTGAGCCAAATGCACGCGTCCAAAGCCAAGACGTTCTTTAAGTATTCATCGATTCATAGAATTTACAGTGCAGAAGGAGGCTATTCGGCCCATCGAGTCTGCACCGGCTCTTTGAAAGAGCACCCTACTCAAGGTCAACACCTTCACCCTATCCCCATAACCCAGTAACCCCACCCAACACTAAGGGCAATTTACCATGGCCAATCCACCTAACCTGCACATCTTTGGACTGCGGGAGGAAACCGGAGCACCCGGAGGAAACCCACGCACACACGGGGAGGATGTGCAGACTCCGCACAGACAGTGACCCAGCCGGGAACCGAACCTGGGACCCTGGAGCTGTGAAGCAATTGCGCTATCCACAATGCTACCGTGCTGCCAAGTATGCAGACTATGCTCCAATGATGTTGGTTATATCATCCTGGAATACAGGTGTAATATCTTGCACGGAACCTACGTGATGGGAATGATTAGTTCTTGTGCAGCACAAGCTCCTCCTCTCAGGGTGGGGTAACTCGATTAAGCATTGTATAAAAGGTCAGCCAGTCAGGCACCAATCAGAAAGGGACCTGGTAGGGCTCTACCGGGAAGTGTATACACTATAATTGTAAATAAATCACCTATACCAGGTGTGTACTGCTGGTGTCCTTATTAAAACAGGCCCGAGAATGCCCTGCTCGGTAAGTTGCCTTAATTTTTCTACTTGACTTGTGAGAAACCTTCGCCTCCCTGACTTGAGCCTCCCCCTCCCCCTGCAACCAACCACCACCAACCCCCCACCACTTTCAACCTCAATTCCCTCTTGACTCACTTACCTTAGTATTGAGAAAAGTTCCTCCTCAACTCTGGCGGTCATCATTTGCTGCTTAATTTTTAATGGTCAGGCAGAACATTCTGCCTCATTTGGCCGGAAAATCAGCCAAAAGCGTGCTAATGAGGCCCATTTGTAGGGGCCGCCCCACCACTGCTTCCAGACGGGCTGGCTGCACACTAGGCTACATTTCCCCTTTCAGGAATTAAAATTGAACCCATTACCCCATCACCCATTTTGTTTTGTTTTTAAATTTAAGAGTACCCAACTTTTCCAATTAAGGGGCCAATCCACCTACCCTGCACATCTTTTTGGGTTGTGGGGGTGAGACCCACGCAGACACGGGGAGAATGTGCAAACTCCACACGGCCAGTGACCCGGGGCCGGGATCGAACCCGGGTCCTTGGCGCTAACCACTGCGCCACCGTGCCACCCCCATCACCTCTTTTGGCATAAGCCATTTTCCACTTATTTTAAAACATGACAGAAACTATAGATTCCCTGTTTGATTGATAAAGTGTTGAAATCCAATACTCAAGTACAAAGAATAAATGTGCAAAGAATCAATACCACTCAACCATACAAATGTATTTTTAATTATAAATTTACAGAGTGCCACAGTGTAAGGAACCAGGTTGATTAATTATATTTACAGATATAAATGCCTTCCACGGATTTGAGTACAGCTCCCTGGTTCGCTCCCTGAATACATTTTGCTTCCAGCATTCTGTTCTGTATTTGTTTACTTGAAGGATTCTTTGAATTTAACACTGCCACTTAGTTGTCTTCTGAAGAAAATAAATATGGAATGTTCAATTTGCTGAACATGATGGAGACAAAGTGCTTTTCTCAGTGAAGTGTGACAATCATTATCATATTTATTGTCAGCATTACAAACATAACGGCAGAGGTGATGAATTTTTCGTATTTCAACCAGATAAAGTCATCAATAATTTCCTTGCGAATCTTTTTCCCGAGCTGGATACCACCCTCCCCCTGCCACCCTCACTGACAGGCAGAGCAGAGATCCACCAGGCCCAAGGTTTGTTAACAGTTTGACTGCCTCAGCAGCCTGGCGCCATAATTCATCTGGAAGATCCCAGCCTCTGCCAGGCCGAGACCTCAGCTGGAGATGAATCACCGTCAGAGGGCTACAGAAATTACTGGTTGCAGCCGGTATAAAACATTTACTGCCTTATCAACTGAATTTAATTCACGTTACCCCGATTGAAGTGAAAAATGAAATAAGATGAACTTTTTTTTTTATTGCCTGCTGCCTTATCCACAAAGACGGGACACTCGGTGTTTAGCATGCAGGGTGGTGTAAGTCACAGTCATATGGGTTTTACAGGAACTGAAGGTATTAAAGTGCAGATTAGTTTTTTATTTGCCAGGGCCCCAACCTAACATTTCAATGGAAGCGGTCAGGGATTGTGGCGAGGTGATAGTTCCTTCAATATGTTTGTGACTGCTTCACCAGGAACCGCAAGCAATCATTTTGATTCGTTTTTGCGCCTGAAAAGAGAAGGAAGCTATTTTAGGTGGAAAGCAGTGCATCATTGTTGTGAAGTCTGCAGGGGGGCAAATGCGCACGCTGCCGACTGTGTGGCAAACGTTGCCAGGGGATGGGTACTGCGAGGCAAATCAGCATCGTTCATAGCTTTGCACAGGGGCAAATGGGCAAACTGCACACACGCACATTCCCACCAAACAGCCAAGGAATAAAACTTTGAGCAAAATGAAGAAATGAAACAGAAACGTTTATGTCACTGTCATCTCGATGTATATGTACGTAAAGTTTCATATTCCTTTTTTATATACTCATTCAACTTTTTCATTTTGTATGCTCAACCCCCCACTCTTCAGTTGCCAGCTCCTCGAGGGAATTTAATCCTTACTGAGGCCTGAAATCACTCAATACTAAGCTGTCCCTGTCCATCTGCCTGTGCAACACCTCCGTATTTAAGGGGCACTTGCATCTGGCTACTTGTCCTACAAGCTGCTCAATAAAGAACAGAAAGGACGGCAGTGCAATTGGCGATATGATAATATGTGGCATTACTAATCATATTTGGTGCCTATAAATTGATTTTCTGATATAGGTTTTGATGCAAACCGTGATAAATTTTCAAAACATACCCTGTAAAGGTTTGCGTTACAGGGTTTGCTTCCTTCTCTATTTTTTCATACTGAAGATCAGCCATGGCTCAGTTGGTGGCACCCACACCTCTAGAGTCAGAAGGCCTTCGGATCAAGGCTCGCTTCAGTGACTGGAGGACATGTTCGATGCAGCCAATACAGTGCAATAGTGAGGGAGTGCTGCACTGTTGGAAGTGGCACCTTTTTGATAGGACATTAAACGGAACCCTTGGGCGGGATTTCAATGCAACCCTACGCACGTTTTGTGGCGACAGAGGCAGCCCGTTGTTGGCTGGCGGTGGAATCCTCTGGGCCCGCTGTTGTTAATGGGGTTTCTTGTTGAATGCACTCCTCGCCGTGTGAAACCCTCAGTGGAGGGTTCACCGTCGGGCTGATGGGACGGTCCCGCCAGAGTGAACGCCTGGAAAGTTCCGGCTCTTATCTAACCATGGGCTGTGGCAAAGAGCATTTTTATCTCGTAAATGATAATAACCTAGAACTCGGTGCCCATGACGATGGTGGACTGGAGTCAATGAATGTTTTCAATAGGGAATTGGATGGACACTTGAGGAAAATAAACTTACAGGGACTATGGGGATATAGCAGGGGAATGAACTTGATCGGAAGGTTCTGCAGAGAGCAGCATCAACTAGATGGCCAATTGACCTTTTCCAATGCCATAATGATCCCATGACCCCAATGAAAATCTCAGGAGGATGCAAAAGATCTGAAGGCTCATTATGAAGAAGAAGAGGAGAGTCATGGTCAATTTTTAACTTTGTACCAAGATCATTGTAAAAAATTATTAGCTGCCGGCGGCGGCCATGAGCTGAGTGGTCGCACGAAAGGTGGCTCTCACGTAAAATCTTCGACTACAGACTTTTAACCCCAGCAACGGGCCCCAAAAGTACCTACAATCCCGCAGCCTAAACCCCGGCAACAGCACTGACAAGAAGAATAGGGAATAGGCCAGCCACCCAACCGATAAGCCAGCAAAGATGAGGGGAGGGAAACCTCAGCCTTGGAGCCAGCAGCCACACACGGTGGCATGGAACCAGGGAGGGCCGACCCCACAGAGCACCCAGCGCAGACCCAGGTGCTAATGGACAACTTACGAGCTTCATCACCTCCAAGCTCCAGAGACACAGGGAAGAGTTGAGAAGAGACCTCCAGGCAGCCGTCGAAACAGCAGTGGAAAATGCAATGGCCCCATGAGGGAGGCAATGGACAAGATGCAGTAGAGGCTCGAGGCCCAGGAGACAACGGAAAGAAACCTCGAGAAGGCCGCCACGGACCAAGGGGACAAGATTGCAGCACTCGAGGCCGAGGTGGCGAGCCTGATCAGAACCCAGAAGGGGCTAAAATAAAAGGTCAACGACCAGGTGAACAGATTGCGTCAACGGAATTTGAGAATCGTGGGTCTGTGAGAAGGAATGGAGGGAAGGAACCCAACAGCGTATGTAGCAGTGAAGCTGGGGAGTTTGGTCGGTGAGGAGAGCTTCGTCAAGTCTCTGGATGTAGGCCGTGCCCACAGGTCACTTTGGCACCGGCCCAAAGTGGGGGAGCCACCGTGGACGATGATCGTGAGGCTCCACAAACACCAGGCCAAAGAGTGGACCCTGAGGTCTGCGAAAGGCACAAGAGGGTGCAATTGGGAAGGACATTCCCTCCACCTGTACCAGGACATTGGTGCTGACCTGACCAAGCGTCCGGTCAAAGTCAACAGTGTCAAATCCGGCCTGTACAGAAATGGGGTACAATTTGGCATGTTCTACCCTGTCAAGCTGTGGGTTGCATACCAGGGGAAGGAACATTATTTCGATGCCCAGGAGGAAGCCAACAGTTTTGTCCGGAAGAACAACTGGGCAAACAGCGATTGAGGGCAATGTCCAGAACGGAGGCTGCAAAAAGACGAGGGGGAGAGATGCACGCAGGCAATGGTGCGGAGAAAGCGGGGATAGGGGGTAATAAGCAGACAGTGGTTTAATAGTGAATCTGGCTAGTAGGGGAGCCGCTACACGAGTGAGTAAGCTGGTGCATGGGAGTACAGCAAAGGAGGAAACCATGGCGCTCTTCCAGGGAGGGTGGGAACGCCTGGCACAAGGGAGGGAAAGGCAGAGATTCAAGGGGAAACAAAGGGCAGGAAGAGGGGTCCAGGGTTTCAGAGCAGGGGGTAAAGCCAAGGGTAGAATGGGGGACGGGAAGGGTGGAGCACAAGGGCAGGGAGGTACAGGGGGAGAAACGGGGTGGGAGGGGAGTGGGGAGGAGGAATGGTGATGGGGAGGGTTGAGCGCAGGTTGCAACAGACAACACGTGGAGATGGCGAAAAAGAAGCAGTCGGTGGCCATTTTGAATGGCCCGTAGGTGAGGGCAGGCCTGAATGGATAAGGCCAGGCCCACAGGGTGAGTATGGTTGACACCACTGGTACCATTCCCCTAATCTGGATAGCAACATGGAACGTGAGGGGAATCAACAGGCCGGTGAAGAGATCCAGAGTCCTCGCCAATCTCAAGCGTCTGAGGGTGGACGTAGCCTTTGTATGGGAGACACACTTAAGGGAGAGGGGCCAACAGTGGGTATGGAAGGGCTGAGGGGGACAAAGGTTGCACACGTGTTTCAACACCAGGACAAGGGGGGGTCGCCATACTAATCAACAGGATACTTTCATTCACGGTGATAGGCTCAGTGATGGACCCGGGGCTTGGGGGAGGAGGGTGGGGGGGGGGGGGGGGGGGGGCGCGAAACGTTACGGTCAGCGGGATCCTGGAAGGGGCCCCAGTAGTCATGGTAAATATATAAGCCCCGAACTCAATTGGAAGCTTTTATGGAGCAGATGGGGAGGGGTGTAGAACGGAGAGGTTTCACCACCCGGGAGAAAAATAATTGTCCTTCTTCCCCCAGGTGCATCAGGCTTACTCACGGATAGACTTTTTTGTGATCGGGAAGAGGGTGCTTCCAGAAGTAATAATGGTGGAATACTCCGTGATTGTAATCTCTGATTACCTGCCGCATTACATTGCCATGTGGTTGGAGAAGGGACAGCCCATTGCCCCCCATGGAGGCTGGGTACAGCTCTCCTCACCAATAAGAATTCTGTCCTAAAATACCCCAAGCTATCGACAATCATGAATCCTGTATTCAGAATGGGGACGTCTCACCCTCCATGTTCTGGGAGGCTTATAGAGCCCTTAAAGACAGGAAAGAGAGGGTAGCCAAGCAGTGCTGATCGACTCCATGCTGGAGGTGGATTGGCAGTGCACCATGGCCCCGACCGTGGAGCTGCTGGCGGAAAGGAAAATCTGCAGATGGAATTTTACCGGCTCTCCGCACTGAAGGCAGTCCACCAACTCTGCAAGGCGGGGGGTACGGGGGGGGGGGGGACGGGGGACGGGGGACGGGGGGGGGGGGGGGGGGGACGGGGTCGGGGAACGGGGGGGGGGCTTTTACGGCGCATGCTAGCATACCTGTTGAGAAAGCAGGCAACAGCGAAAGAGATAGTACAAGTTAGGGACAGAAATGGTAGGATGGTAGCGGACACAAACAAGGCTTACGAACTTTTACCGAGGGCTAAGCATCTCCGAGCCCCAGAAGGGGACTCGGGGATGGAACAGTTCCTCAACAGACTGGATATACCGGTGGTGGGGGGGGGACAGGAAACAAGGGCTGGAAGCATTGCTAGGGCTGGGCAAAATCGTGGAGTCAGGGAAAGATCCGGGACCGGATGAGTTCCCGATGGACTTTCACAAGAAATTCTCAGCCGTGCTGGTACCTGCAATAGTTCAATGACTCATTGTCAGGGGCCCCTGCCCCTCACACTAGCCCAGGGCTCCATCTCATTGATCCCCAAAAAGACAAAGAGCCGACAGGTGGTCGATCGTACAGACCCATCTCTCTCCTAAATACTGATGTGAAAGTTCTAGCGAAAGCACTGGCAAGGCGACTGGAGAACTGCCTGCCAGAAGTGATTGCGGAAGATCAGACTGGGTTTGTCACGGGCAGACAATTGACAGCGAACATCAGACGCCTGCTGAATGTAATAATGATTCCATCTGGGGAGAGTACGCCAGAGGTGATGGTCTCCCTGGATGCTGGGAAAGCCTTTGACCAAGGAGAATGGAATTACCTCATGGAGGTGCTTGAACAGGTTGGGGTTGGAGCAGAGTTCACAGAAGCTCCTGTACAGTGCTCCTACGGCGAGTGCACGGACGAACGCCATGAGCTCCGGGTACGTCTAGCTGCACAGGGGTGCCTGTTATCCCCACTCCTGTTTGCACTGGCGATTGAACCGCTGGCTATCGCCCTTCAATCAGCGGATTGGTGGACGGGCATTTGGAGAGCGGGTAGAGAGCATACGGTCTTGCTCTATGCAGATGACCTGCTCCTCTCAATGTCGAACCCCTTAGCCAGCATGGGAAAGATAACCTGACTCCTTTGGGAGTTCGGCGACTTCTCAGGTTACAATCTCAACCTGGGAAAGAGCAAAGTCTTCCTGGTAAACCCATGAGAGGGAGGAGTGGAGCTAGAGGAACTGCCATTTAAAGTGACGCAAACTGGTTAGGAGACGACAAATGTGGCAACATCTACGGACTGTCATAATATACATACAAGTATATGATGGTGCACAGACAGGCATTGATTGACACACAGGATGACCAATGAACACACAGAACACAGCAGCCAATCACCAGACAGGAAACGACCACTATAAAGCCAGAGGGCACTAGTTTTCCTGCTCTCTTGGGATCCAGTCTCTGAGACAGTCAGAGCCTGTGAGCACCAACTAGAACATTCACCATGTGGTAGTAAGATAGTCTGGTCAGGTTAGCCTCAGGTCTCCAGTCAACTCAGCATAGTGTCAACCCACAGTTAAAGTATGTATGATAGTTAAGAGTTCAATAAAATAGAGTTGCATTCCTTCAAGTGTTGGAAGCCTGCCTCTCTCACTGCCATAGTAAACGCGGTCCTCGCAGACCCAGCTTACCCAACACATCATGGTACCAGTGCGTGATGTTAGAGTTTGACGGACCTACCTTGAGATAGTCTGCCTCTGACCAGCGATCAGCCATCCGGTAACATGGACAGCGTCCGCCCTCCCCCGCCGCTCTGCACCGCCGGCAACCTCGGTGCCAACTGGAAGATTTTCAAGCAGAAGATTCAGCTGTATCTTGAAGCCACCGACATCGAAGCCGCACCGGCTGCCAGAGAGATTGCTCTCTTCCTCTCTACAGCCGGGGACCACGCCATCCACATATTTAACTCCCTCACCTTTGCTGAAAGCGAGGACAAGACAACGTTTAAAACAGTCCTGCTGAAGTTCGACAGCCACTGTGACATCAAAGTCAACGAGAGCTTTGAACGCTATGTGTTCCAGCACAGGCTTCAAGGTAAGGATGAATCTTTTTAGTCCTTCTTAACCCATCTCCGTATCCTCGCGCAGTCCTGCAACTACGGCTCCACTTCCGACTCCATGATCCGGGGTCAGATCGTTTTCGGGGTCCACTCCGATCCCCTTCGCCAGCAGCTCCTTAAAGTGAAGCAGCTCACCCTCGCCATCGCCATCGAGACCTGCGTCTTACATGAGCACGCTAATAACCGGTACTCCCATATCAAGGCGGCAGAGACAGCGCGGCAAGGGCCCCATGATGCGGAGCGGTGCAGGACGTAAAACAGCTCCAGGGCCTGAGTCTGGATGAGGGCGGCCATTTTGCACGCTTTTCCCGGGCTCCTGCGCATGCATGCAATGACCAAGGGGACGGCAAGGCCGACGACCGAACTGCGTAGGTGCGCACATCGTTTGACCACACCACGCATGCACGGTGGCGCACAGAACATCCTGACATGTGCACCATGACGTGCAACAACCGTGGCTCCACCCACTTAAAGCGTCAATGTCCAGCGAAATCTCGACGCTGTCTCCAGTGTGGCAAGCTTGGCCACTACGCAGCCCTGTGCAGATCTGCTCAACTGCCCAACACACAGCGATCCCAGCCGCAGCGCAGGAACCCGTGGCAGACTCCGACTCTGACATGGTTCCAGATCCCGACACCGAGGGCCTCACATCCCCATTCCGGGTGGGCATCATCACCAAGCATATGATGCTTTCTGCCAAAAAGGTGATGAGCATTGATCTGGACGACGAGTGGTGTGCTACCCTTACGGTCAACAAGGCTCGTATACGCTTCAGGCTGGACACCGGCGCTTCAGCGAACCTCATTTCAAAGTCTGACCTTGATACCATCCACGTCAAGCCAAGCATTCTTCCACCGGCCTGTCAGCTTCTCGACTGCAATGGCAATGCCATTGCTGCCATTGGCACATGCCAGCTTGCGGTATCCCATCGTTCTTCTAAAGCAGGGGTGGGCAAATTTTTCCGTGCAAGGGCCACATTCAGAAATTCACAATTTTAAAGGGCCGCATAGTATATTAATTAATAGTCCCGGTTGTAACCAATTAGAGTGCGGCATATACCTCAGCGCTTCCCCCGGTGGCATCCTGCCTTTAGCCCTCTTTTTCTCTACTTTTCAAAAATGACGCTTCACCCGGTTATGATTCTGGGCGCCTCATATAGAACATAGAACAGTACAGCACAGAACAGGCCCTTTGGCCCTCGATGTTGTGCCGAGCAATGATCACCCTACTCAAGTCAACGTATCCACCCTATACCAGTAACCCAACAGCCCCCCCCCCTCCCCCCCCCCCCCGCCATTAACCATATTAAAAAAAATTAAAAGAAAAAAAAACTTTTTTTTTTAATGACTTGATCTTGGTGGGCCACATAAAGACCTTTGGCGGGCCGCATGCGGCCCGCGGGCCGAAGTTTGCCCACCCCTGTTCTAAAGCAACCCTGCGTTTTGAAATTGTAGGGTCCAACAGAGCTTCCTTGCTCGGTGCTCAGTCCTGCAAAATCTTGAATCTTGTGCAGCGGGTTCACACCATGTCGCCCACTGAGGCAATAGCCTCGCCAGATACCAACTTCCAAACCCAATTAGATGACATCACAGCGTCTTCGAAGGTATGGGCACACTCCTCTACCGATTCAAGATACTTCTGAAGCCGAACGCCATACCTGTGGTTCATGCACCGCGTCGGGTGCCGGCGCCCCTTAAGGACTGCCTCAAGCAGCAGCTGCAAGAACTCCAGGACCAGGGCGTCATTTCTAAGGTCACGGATCCCACGGACTGGGTTAGCTCCATGGTTTGTGTCAAAAAACCGTCAGGGGAACTTCGCATTTGTATTGACCCCAAAGATTTGAACCGTAACATCATGAGGGAACACTACCCTATCCCTAAACGAGAAGAGTTCACCAGCGAAATGGCTCACGCCAAGTTTTTCACAAAGCTGGATGCCTCCAAGGGGTTTTGGCAAATACAGCTGGACGCGTCCAGTCAAAAGCTGTGCACATTTAACACCCTGTTTGGTCGTTACTGTTACAACTGGATGCCCTTTGGCATCATCTCCGCCTCGGAGGTGTTCCACCAAATAATGGAACAAATAATGGAGGGCATCGAGGGGGTGCGAGTGTATGTCGATTATATCATTGTCTGGTCCACAACTCCTCAGGAGCACATCGATCGCCTCAAACGAGTGTTCCATAGGATCCACGAGCATGGCCTCCAACTCAACAGAGCCAAATGCTCGTTCGGTCAAGCTTTTTGAAATAAAGTTCCTTGGCGACCATATTTCGCAGTTCGGTGTGCAACCAGATGCAGATCTGGGGCGAAATTCTCTGCAGACCGTCGTAACGCCGATTTCCGGCGAGCAAAATTGGTGTAGATGACTCCGGCGTGGGGGCCTTCTTTTAGGCGGCTATTCTCCGTTCCCGGACGGGCCAGCAGCGGACTGACGCGATACGCGTCAGTTTCACCAGCTGCGGAAGTGGTGAGACCCGGCGTTTTTGGGGGGGGGGGGGGGGAGGAGGAGAGAGACAGCCCGGCGTTTGGGGGGGGGAGGAGGAGAGAGACAGACCGGCATTTTGGGGGTGGGGGGGGAGGAGGAGAGAGACAGACCGGCATTTGGGGGGGGGGGGAGGAGGAGAGAGACAGACCGGCATTTGGGGGGGGGGGGGAGAGCGAGAGACAGACCGGCATTTAGGGGGGGGGGAGAGAGAGAGACAGACCGGCATTGGGGGGGGGGGGGGGGGGGGGGGAGGAGGAGGAGAGAGACAGACCGGCATTTGGGTGGGGGGGGGGGGAAGGGAGAGAGACAGCCCGGCATTTGGGGGGGGGGGAGGGAGAGAGAGAGACAGACCGGCATTGGGGGGGGGGGGGGGAGGAGGAGGAGAGAGCGCATTTGGGGGGGGGGGGGGAGAGAGAGACAGACCGGCATTTGGGGGGGGGGGAGGGAGAGAGAGAGACAGACCGGCATTGGGGGGGGGGAGGAGGAGGAGAGAGCGCATTTGGGGGGGGGGGGAGAGAGAGAGACAGACCGGCATTTGGGGGGGGGGGGGGAGGGAGAGAGAGAGACAGACCGGCATTGGGGGGGTTGCGGCGTTGAGTTGAGGGGGGGGGGGGGGGCGGGTTTGCGGCATTGAGTTGAGGGGGGGTTGCGGTGTTGAGTTGAGAGAGGGGGGGGCGGCGTTGGAGGGGGGCGGCGTTGGAGGGGGGTAGGGGTGGTGAAGGGGGTAGGGGTGGTGAGGGGGTGTTGGGGTAGGGGCAGCGGCGTGCAGAGGAGGGGGGCGACGGATGCCCGGGACCAACGCACCGTCGCCCCCCCTCTGCACGCAGCTGCCCCTACCCCAACCCCCTCCCCTCACCACCCCTACCCCCTTCACCACCCCTACCCCCCCCACTAACGGAGGAAGGAAGGGGGGGAGGAGGAAGGAAGGGGGGGGAGGAAGGGGGGGAGGAGGAGAGAGGGGGGTGTGGGTACCGGCCTTCAGAGGGAGGGGGGGTGTGGGTACCGGCCTTCAGAGGGAGGGGGACGGGGTGTGGGTACCGGCGTTGAGGGGGGGGGGACCCGGCGTTGAGGGGGGGGGACCCAGCGTTGAGAGGGGGGGGTTGCGGCGATGAGGGGGGGTTGCGGCGGTGCGAGAGATGGGGGGGCGGCGTTGGAGGGGGGTAGGGGTGGTGGGGAGGGGGGTAGGGGTGGTGAAGGGGGTAGGGGTGGTGAGGGGGGTTGGGGTAGGGGCAGCGGCGTACAGAGGGGGGGCGACGGTGCGTTGGCCCCGGGCATCCGTCGCCCCCCCTCTCTGCACGCCGCTGCCCCCAAACCCCCCCCCCATGCCGCAACCCCCCCGATGCCGCAACCCCCCCCGATGCCGCAACCACCCCCGATGCCGCAACCCCCCCCCCGATGCCGCAACCCCCCCCGATGCCGCAACCCTCCCCCGATGCCGCAACCCCCCCGATGCCGCAACCCCCCCCGATGCCGCAACCCCCCCCGATGCCGCAACCCCCCCGATGCCGCAACCCCCCCCCGATGCCGCAACCCCCCCCCGATGCCGCAACCCCCCCCCCCCGATGCCGCAACCCCCCCCCCCCCCCCCCCACACTGAACGGCGTCAACCATCATCAATGGTTGACGCCGTTTTAAAGCTACTGTGATTTTCGCCGATGTGACCCGTGGCCACGTCGGCGGGACTTCGGCCCATCCGGGCCGGAGATTTGTGGAAACAAAAATATAATGAAATCCCGCCGGCGCCAGCTGTTTTCAGAGGCTGCCGGCGGGATTTGCACAGTGCCGGTTTTTGGCCGGTCAGAGAATTAAAAACCCTGCGGGAGCGGGATTAACGCCGCTGCCGGCCGATTCTCCGACCCTGCGTGGGGTCGGAGAATTTCGCCCAAGGTGTCAGCGATCAACGCTATGAAGACACCGGAGGGCAAGATGGTGGTCCTCCGCTTCCTAGGGATGGTCAACTTCCTTGGGAAGTTTATCCCCAACCTTGCATCACACACTACAGCTCTCCGCCATTTTGTTAAAAAGACTACCGACTTCCAGTGGCTGCCCGCTCATGAGCGAGAGTGGCGTGAGCTCAGGGCGAAACTCACCAAGGCCCCGGTACTGGCATTTTTCCACTCTGTCAAGGAGACGAAGATCTCCACCGACGCGAGCCAGGCTGACATTGGGGCAGTACTCCTCCAGCGGGATGAATCCTCCTCCTGGGCCCCAGTCCCATATGCATCTAGAGCCATGACACCTGCTGAGCACCGATATGCTCAAATCGAAAAAGAATGCCTGGGCCTCCTCCCAGGGATTGACAAATTCCATGATTATGTGTATAGACTCCCCAAATTCACAGTCGAGACAGACCACAGGACATTGGTTCACATCATCCAGAAAGACCTCAATGATATGACGCCACGTCTACAACGTCTACAACGTATCCTCCTCAAACTCCGCCGCTACGATTTCGACCTGGCAAGGAGCTCATTGTGGCCGATGCACTCTCTGGATCCATCACCACGCCGTGTGAGCAGTCGGATTTCGTCTGTCAGATCGACGGTCATGTGAAGTTCTGTGCATCCAACTTTCCGGCCACTGATGAAAGGGTCGTGCAAATTCATCAGGAGATGACCAGGGATCCTTTACTCCAGCGGGTCATGCGCCATCTCACGGATGGTTGGTAAAAGGGGCAGTGCCCACAGTTCTATAATATGAAAGACGATCTGGCAGTAGTCGACGGCATACTAATGTAACTGGACATAATAGTAATCCCACAGAGCATGCGAGAGCTGGTCCTCGGCCAACTCCACGAAGGTCACCTGGGGGTCGAAAAGTGTCGCCGTCGAGCCCGAGAAGCGGTATATTGGCCAGGCATCAGTCAGGATATCGCTCTCAATTGAGGCAATTGTCCTCAATTGCCCAACGTGCCAAGGGTTCCAGCCGGCTCAGCCGAAAGAGACTGCAGCCGCATGAACTGGTGTCAACCCCATGGACCAACATAGATATTGATCTCTTTCATGTAAAGGACCGAGACTATGTCCTCCTCGTGGACTATTTTTCTAACTACCCCGAGGTGGTCAGACTGACTGACCTCACATCAGCAACAGCCAGCAAGGCATGCAAAGAGACCTTTGCCCGTCATGGCATTCCACTTACAGTCATGGCTGATAATGGCCCGTGCTTCTTCAGTGAGGAGTGGACTGATTTTGCCTGGCAGTACAATTTTACGCACGTCACTTCAAACCCCCACTGCCCCCAGTCGAATGGGAAAGCTGAAAAGGGGGTCCACATTGTTAAATGACTGTTGTGCAAAGCTGCTGACTTGGGTTCAGATTTTAACCTGGGGCTGCTAGCCTACAGGGCGACCCCTTTGTCTGCTGGCCTGTCCCTAGCGCAGCTCCTAATAAACCACACACTACGGACGACGGTGCCGGCTATCCACAACCCGGACCTTGACAATTTTCCGATCCTGCAAAGAATGCAACTGTCTCGGGCCCAATGCAAGTCGGCGTATGACACGCACACCACAGATCTCCCTGCTCTGGTCCCTGCTGACCGTGTTTGTGTTCAGCTACCTGACGGTGGCTGGCCTGCCACAGCTGTGGTGGTCAAACAAGTGGCCCCGAGATCATTTCTCGTTCGCATGCATGATGGCTCCTTTCTTCGGCGTAATAGGTGGGCACTGCGGCTGCTTCCACGCCCGCCACCTGAACGTGATGTCCTGCCTCGCCTGCTGGGTCCTCAGGACGCACCCTTCCATGAGGCCACCGATCTGCCAGTTCTTGTACCGCCCTCTACATTGGAGGCAGCTCCGCCCATTCCAGTGCAGGCGACCCCTGACCCAGCCTTGAGGCGATCAACCAGAATTCGTCGCCCACCACAGAGACTGAATTTATAGACTGAATGTCGCATTACCTTTTGATCCGTTTACACATCTGTACATCTTGTTTCTTCCTAATTTGTTGTATGCCCTCTATCTGCACTAGACACCTTCCCATGTAAATATGTTCACATACTTTGTATATCGTCAGGCTTCTACACACACTCACTATTTATTGACCTATACACATTTTTTTTAAAGTAAAAAAAAAGGGGGAGATGTCATAATATACACACAAGTATATGATGGTGCGCCGACAGGCAGTGATTGACACACAAGTTGACCAGTGAACACACAGAACACGCAGCCAATCACCAGACAGGACACGGCCACTATAAAGCCAGAGGGCACTAGTTTTCCCGCTCTCTCGGGATCCAGCCTCTGAGACAGTCAGAGCCCATGAGCAACAACTAGAACATCCACCATGTGGTAGTAAGATAGTCTGGTCAGGTTAGTCTCAGGTCTCCAGTCAACTCAGCATAGTGTCAACCCACAGTTAAAGTATGTATGATAGTTAAGAGTTCAATAAAATAGAGCTGCATTTCTTTAAGTGTTGGAAGCCTGTCTCTCTCACTGCTACAGTAAACACAGTTCCTCGCAGACCCAGCATACCCAACACATCACGGACGACTCATAGAAAAGGACAGGACCCCATTGGACGAGACCAGATGGAAAGGGGAGGAAGAGCTGGGCTTGGAGATAGGGGGAGGACTCTAGATCGAAGGGCTGCACAGGATCAACTCCGCCTCCTCCGGCACTGGGCTAAGCCTGATGCAGCTCAAGTTGGTGCACAGAGCGCACCTTAGCAAGTCACACTTGAGCGGGTTCATCCCGTAGGTGGAGGATAAATGCAAGTGGTGTCAGGGGAGTCTGGCCAACCACACTCCCATGTTCTGGTCCTGCCCCAGACTCAGGGAGTTCTGGGCAGCCTTCTTTGAGGCCATGTCCAGGGTGGTTGAGGTGCAGGCCCATCTGTGGTGGTCTTCAGAGTCTCGGAGCATCCAGAGTTCTGGACAGGGAAGTGGACGGATGCTCCGGCCTTTGGCTCACTGATTGCCAGGCTGGAAGTCGGAGTGCCACCCAGGGCCTCGGAATGGCTCGCTGATCTGGCTGAGTTCCTGGGGTTAGAAAAAATAAAATTTGCAATAAGAGGAGAGATTCCACGACACATGGAAAAGGTTCACAAGCCTCTTCACAGATCTATTCGCAACCAGCAGCTAACTAGGATGGGAGAGGGGATGGTTGGGGAAGGCGGTGTAGGATTGGGGAGGGGGAGGTGTATTTAGGGGCGGGTGCAGGGACCTGGATGGAAAGGAGCTCGTAAATAGTGGAGAAGGAAAGGGCAGGAGGGCCACCCGGGGGAGGGAACACAAACCCCTCCCACACGGGCTAAACCGTGAAAATGGACCGACACCCCCTCCTCGAAAACTCTGCGGGGGAACGGGACTGTGCCCCCACCAGCGAAACAAAAGCAATCGGTATGCGAGGGGAAGGGTCCCAGCAATGTATGTAAATATGCGGCAAAGCTGGGTGCAACTCTTACTGCTAAGCGGTAGAGGCCCAGGAAGAACCCTTCAAAGTACTGAATAAACAAACTCTATTGTAAAGAATGAAAAATAATACTGGGACCTCAGTCACAGACATGGTGACAGCTTGGGGCTCTTTTTTAGTCATTGTTATTGTGTTAACTTCCATTGCCGTTGTTCTATTGTTCCTTGTCTGTGAAGTTCTGTTTTTAAATACAAATGCCAAGAAAGATATATTTTTTAAAATGATTAGCTGGTTATTATCAAATTGTTCTTTGTGGGACCTTTATTAGTAGCTGCACTTTCCACATTACACCAGTGACTACACTTTAAACTTGATCCAATGCGGTGTCCTGAAGTTCCGATAGGTGCCAAAGAAATGCCCTTGCTCAGTTTTCTTTTCCTTTTGTTAATGTGGTCCCTCCTGAAGTGTGTCTCTTCTCATTGTTCCAGGTGAAAAGCTCAGTTAGAAACTTTTTCACGCACCCCTGTAGGTAAGGATGAAGCTTCAAAAACTACCTGAGTGCACATAATGTCAGGTTGTCTTCAGAGCACTCAATAATGTGAGCTTATTGAAAAGTAAAGTTAAAATATTCATTGAGAGGAATGTGAGCAGCAACTATTATTGATGTGATGCCACAATGAGTTAATGCGCCTTTAATAGTAGATCTGTTGTGTAAACATTTCCGAATAAATTATAAAGAAAGCGGGTGGACGAAACAAAAGGACAGAATAAAAAAGGACTTTCAGCGACATTCTGGTGGCTTTTTGTACAACCATTTAGAACGAGACAGAAAATTACTTCAAAGTGTTCAATATTAATCACTGGAATGAGGATACAGTACAAATTATAATTTTGACTATTGTCTCATTGTGTCAGTCCTCTCCTTTATAAAATCCTCCATACTCTTCATGTATTGCATCGTATCAATCTCTTTCGGTATTTGTTTTGCTGAATAAATCCATGTCTGATAGGTATACCTAACGAGAGATCCTGCTGCCTCACCATGCACTCTGACACTGGGAACATTTAACGTTTATGTGTGACACGTTTTTTTATCATGGGAGCAATCCATCCACCCTGTTGCGGCTGGAGCGACTCCGGGTGCAACGGACGAATTGCGCACGAGCCCCAAGTCGGGCTCCGCGCCGGGTGGTAAAAACCTTGCGCGAGTCTCCTTACTCGATCCGCCGGCACATCTGAGTCTCACCCAGGCTGGGCGAGATCCAGATCTGAATATTTAAATGGGCCTTAAAGCTCATTTAAATAGCCGAACGCCCAATTCACCCAGCACCCGGGACTCACCGGCCATGCCGGCGAGACCTCACCAGGTCATCATTTAGTATTGGTCCACACAAACGTGGCACCTGGGCACCTTGGCACTGCCAGCTTGGCTCGCTGGTAGTTCCTGGGTATCACTGCCAGGGTTCCAGGGCCTGGGGGAAGTGGGGGGGGGGGGCGGCTTGCCAAGTAGAGGGTGTGAGGGGAGTCTTCTTTCTTCTCCATCTGCAGTCCCGGCAATGGCCACTGACATGGCCTTCGAGCTGCCAACCAATCAGTGAAGGGTGAAAGTCTCACGGTGCAGGTTTAGCCACCCTGCAGAGCTTTACGGCTGCAGGGCTGTAAATCAGCTCCATGCCAACTTTGTTTCCAGGTTGGGGGGTGGGGGGGGTGGGGGGGGGGGGGGGGGGGGGGGAATGTCGATTACTCAGCCAACCCTGGCAGAGATATAACTTGCTCTATTGGTTGTGGGATCATCTGGCTATGCATATAACATGTCACCTTGGCTTGGTTGTGCATTTTGTTTTCGGGATGCCCTAATGCTGCTTCAGGCATGTTCTTCTATACTCTTCACGACAAGCCTATTTGACCCATGATTACTTATTTGATTATGATGGGTGGGTAGTCAATTTTGGCATCTGATCACTCTTGCGTTTTAGGGATGAGCTCAGGGCTGGGTGGGAAACTGGTTGGATGGTCATCTGCTCTATTTTAATTGTCTCCCTCTCCAGGAAATACATCTGGTGGGAGCACGCCCAATGCGGGAGCACATTATGTTGTGAATGGTGGGTGGCAATTAAACCACTAAAGGGAGAAAGAGTGCTCCATAAACATCTGGATCTTCAATGAATGCAGACGCCGTCAAATGGGTGAAAAAAAACAAGGCAGCCATTTCCGCCCAGCAGTGATAAAGGGGATGATCCATCACAGCCTCTTCCCAATGGCCCCAACATCACAGACGGCAGCCTTTAGTCAATTCAATTCACTGCGTGTATTATTAAGGAACAGCTGAGTGCTCTGAAAGTGTCTGGATTCTAACAACATTGCAGCTGTAACGCTGAAGAATTACTTGGCTATATGTCCCCTGGTCGCCTCATTTTAGGAAGGATGTGGAAGCTTTGGAAAAGGTGCAAAGGAGATTTACCAGGATGTTGCCTGGAATGGAGAGGAGGTCCTACGAGGAAAGGTTGAGGGTGATAGACCTTTTCTCATTAGAACGGAGAAGGATGAGGGGTGATTTAATAGAGGTTTATAAGATGATCAGGGGAATAGATAGAGTATACAGTCAGAGACTTTTCCCCCGGGTGGAACAAACCATTACAAGGGGACATACATTTAAAGTGAAAGGTGGAAGATAAAGAGGGGATGTCAGAGGTAGGTTCTTTACCCAGAGAGTAGTGGGGGCATGGAATGCACTACCTGTGAGTCGGAAACATTAGGGACCTTCAAACGGCTATTGGATAGGTACATGGATTACGGTAGAATGATGGAGTGTAGATTAATTTGTTCTTAAGGGCAGCACGGTAGCATTGTGGATAGCACAATTGCTTCACAGCTCCAGGGTCCCAGGTTTGATTCCGGCTTGGGTCACTGTCTGTGCGGAGTCTGCACATCCTCCCCGTGTGTGGGTTTCCTTCGGGTGCTCTGGTTTCCTCCCACAGTCCGAAGACGTGCAGGTTAGGTGGATTGGCCCTGATAAAATGCCCTTAGTATCCAAAATTGCCCTTAGTGTTGGGTGGGGTTACTGGGTTATGGGGATAGGGTGGAGGTGTTGACCTTGGGTAGGGTGCTCTTTCCAAGAGCCGGTGCAGACTCGATGGGCCGAATGGCCTCCTTCTGCATTGTAAATTCTACGATAATTTATGATTAATCTAGGACAAAGGTTCGGCACAACGTCGTGGGCTGAAGGGCCTGTTCTGTGCTGTATTTTTCTATGTTCTATGTTCTATTTATATCCTGTCCACAAAAAGCAGAATAAATCCAATCTGACCAATTACCATTGACTTTCAAAGATGGACAGTTTTGTTGACAGTGTGGACTTCCATTCTGTTGGGTACACAAGATAATCACAAAAGCAGCAATACTCACTGAAATAAACGAAAATGAAATGCAGAAAGTCCTTCGTCATAAATTGCATGTTGAGGCGGGCATGGTGGCACAGTGTTAGCACTGCTGCCTCACAGCGCCAGTGACCCAAGTTCAATTACAACCTTGGGTCACTGTCTGCGTGGAGTTTTCACGTTCTCAAGGTGTCTGCGTGGGTTTCCTCCGGGTGCTCCGTTTTTCTCCCACAGTCCAAGGATGTGCAGGTTAGGTAGATTGCCCATACTAAAATGCCCCTTTGTGTTCAAAGGTTAGGTGGGATTATGGGGTTACAGGGGTAGGGGGGAGAATGGGCCTAGGTAGAGTGCTCGTTCAGAGGGTTGGTGCAGACTCGATGGGCCAAATGGCCTCCTTCTGGACTGGAGGAATTCTATGGTTTATGACAGGTGATAGCATGACTTTCATACCAGTGGTCAGCATCTTAGTAGCAGGTTTTGCAGTAGTTTGGGCAAAAGTAGGGTCACCTGACGTATACTGTAAGTTACCTGTTCATTTATTTTGATATAATTTATTCAGCGTACAATGCTCCAAGTAACGGTAGCATTGTGGATAGCACAATCGCTTCACAGCTCCAGGGTCCCAGGTTCGATTCCGGCTTGGGTCACTGTCTGTGCGGAGTCTGCACATCCTCCCCGTGTGTGCGTGGGTTTCCTCCGGGTGCTCCGTTTTCCTCCCACAGTCCAAAGTTGTGCAGGTTAGGTGGATTGGCCATGATAAATTGCCCTTAGTGTCCAAAATTGCCCTTAGTGTTGTGTGGGGTTACTGGGTTATGTGGATAGGGTGGAGGTGTTAACCTTGGGTAGGGTGCTCTTTCCAAGAGCCGGTGCAGATTCGATGGGCCGAATGGCCTCCTTCTGCACTGTAAATTCTATATATAACCTATTATTTAATTTGTCAGGAAATGTCACAGGCTTATTATTACGTTTCTACTTCATGCAATGTTCTTAGCGGACTTCAAAGACCACTTGCAGTGTTACAGTTTAACACCCTGCTGTAGCAACAGATAACTGAGTCAGCGTGGCGATATTTAATAAAGCTTTCAAGACTAAATCCTCTGAATCTAATAGTGCGATAGGTAACACTGCTAATGTTTTATACTGAAGCACAGATTAAATGGTAATATTAAGTATCCAATATAATGCTATCATTTCTCAGTTAGCAAAGATTATTGGTTGCTCCCCTGTATCTGACGCTCAAGTTGAGATTTCGCCAGTCGATGCGGTGCAAAATCACTGGCACTCAATATCATTCCCATCTAATCCCTGAAGTTAAGAAGCGTGAAGTAAGATAAACGGAAAATTTTGCAATGAAACTGGAAAATGATTGTAACGTAATCAGTGTGTGAAATCTTCCAACTGTAGCCATATTCCACAAGGATTACATTGTGCCTTTTTGCTCCAAAACTTGGTCAATTTCGACTAAACTGTGGGGTTTCGGCCCTATTCAATAGTAGCCGGATTAACACTTATCCACTCCTCAGAATCTTAACAGAACAGCTGCTTCTGAGTGATAGCTCATCTTTGTAATCAGATCAAAAGTGTGTTCTCTTTCTTTTTCTCCCCATCGTTTAATTATCCCACATATCAGTTTTAGTCTTATTTTTCTGAGAAATATCATTGGTCACCGCCTTGCCCCTTTGTTGTTTTGTTCTCCCTTTCCCTGTACCACGTGCTTGCAAATCGTTAATGTGCCCAGCTTCGAGCAGATTTTCAGCACCGCACAGCATGACTTGTTCAGGTTTTTGCGGTTTCTCCTTTGGGAAGCTTGCGGCCTCTGCTCGCTTCATCTCGAACAGTCCAAGTGAGTGAAATCAGGAACGCATCAATTACGGCAGGTTGATATCCCAGAGGAAGATCATTCTGATGTCTGATCTCAAAAATATAACCAGAGATTTTATAAAATGCACACCTTGTCATTCCCTGGATGTCCTGATTCTTAGTATTTTTCCTGATAAATCTATCAAGCTTAGCCATCTAAAATGATCAAAGTTGAATTTAGCATTAGTCCAGCATTTTTGGTTAGAAACTAAGGAATTAAAAATCATTGGTTGTGCAAACAGATCACCCCATTTAATTGTATTTTACATAGCTTTGAAATGTAGCATATTACAACCTAAGTAAGACTTCAAAAATTTGAAAGGATTTATAATTCATCACATTTGTTCTAGAAACCAATAGTCTATATTAATCTTGACATTCTATGACCTATAGCTGGGTTGGAATTTAATAACAATTGGCCCAGGGCATGCTTTGGTATGAAACAGGTCCCATTGCTGAAATCTGCCACTAGATTATCCAACAAATCAGACTGCAAATCTACGATTCCCACAATCTGTGACCTTTGAACTGCTCAATATGTGCGGGAGAAACCTGAAAACGAAAAGCCCATTGCTTTTGGCATTAAAAATGCATAAGTCACAAATTACTGTGGTATCAGGTTCACCCAATAGCAAAATGCTAACGCTGATATTTAAAAATCTGTTCATGGGATGTGAGCATTGCTGGCCAAGCCAGAATTTATTGTCCATTCTAACTGTGCTTAAGTAGATAGTGATGAGCCATCTTGAACCGCTGAGGTGTAGGTAGAGCCACAGTGTTGTTAAGGAGGGAATTCCAGGACTTTGACCCAGCAACAGTGAAGGAACGGCAAAATCGTTCCAAGTCAGGATGACGTGTGGCTTGGAGGGGAACCTGTAGGTAGTGGTGTTCCCATGTATCTGCTGCCATTGTCCTTCTAGGTGGGAGAGGTCACAGGTTTGGAAGGGGCTGTGAAAGGAGCATTGGTGAGTTGCTGCAGTGCACCTTGATACACGTTGCTGCCACTGTGCACCACTGGGGGAGGGAGTGAATATTTAAGGTGGTATGATATTTCACCTTCATTTTGCTATTTTGATCAGAACAAAAACCACAGCAAAATGCCTCCTGCTGTGAAAAAGAGGCAGTCAAAGCACTTAACTGCTTTTTAAAAATAAATTTAGAGTACCCAATTCATTTTTGACAATTAAGGGGCAATTTAGCATGGTCAATCCACCGAGCCGGCACATCTTTGGGTTGTGGGGGCGAAACCCACGCAAACACGGGGAGAATGTGCAAACTCCACACGGACAGTGACCCAGAGCCGGGATCGAATCTGGGACTTCGGCACCGTGAGGCAGCGACGCTAACCACTTCGCCACCCTGCTGCCCTCACTTAGCTGCTTTTGATGCGGTGAGGACCTATCAATCATAGCAAAAGTCATCATAAAGATTGTAGTTAGCAACAAAGCAGGATAATGGAGATTCATTCAAGCATGAAAAGAAAGATCAATGAACAATCCAGCAAGCAGCTGTCTCCGGAGTAGGAAAGCAGTTAATCACTGGCTAATGCAATGTATCGCTGTGTAAAATTGAATGGAAGATCAGCATTTCAAAGTGTGTCAAGGGATTTCAAGACCTTGAAGTATACTGAGCTTCCCAAGAAGCCTCTGGCACTTGTAACAGCTGCTGCTTTAAACAAATCTGTCTGAGACAGCAGATGTTAGGAAGTGGTAAGTGAAAATGCAGTGATTTTTCAACCTACTGTCTTACAGGCAGGGGTCTCTGATGGGAGGGGGGTCCTCTGCTGAGGGTCTGTAATAGGGGGGTCTCTGTTGGGGGTCTCTGTTGGGGATCTGATTGTGGGGTCTCTATGGGGGTCTCTGTTGGCGTCTCTGGGGTCTGATAGGGGTCTCTGTTGGGGGATGGGGTGTCTGATGGGAGCTTGATGGGGGGTTAGGAATCTGATGGGAGGTCTGATGGTGGGGGCTCTGATGGGAGATAAGTGGGGGGGGGGATGATTGGCTCACCCTCATTCTTCTATGCTGCAGGGAGTTGAGAGTTGACCATGTAATTCCTGTGGCGATGGGAGAAAAGTGCCCCTACTTGTCATCTGGTAGGGGTGAAGGCTTTGCGATGTGTGGGGGAGGGGGGCCCACCGCTGGTCCTCGGTACCAGGCCATCTGCTCAAAATGGTGGCCCAATGCCGGGATTCCAGACGAATCCTGTGAGCTCCCCACCATGCATAGATCTGCACGGATCAGGAGAGTGAATTGTTCCTGGGTGCCGTTCCTAATGCCAACAGAGACCAGGAACGATTTTACTCTGGCGAGAACACTTAAGGCGTGAATCAGTGGCCAAATGATCGGGGAGAGGGCAGGATGGCACCCTGGCACTCCCACTGGCACCTGGGAACCATGGCATTGCCAGCTGGCACCCTGGACGTGCCACCCTAGAACGACCAGTGTGCCAGGGTAGCAAGAGCACTTCCCATGTGCCAGGCTGGCAATGCCAGGGATTGGTTCCGGGGGGCATTTCCAGGTAGAGGGGCGGTGGGGGGTGTTCTTGGGGGCCTCCTCAAGGTTGAAGGTTGGATTAGGGGCGGTTTGAAAATGGGGGGTTGGGGTTGTGAAAGTGGGAGGGAGAGATATGGGCAGACAGATAAATTGCCGTCCTGATCTGTGAGGAGCCTTTCCTACTGGGCCTGCCAGCAGGAGATGACTCAAATGTGGCCTTGGCGGACAGAAACTGCCGGAGGCCAAAGAAAACCCCAGCAAAGTGCCGTTGAATTAGTATGATGTTTCTCGATACTGCAGCGCTCAAAACCGGACATAGATTTTTATTCCCCCTTGAACACGCCCTTTGTCTCCAGAATGGAAAATCCAGCTTCCTCTATCGCAAAGCTAGCACAACATGTAAATGCAAGCAAAGTGATGCCTTCCCTGTCTTATATCCCTACCATTCCGATCAATTTTCAAAATAACTTTAGTATTAGGTCAACAACAAAAAACGCTCCAACTGTGGGAGTTAACTCTTAAGCTGAATTTAGCTTTTATACTAATATTATAATACACACAAAAGCAAAATTGCTTCCAGGTTGTAGGTACAGATTTTGGTCACTTTCTATGCATGTGAACAGAAAAACCTGAACTGAATTCAAATGATGAAATGCCAGCAAAAGCACTGAAACAGTAAAATTTCTAAGTGAAAATTTTCCGTGTATGTAAAATAAGCTTTAGCTGCTTTGTGGAGATGGTTAGTAAGACTGGGTGCTATCAACGCACCTCAAATGTGTATGAAGTTTACTTTGGTCACGTAATATTTGTGAAGGCAATTTTAAAATTCAGTTTGTGTGTTTAACATTCTGCACAGTAGTGAAGTATTGATTTCCAAGCACACACAGCCCTCAGAGTTGCAGCAATAAGCATTGTACCACTGCTTTCTGGTGACAAAGTATGATTAGCCTGTCTCCAAAGCACATACCAGCTCTCTGGTACTAAGTGGGGAACATCTATTTTGAAATTGCTCTTTGCATAAAGTTGAAATACTAAAAATGAATTAGTATCATGCAGTATTGATCTCTGTATATTAAACATGTTGTTTGGAGGCTGAATCCTGTAGCGTCAAGTCCAATAATAATAACCATACTAAATAATCTGGCGAAATAGCCAATTAGTGCATTGAATTCCCCAGTGCACACATTGCAGTTGAGCCACATGTGCAAAGAGTTCTTTTGTGACTACAATAAAACATTCTTGGAAATAATAACTTCACAAGTTCATGGGAAAGCATGCAATATTGTTTCTGGAAATACAGAATTTTCTCTAAAACAATAGCTGAACAAGCAACAGATTTATATGGCACATTTAACGCATTAAATGTCCAAGGTATTTCACAGAAGAATTATAAAATAAAATATGTCAATCGCCCATAAGGAGATATTCTGTCAAGGTTCGCAATGGAGAAAGTGGAAATAGAGAAGTAGAGGGGTGTAGGGAGAATATTTCGAAGCTTATGCAGCAGAAGGTAGAGTGATTAAAACGAGGGTGCTCAAAAGTTTCTGAAAGAGAGTACGCAGTTGTGAAGGGATCCGAGGATGTAAGTGATTAGATCTTTGAAGGTGACAGGACACTGCGAGAGTGTGGTGAACAAAGCATATTACCTAGAATTTTACATAGAATTTACAGTGCAGAAGGAGGCCATTTGGCCTATCGAGTTTGCAGCGAGCTACTTAAGCCCAAACCTCCATCCTAAGCAACCCCACTTAATCATTTTGGATATTAAGGGCAATTTTGAATAGCCAATCCACCCAACCTGTACATCTTTGGTCTGTGGGAGGAAACCGGAGCACCCGGAGGAAACCCACGCAGACTCCGCACAGACAGTGACCCAAGCCAGGAATCGAACCTGGGACCCTGGCGCTGTGAAGCAACAGTGCTAATAAATGTGCTTCAGTGCCGTCCATATGACATCTTCAGCATTGTAAGTAGAGGCGTTGAGTGCAAAAGCTGGGAGATTCTGCTTCATCAAGCTCTGGTTAGGCCGCAACTAGAGTAATTGCTGGAGTAATCCAGTTCTAGTCACCTGACTTTGGGAAGGATGTGAGGGTCCTTGAGAGGGTGTGGAGAATATTTATCAGGATGGTTCCAGGAATGAAGGGTTTTAGCTACAAGATTTGGGTTGGCTGGGGTCGTTCTCCTTGGAGTAAAGTAAATTGAGAGGAGGCCTGGTAGAGGTATACAAATGACAATTTTGAATAAAGTAGGCAAGGAAAAGCTGTCCCCATGAGCTGATGGTAAGAAGATGAGGGGGCACTCATTTAAGGGCCGGAATTCTCCGGTCGTCGGGATTCACTTTTGCCGCTGGCAGCGCACTCCCGCCAGCAGGTTCTGCGGCGCATGGGGTGGTTTCAATGGGAAATCCCAGTTGGGGAAATGGAGAATCCATCCCAAGGTATTGGACAAGTTATACAGGGGAACGTGAAGAGGAATGTATTTACATCAGTAAAGGGATAATGACCTGGAACCCGTTGCCCATGAATACTGTAGAACCAGAGAGGATCAGTGACTGCAAAAGGAAATTGGACAGGTATCCAAAGGAAATATACTTTCAGGCTACTGTGATAGGATGGGGAGTGGAACTGACTCCATTGCCCCAGGAAGATCAGGCATAGACTCGATGGGCTGAATGGCTTTATTCTGTGCCATAAATAATTCCACAAGTCTAGAACTCAAAAGAGGCCAGAGTTAGATGAGTACAGATATCTTACAGAGTTGGAGGGCTGGAGGGTTGGACGGTGATAGGGAGGGGTGAGGCTATGGAGGGATTTAAAAACAAGGATAGGAAACATAAGCCAGAATTTTCTGGCCGGTCCTGCCGACAACGAACCGCCCTGCCGTGGGTTTCCAGGTGGTGAGGGGTGCATACTGCGGGAAACCCCATTGACAGCCAAGGGACCGGAAGGTCCCAGCACTGGCCAATGAAGGGTTGCCTCTGTCGCTGCAAAACGCACCATAGGGGCCTGCGAAGAATCCCGCCCACACTATTCCGACACTGATCGGAAACCAGGGTAGGTCAATGAGCACATAGGAGAACGGGACTTGCGTTGAGTTAAGACCAGGCAACAGAGATTTTGTTAACCTCAAGTTTATGGCAGATTGAGTGTAAGAACCAGCCAGAAGTGGGTTGGAATAGTCAAGTCTAATGGTATCAGGTGAGCTGAGACTGGGGTGAAGTTGGGTGATATTACAGGAGTAGAAATAGGTGGTCTTAATGATTGCAAGCATTTGTAGTTAAAGCTCACCTCGGGGTCAAATAACACCAACATTGCGAACAGACTGGTTTAACTCAACAGTTGCCAGGGCAAAAAGATAGCTAGGGAACAAAGTTTGGAGCGGGTACCAAAAGCAATGGCCTCAATCTACCCAGTATTTAATTGAAGGAAATTTGTACTCATCCAGCACTGAATGTTGGATAAACAATCGATCATTTTAATGCGGTGTGGAATTGAAGAGGCGGTGGTGAGGTAGAGTCGGGCATTGTCAGTGTAACGGGAAAACTGACACTTTTGGATGATGGAGCAGCATCAAGATGAGAAATAGGAGGGGGTCAACGTTAGACCCTTGAGCGACTCCAAAGGTAATGGTGCAGGAGCAGGAAGGTGATAACATTGTATGACTATGATTTGACAGAGAAGAAGGAACCGAGGCGAGAGCAGTCCCACCCAGCCGGGCAGCAGCACAAGAGGCGTGGGAAGAGAATTGTGTAGTCAACCGCATCAAAAGCTGCAGACTGGTCGACAAGGGCAAAGACGGGAAATTCACTTTCATCCCAGGCACGAGGGATGTCATTTGTGGCTTTGATAGGAGTTGTTTTGGTATAGTGACGGGGGTTGAAACTTAATTGGAGGGATTCAAACATGGAGTTCTGGGAAAAGAGGCCGTGGATTTTGGGACACAACATTACATTTATTCTCAAGAGTCGTGAACTTGGTAAAATTCCATGGGCCTGCTTACAGCGGTGATAAATCAGTGAACTGAGAATTCCCCCTCTATCCGGAGGGGGGGGGATGCTTCCCAGTGCTGAGCGGCTGTGGGATTAGTTTGTTTTAATATCTATTGGTATTTCAGTCGCGCAACCTCTTCGTAACATTTTTTAATGTGCCAGATTGGACCGAGGAAATAAGGAGAGCAGTCCTTCAAAGGCCAATTATGACAGAAGCGATTCTCTGATCCTAAGGCTAAGTGTTGACGCCATCGTAAACGCCGTCGGGAGGCGCGCTTCCAAGCCCTTCAGGAAGCCAGCACGGTAGTGGAGCAACCCACGCCACTCCAGCTGCCGATACCGGCCTCAAATGGGCAGCGTGGGTCTGTGTATGCGCACTGCGACTGGTGCAATTGTGCGCATGCGCGATGGCTTCCTTCTCCGCGCTGGCCCCGACACAACATGGCGTAGGGCTACAGGGGCCGACGCGGAGAAAAAGATGCCCCCAGCCCGAGAGACCGGCCCGCCGATCGGTAGGACCCGATTCCGGGCCAGGCCACAGCGGAGACCCCCCCACCCCCCCGGGGTCGGACCACCCCTCCTGTCCCACTAGGCCGCCCCCGAAAGGATGTACACCGAGTTCCTGCCGGGTAAGACCGCACATGGATGGCGCCGGTGGGACTCTGACTTTTGTTTTGCGGCCGCTCGGCCCATCCCGGGCGGAGAATCGCCGGGGGAGCCACGTGGAGCGACCGCCGACCGGCACCGCGCCGACAGCGCCGGCGCCAATGGCACCGATTCTCCGATCATCGGAGAAACGGTGGACCGGCCTTAGGACATCGTCGCGCGATTCCGTGCCCGGCACGGCGTGGGCTAAGAGAATCCCGCGCAGGGTCAATGCGGGTACGGAGGTGTTCGATGCAGTGAATCGACTGCCACCTACCAAACATGGCTAGATTGTAGGGCAGTAAAGGAATCAAGGGATATGGCAATTGGGTAGGTAAAGGGAGTTGGTGTAAATGTTCAGCCATTAAATGGCATAGGAGGCCTGATGGGCTGTATAGCTTATCTCTGCTCCTATTTCTTAAGTTCTTAGTGGGTGGGTTTATGTCTGACTTTGTGAGACTTTTGAAGGAAGTAATCGAATGGAATGCCTGGCGGGCCTGCGCAGGCGGGGTCTCCTCATCCCACTGCTGTCAATAGGATTTCCCATTGTATCCACGCAAGCTACCGGGAAACCCGTGGCAGGGGTGTGCCTTTGGGAAGACCGGAATATCCCACCGGCGTGAACAGCCGCAGGATCTCGACCTGTGTTTCTCCCTCCATAGGTGCAGCCAGATCTGCTGGGTTTTCTGATTTTATTTCAGATTTCCAGCATCTGCAGTATTTTGCTTTTATCAAATTCCCTCAATCCTGTGACTGGGGAAACTGTATGAAAATCACAGGTTTTCTTTTGTTGCAGGTGTCAATAGACCATGTGGAATCTGCAAACCCTCCGCACCTCTGGGGAAGTCCAGGACTTGTTGACACCACCACAGAAGAACAGACACTGTACTTTCAAATTTAGATTCAGATTTATTGTCACATGTACCGAGATACAGAGAAAAGTATTGTTCTGCGTACTGTCCAGGCAGATCATTCCAGAACGAAAATCATAGGACGTACGATAAATACACAATGTTGGAGGTCGGATTGCAAGACACCGTCTCTCAGGGCTTTTACGATCAGATAATTGTCATCAGACCAGGTAGAGTACCTATCATTGTACAAACAGATCTTGAGTCCAGTGGAAAGATAATGGGCTGGATTCTCTTTCGGCAGGAATCTCCGTTTCACCGGCAGTGCACTCATGTCCACGGATTTCCCGACACCGTAGGGGTGTCCACAATGGTAAACCCCATTGGCTAATGTCGGGACGGAGAATCCCATTGCCAGTGGAGGCATGCCACACCAGAAAACGGGGGCTGAATTCTCTAATTCTGGGGCTATGTCCTCACGCCGGCTTGAGAACGGCCAGATAAAATGGCGCAAAATGGCCACCGATTCACCGTTATGCTGGGGGCTAGCATGCCGGTAGCGTAGAGCACCCAGCTCTAGCTGCCAATAAACTGTGGAGAATTGCCGGGTCCATTGCAGCACATGTGCACGGCGGTGGCCTGCAGCAGCTGCGCCGTGATACATGGCGGAGGCTGTTTGCGGACCCGGCCCGCAAAATAGTCCCTCTCTTTTGCCAGCTTGCGCGCTCCTGACCACCCCACCATGTGCCCCCAGCCCCTAATACAGTCCCCCCGCCCACGGATTGGCTCGCCCCCCACTGTGGCGGCGCTGCACTGAGTCCGCAGCCGCCACGCTGAGTTCCCGATGGGTGAGACCATGAGTGACCAGCGCCATAGAGAACCCGGCCGGTCGGGGGTGGAGCATTGGGGGCGGGCCTCAGGCAATGTCCTCAGGCCGCCGATACGTGGCGCGGTGGCTTTGGAGGGGGCGGAGCATTGCGAAAGCGCCCCCGCTCCCGATTTGGTCGGAAACTTGGATTCTCCACCCGATCGTCGAACGCGACCGGAGAATCCAGCCCCGGGTGCAACAGGGAATCCTGACCAATAGTTGCAACCTACCTGCATGTGACTTGGCGCGGTTACTTGGTCTGTCTAATCTATAAAGGTAGCAAAAGCACCTACGTAGGCCCACCCCTCCATCCCTCGCCTTTTCTCCCCACCCAACCTGCACATCATTGGACACTAAGGGGGCAATTTAGCATGGCTAAACCTGCACGTCTTTGGACTGATGGTAGAGGCATGGAGCTTGTAACACGTTCCAGCTGCTGTTCTCACAACCTTATTTGGAGCAAGCCTTAAAAATATTTTGTGTGCTCTTCTAATAACTCCAGTCACTTCCCTTGAAAATGTCTCCAGTCTGCAGGTCCCAATGTAAAACACATCAACTATTGTCAGCCAATTCTGACTTTCCCCTTTTATTGGTGCGATGGGAATTCACACAATGGGATTTGGCAATACTCAAATGGTGTTACTGTGGATGGTAACACATGGTAGTGAGTTCCCAGCAACACTCTGATTGCACAGATGGAAGCCCTCAGGTTGATTGGGAATGACAACAGAGCCATTATGGGCTAGAAACCTGGCCAAAAGGGTCCTGATTTAGAATCCACCCAGATAATTGCCGGTGTGTGCTAATTTGACACCCGAAATTCACCAAGCATGGTGAGTAAATTCCAGGTCAGGTGTTGTAGCAAATGATGTATTACATCAATTAGTTTGAGAGAAAAAATGTTTGACAGATAATTGGCAAGATCCTTTTGAGCAAATCATAGGTGTTAAAATAAATACATCTGGTTAGTGTCCAGGCATCTCAGCGAAAATAAGTGGATGTTTATTTTATCTCAATTGTGCTATGCTCACTTGTCTTCTGTTCCGAATGTTTTAATCGGGTATTTTGTGGACGCACACGCAATATGAAATCACTGTCATCTTATGATGCTAAAAATATCCAATATCCTGTTGGTGTGAAACTCTTTCAGAACAAATGATTGAATTATAATAGGAGAAAAAATTCACTGACTCAAAACTGCTGAAATAGTTAATCATTGAGTTGCAGATTCAACTTTTATGTCATTCCGCATTGTCATGGGCAGCACCAGCGCGGTGTGTTCTCATGGACTTAGTTTTTGCCTTGCTATTGCTGATCTGGATATAAATTCCTGAAAGGAAGTTTAACCCCTTTCCGTGTCGCATTAGTGGCTCTCCACAATGACAGTACATCATTGCGACAGCCCACAACAACGTATTGGGGGAACCAGCTCGCTGTGGGTCACAAAGTGATAGGCTACAAGATCTGAATGATCACCGTCCTCATTATGACATTTCAATCCAGACACGGCCACTGGTAGATGGTAATAGGCAGAGCTGACACTGACAGAAAGAGGCAGGTGAAGCAGAGACTGACAGAAAGAGGCAGGTGAAGCAGAGACTGGCAGAAAGAGGCAGGTGAAGCTGACACTGACAGAAAGAGGCAGGTGAAGTGAAGCAGAGACTGACAGAAAGAGGCAGGTGAAGCAGACACTGACAGAAAGAGGCAGGTGAAGCAGAGACTGGCAGAAAGAGGCAGGTGAAGCTGACACTGACAGAAAGAGGCAGGTGAAGCAGAGACTGACAGAAAGAGGCAGGTGAAGCAGAGACTGACAGAAAGAGGCAGGTGAAGCTGACACTGACAGAAAGAGGCAGGTGAAGCAGAGACTGACGGAAAGAGGCAGGTGAAGCAGAGACTGGCAGAAAGGGGCAGGTGAAGCAGAGACTGACAGAAAGAGGCAGGTGAAGCTGACACTGACAGAAAGAAGCAGGTGAAGCAGAGACTGACAGAAAGAGGCAGGTGAAGCAGAGACTGACAGAAAGAGGCAGGTGAAGCAGAGACTGCCAGAAAGAGACAGGTGAAGCTGACACTGACAGAAAGAGGCAGGTGAAGCTGATACTGACAGAAAGAGGCAGGTGAAGGTGACACTGACAGAAAGAGGCAGGTGAAGCAGAGACTGACAGAAAGAGGCAGGTGAAGGTGACACTGACAGAAAGAGGCAGGTGAAGGTGACACTGACAGAAAGAGGCAGGTGAAGCCGACACTGACAGAAAGAGGCAGGTGAAGCTGACACCGACAGAAAGAGGTAGGTGAAGCAGAGACTGACAGAAAGAGGCAGGTGAAGCAGAGACTGACAGAAAGAGGCAGGTGAAGCTGACACTGACAGAAAGAGGCAGGTGAAGCCGAGACTGACAGAAAGAGGCAGGTGAAGCTGATATGGGCAGAAAGAGGCAGGTGAAGGAGAGACTGACAGAAAGAGGCAGGTGAAGCTGATATGGGCAGAAAAAGGCAGGTGAAGCTACACTGACAGAAAGAGGCAGGTGAAGCGAGACTGACAGAAAGAGGCAGGTGAAGCAGAGACTGACAGAAAGAGGAAGGTGAAGCAGAAACTGACAGAAAGAGGCAGGTGAAGCTGACACTGACAGAAAGAGGCCGGTGAAGCAGAGACTGACAGAAAGAGGCCGGTGAAGCTGACACTGACAGAAAGAGGCAGGTGAAGGTGACACTGACAGAAAGAGGCAGGTGAAGCAGAGACTGACAGAAAGAGGCAGGTGAAGGTGACACTGACAGAAAGAGACAGGTGAAGCTGACACTGACAGAAAGAGGCAGGTGAAGCCGACACTGACAGAAAGAGGCAGGTGAAGCAGAGACTGACAGAAAGGGGCAGGCGAAGCTGACACTGTCAGAAAGAGGCAGGTGAAGCTGACACTGACAGAAAGAGGCAGGTGAAGCAGAGACTGACAGAAAGAGGCAGGTGAAGCCGAGACTGACAGAAAGAGGCAGGTGAAGCTGATATGTGCAGAAAGAGGCAGGTTAAGGAGAGACTGACAGAAAGAGGCAGGTGAAGCTGATATGGGCAGAAAAAGGCAGGTGAAGCTACACTGACAGAAAGAGGCAGGTGAAGTGAGACTGACAGAAAGAGGCAGGTGAAGCAGAGACTGACAGAAAGAGGAAGGTGAAGCAGAAACTGACAGAAAGAGGCAGGTGAAGCTGACACTGACAGAAAGAGGCCGGTGAAGCAGAGACTGACAGAAAGAGGCAGGTGAAGTAGAGACTGACAGAAAGGGGCAGGTGAAGCTGACACTGACAGAAAGAGGCAGGTGAAGCAGAGACTGACAGAAAGGGGCAGGTGAAGCTGAGACTGGCAGAAAGAGGCAGGTGAAGCAGAGACTGACAGGAAGAGGCAGGTGAAGCAGAGACTGACAGAAAGAGGCAGGTGAAGCTGACACTGACAGAAAGAGGCAGGTGAAGCAGAGACTGACAGAAAGAGGCAGGTGAAGCAGAGACTGACAGAAAGGGGCAGGTGAAGCTGACACTGACAGAAAGAGGCAGGTGAAGCTGACACCGACAGAAAGAGGCAGGTGAAGCTGACACTGACAGAAAGAGGCAGGTGAAGCAGAGACTGACAGAAAGAGGCAGGTGAAGCTGACCCTGACAGAAAGAGGCAGGTGAAGCAGAGACTGACAGAAAGAGGCAGGTGAAGCAGAGACTGACAGAAAGAGGCAGGTGAAGCAGAGACTGACAGAAAGAGGCAGATGAAGGTGACACTGACAGAAAGGGGCAGGTGAAGCAGAGACTGACAGAAAGAGGCAGGTGAAGCTGACACTGACAGAAAGGGGCAGGTGAAGCTGACACTGACAGAAAGGGGCAGGTGAAGCAGAGACTGACGGAAAGAGGCAGGTGAAGCAGAGACTGACAGAAAGAGGCAGGTGAAGCAGAGACTGACAGAAAGAGACAGGTGAAGCTGACACTGACAGAAAGAGGCAGGTGAAGCAGAGACTGACAGAAAGGGGCAGGTGAAGCTGATATGGACAGAAAGAGGCAGGTGAAGCCGACACTGACAGAAAGAGGCAGGTGAAGCTGACACCGACAGAAAGAGGCAGGTGAAGTAGAGACTGACAGAAAGGGGCAGGTGAAGCTGACACTGACAGAAAGAGGCAGGTGAAGCAGAGACTGACAGAAAGAGGCAGGTGAAGCTGACACTGACAGAAAGAGGCAGGTGAAGCTGACACTGACAGAAAGAGACAGGTGAAGCTGACACCGACAGAAAGAGGCAGGTGAAGCTGACACTGACAGAAAGAGGCAGGTGAAGCAGAGACTGACAGAAAGAGGCAGGTGAAGCAGAGACTGACAGAAAGGGGCAGGTGAAGCAGAGACTGACAGAAAGAGGCAGGTGAAGCAGAGACTGACAGAAAGAGGCAGGTGAAGCTGACACTGACAGAAAGAGGCAGCTGAAGCAGAGACTGACAGAAAGAGGCAGGTGAAGCTGATATGGACAGAAAGAGGCAGGTGAAGCTGATATGGACAGAAAGAGGCAGGTGAAGCTGACACTGACAGAAAGAGGCAGGTGAAGCAGACACTGACAGAAAGAGGCAGGTGAAGCAGAGACTGGCAGAAAGAGGCAGGTGAAGCTGACACTGACAGAAAGAGGCAGGTGAAGCAGAGACTGACAGAAAGAGGCAGGTGAAGCAGAGACTGACAGAAAGAGGCAGGTGAAGCTGACACTGACAGAAAGAAGCAGGTGAAGCAGAGACTGACAGAAAGAGGCAGGTGAAGGTGACACTGACAGAAAGAGGCAGGTGAAGCAGAGACTGACAGAAAGAGGCAGGTGAAGGTGACACTGACAGAAAGAGACAGGTGAAGCTGACACTGACAGAAAGAGGCAGGTGAAGCCGACACTGACAGAAAGAGGCAGGTGAAGCTGACACCGACAGAAAGAGGCAGGTGAAGCAGAGACTGACAGAAAGGGGCAGGCGAAGCTGACACTGTCAGAAAGAGGCAGGTGAAGCTGACACTGACAGAAAGAGGCAGATGAAGCTGACACTGACAGAAAGAGGCAGGTGAAGCAGAGACTGACAGAAAGAGGCAGGTGAAGCTGATATGTGCAGAAAGAGGCAGGTTAAGGAGAGACTGACAGAAAGAGGCAGGTGAAGCTGATATGGGCAGAAAAAGGCAGGTGAAGCTACACTGACAGAAAGAGGCAGGTGAAGCGAGACTGACAGAAAGAGGCAGGTGAAGCAGAGACTGACAGAAAGAGGCAGGTGAAGCTGACACTGACAGAAAGAGGCCGGTGAAGCTGACACTGACAGAAAGAAGCAGGTGAAGCAGAGACTGACAGGAAGAGGCCGGTGAAGCAGAGACTGACAGAAAGAGGCAGGTGAAGCTGACACTGACAGAAAGAGGCAGGTGAAGCAGAGACTGACAGAAAGGGGCAGGTGAAGCTGAGACTGGCAGAAAGAGGCAGGTGAAGCAGAGACTGACAGGAAGAGGCAGGTGAAGCAGAGACTGACAGAAAGAGGCAGGTGAAGCTGACACTGACAGAAAGAGGCAGGTGAAGCAGAGACTGACAGAAAGAGGCAGGTGAAGCAGAGACTGACAGAAAGGGGCAGGTGAAGCTGACACTGACAGAAAGAGGCAGGTGAAGCAGAGACTGACAGAAAGAGGCAGGTGAAGCTGACACTGACAGAAAGAGGCAGGTGAAGCAGAGACTGACAGTAAGAGGCAGGTGAAGCTGATATGGACAGAAAGAGGCGGGTGAAGCTACACTGACAGAAAGAGGCAGGTGAAGCAGAGACTGACAGAAAGAAGCAGGTGAAGCAGAGACTGACAGAAAGAGGAAGGTGAAGCTGACACAAAGAGGCAGGTGAAGCAGAGACTGACAGAAAGGGGCAGGTGAAGCTGAGACTGGCAGAAAGAGGCAGGTGAAGCAGAGACTGACAGGAAGAGGCAGGTGAAGCAGAGACTGACAGAAAGAGGCAGGTGAAGCTGACACTGACAGAAAGAGGCAGGTGAAGCAGAGACTGACAGAAAGAGGCAGGTGAAGCAGAGACTGACAGAAAGGGGCAGGTGAAACTGACACTGACAGAAAGAGGCAGGTGAAGGTGACACTGACAGAAAGAGGCAGGTGAAGCTGACACCGACAGAAAGAGGCAGGTGAAGCTGACACTGACAGAAAGAGGCAGGTGAAGCAGAGACTGACAGAAAGAGGCAGGTGAAGCTGACACTGACAGAAAGAGGCAGGTGAAGCAGAGACTGACAGTAAGAGGCAGGTGATGCTGATATGGACAGAAAGAGGCAGGTGAAGCAGAGACTGACAGAAAGAGGCAGGTGAAGCTGACACTGACAGAAAGAGGCAGGTGAAGCAGAGACTGACAGTAAGAGGCAGGTGATGCTGATATGGACAGAAAGAGGCAGGTGAAGCAGAGACTGACAGAAAGAGGCAGGTGAAGCAGAGACTGACAGAAAGAGGCAGGTGAAGGTGACACTGACAGAAAGGGGCAGGTGAAGCAGAGACTGACGGAAAGAGACAGGTGAAGCTGACACTGACAGAAAGAGGCAGGTGAAGCCGAGACTGACAGAAAGAGGCAGGTGAAGCAGAGACTGACAGAAAGAGGCAGGTGAAGCTGATATGGACAGAAAGAGGCAGGTGAAGCTGATATGGACAGAAAGAGGCAGGTGAAGCAGAGACTAACAGAAAGAGGCAGGTGAAGCAGACACTGACAGAAAGAGGCAGGTGAAGCTGACACTGACAGAAAGAGGCAGGTGAAGCAGAGACTGACAGAAAGAGGCAGGTGAAGCCGAGACTGACAGAAAGAGGCAGGTGAAGCAGAGACTGACAGAAAGAGGCAGGTGAAACTGATATGGACAGAAAGAGGCAGGTGAAGCAGAGACTGACAGAAAGAGGCAGGTGAAGCCGAGACTGACAGAAAGAGGCAGGTGAAGCAGAGACTGACAGAAAGAGGCAGGTGAAACTGATATGGACAGAAAGAGGCAGGTGAAGCCGATATGGACAGAAAGAGGCAGGTGAAGCAGAGACTAACAGAAAGAGGCAGGTGAAGCAGACACTGACAGAAAGAGGCAGGTGAAGCTGACACCGACAGAAAGAGGCAGGTGAAGCTGACACTGACAGAAAGAGGCAGGTGAAGCAGAGACTGACAGAAAGAGGCAGGTGAAGCTGACACTGACAGAAAGAGGCAGGTGAAGCAGAGACTGACAGTAAGAGGCAGGTGATGCTGATATGGACAGAAAGAGGCAGGTGAAGCAGAGACTGACAGAAAGAGGCAGGTGAAGCAGAGACTGACAGAAAGGGGCAGGTGAAGGTGACACTGACAGAAAGGGGCAGGTGAAGCAGAGACTGACGGAAAGAGACAGGTGAAGCTGACACTGACAGAAAGAGGCAGGTGAAGGCGAGACTGACAGAAAGAGGCAGGTGAAGCAGAGACTGACAGAAAGAGGCAGGTGAAGCTGATATGGACAGAAAGAGGCAGGTGAAGCTGATATGGACAGAAAGAGGCAGGTGAAGCAGAGACTAACAGAAAGAGGCAGGTGAAGCAGACACTGACAGAAAGAGGCAGGTGAAGCTGACACTGACAGAAAGAGGCAGGTGAAGCAGAGACTGACAGAAAGAGGCAGGTGAAGCAGAGACTGACAGAAAGAGGCAGGTGAAGCTGACACTGACAGAAAGAGGCAGCTGAAGCAGAGACTGACAGAAAGAGGCAGGTGAAGCCGAGACTGACAGAAAGAGGCAGGTGAAGCAGAGACTGACAGAAAGAGGCAGGTGAAACTGATATGGACAGAAAGAGGCAGGTGAAGCAGAGACTGACAGAAAGAGGCAGGTGAAGCAGAGACTGACAGAAAGAGGCAGGTGAAGCAGAGACTGACAGAAAGAGGCAGATGAAGGTGACACTGACAGAAAGGGGCAGGTGAAGCAGAGACTGACAGAAAGAGGCAGGTGAAGCTGACACTGACAGAAAGGGGCAGGTGAAGCTGACACTGACAGAAAGGGGCAGGTGAAGCTGAGACTGACGGAAAGAGGCAGGTGAAGCAGAGACTGACAGAAAGAGGCAGGTGAAGCAGAGACTGACAGAAAGAGGCAGGTGAAGCAGACTGACAGAAAGAGGCAGGTGAAGCAGAGACTGACAGAAAGAGGCAGGTGAAGCTGACACTGACAGAAAGAGGCAGGTGAAGCTGACACTGACAGAAAGAGGCAGGTGAAGCAGAGACTGACAGAAAGAGGCAGGTGAAGCAGAGACTGACAGAAAGGGGCAGGTGAAGCAGAGACTGACAGAAAGAGGCAGGTGAAGCAGAGACTGACAGAAAGAGGCAGGTGAAGCTGACACTGACAGAAAGAGGCAGCTGAAGCAGAGACTGACAGAAAGAGGCAGGTGAAGCAGAGACTGACAGAAAGAGGCAGGTGAAGCTGATATGGACAGAAAGAGGCAGGTGAAGCTGATATGGACAGAAAGAGGCAGGTGAAGCTGACACTGACAGAAAGAGGCAGGTGAAGCAGACACTGACAGAAAGAGGCAGGTGAAGCAGAGACTGGCAGAAAGAGGCAGGTGAAGCTGACACTGACAGAAAGAGGCAGGTGAAGCAGAGACTGACAGAAAGAGGCAGGTGAAGCAGAGACTGACAGAAAGAGGCAGGTGAAGCTGACACTGACAGAAAGAAGCAGGTGAAGCTGACACTGACAGAAAGAGGCAGGTGAAGGTGACACTGACAGAAAGAGGCAGGTGAAGCAGAGACTGACAGAAAGAGGCAGGTGAAGGTGACACTGACAGAAAGAGACAGGTGAAGCTGACACTGACAGAAAGAGGCAGGTGAAGCCGACACTGACAGAAAGAGGCAGGTGAAGCTGACACCGACAGAAAGAGGCAGGTGAAGCAGAGACTGACAGAAAGGGGCAGGCGAAGCTGACACTGACAGAAAGAGGCAGGTGAAGCAGAGGCTGACAGAAAGAGGCAGATGAAGCTGACACTGACAGAAAGAGGCAGGTGAAGCAGAGACTGACAGAAAGAGGCAGGTGAAGCCGAGACTGACAGAAAGAGGCAGGTGAAGCTGATATGTGCAGAAAGAGGCAGGTTAAGGAGAGACTGACAGAAAGAGGCAGGTGAAGCTGATATGGGCAGAAAAAGGCAGGTGAAGCTACACTGACAGAAAGAGGCAGGTGAAGCGAGACTGACAGAAAGAGGCAGGTGAAGCAGAGACTGACAGAAAGAGGCAGGTGAAGCTGACACTGACAGAAAGAGGCCGGTGAAGCTGACACTGACAGAAAGAGGCCGGTGAAGCAGAGACTGACAGAAAGAGGCAGGTGAAGCTGACACTGACAGAAAGAGGCAGGTGAAGCAGAGACTGACAGAAAGGGGCAGGTGAAGCTGAGACTGGCAGAAAGAGGCAGGTGAAGCAGAGACTGACAGGAAGAGGCAGGTGAAGCAGAGACTGACAGAAAGAGGCAGGTGAAGCTGACACTGACAGAAAGAGGCAGGTGAAGCAGAGACTGACAGAAAGAGGCAGGTGAAGCAGAGACTGACAGAAAGGGGCAGGTGAAGCTGACACTGACAGAAAGAGGCAGGTGAAGCTGACACCGACAGAAAGAGGCAGGTGAAGCTGACACTGACAGAAAGAGGCAGGTGAAGCAGAGACTGACAGAAAGAGGCAGGTGAAGCTGACACTGACAGAAAGAGGCAGGTGAAGCAGAGACTGACAGTAAGAGGCAGGTGAAGCTGATATGGACAGAAAGAGGCGGGTGAAGCTACACTGACAGAAAGAGGCAGGTGAAGCAGAGACTGACAGAAAGAAGCAGGTGAAGCAGAGACTGACAGAAAGAGGAAGGTGAAGCTGACACTGACAGAAAGAGGCAGGTGAAGCAGAGACTGACAGAAAGGGGCAGGTGAAGCTGAGACTGGCAGAAAGAGGCAGGTGAAGCAGAGACTGACAGGAAGAGGCAGGTGAAGCTGACACTGACAGGAAGAGGCGGGTGAAGCTACACTGACAGAAAGAGGCAGGTGAAGCAGAGACTGACAGAAAGAGGCAGGTGAAGCTGACACTGACAGAAAGAGGCAGGTGAAGCAGAGACTGACAGAAAGAGGCAGGTGAAGCAGAGACTGACAGAAAGGGGCAGGTGAAACTGACACTGACAGAAAGAGGCAGGTGAAGGTGACACTGACAGAAAGAGGCAGGTGAAGCTGACACCGACAGAAAGAGGCAGGTGAAGCTGACACTGACAGAAAGAGGCAGGTGAAGCAGAGACTGACAGAAAGAGGCAGGTGAAGCTGACACTGACAGAAAGAGGCAGGTGAAGCAGAGACTGACAGTAAGAGGCAGGTGATGCTGATATGGACAGAAAGAGGCAGGTGAAGCAGAGACTGACAGAAAGAGGCAGGTGAAGCTGACACTGACAGAAAGAGGCAGGTGAAGCAGAGACTGACAGTAAGAGGCAGGTGATGCTGATATGGACAGAAAGAGGCAGGTGAAGCAGAGACTGACAGAAAGAGGCAGGTGAAGCAGAGACTGACAGAAAGAGGCAGGTGAAGGTGACACTGACAGAAAGAGGCCGGTGAAGCTGACACTGACAGAAAGAGGCAGGTGAAGCCGACACTGACAGAAAGAGGCAGGTGAAGCAGAGACTGACAGAAAGAGGCAGGTGAAGCTGATATGGACAGAAAGAGGCAGGTGAAGCTGATATGGACAGAAAGAGGCAGGTGAAGCAGAGACTAACAGAAAGAGGCAGGTGAAGCAGACTCTGACAGAAAGAGGCAGGTGAAGCTGACACTGACAGAAAGAGGCAGGTGAAGCAGAGACTGACAGAAAGAGGCAGGTGAAGCTGACACTGACAGAAAGAGGCAGCTGAAGCAGAGACTGACAGAAAGAGGCAGGTAAAGCAGAGACTGACAGAAAGAGGCAGGTGAAGCTGATATGGACAGAAAGAGGCAGGTGAAGGTGACACTGACAGAAAGAGGCAGGTGAAGCTGATATGGACAGAAAGAGGCAGGTGAAGGTGACACTGACAGAAAGAGGCAGGTGAAGCTGATATGGACAGAAAGAGGCAGGTGAAGGTGACACTGACAGAAAGAGGCAGGTGAAGCTGATATGGACAGAAAGAGGCAGGTGAAGCTGAGACTGACAGAAAGAGGCAGGTGAAGCTGATATGGACAGAAAGAGGCAGGTGAAGCTGATTTTGACAGTAAGAGGCAGGTGAAGCAGAGACTGGCAGAAAGAGGCAGTGACCCATGGCAAGTCACCCATGTCCTACATTAAATTCCATCCAGGTGAAATTGCCAATTTCTTGCTGGATGATGTAGGAGAAAAGTTACCAGTTACTTAGTGCCTTGCATATCCTCAGATCATTCGAAAGTGGTTTGCCACCACTGAAGGGTTGTTGTGTTACTCACCTTTGTAATGTAGTGAATGCAGTGGTCAGTTTCCACACAACAAGGTTACATGAATAACAATGCCATAATGACCAGATACCCTATTATTTACCGCTGGCAGTGGAGGACTAGATATTTGTTAGGGCAGCAGAGGGAACCCCCTGCTCTCCCTCAGATAGTGCTGAAAGGGCTGATGAGGGCCTTGATTTCTTGCCCATAAGGGACTTAGAGCAATTGGGAAGGGAGCTATGTTTGTTTTTGAACAATGGGAATTATTCTTTAGAATAGAACATCAAAATTTCAATTATCCATGTTGGCTGTTAAGTCTGGTCTGGACCAGGCCAACCTGAGAACATGGCAGCTTCAGCTCTAACTATATTACAATGATGATTGCATTAGTATGAGTTATGAATTCCTTGAGTATTTAACTATTTGATATGATAGTATCACCAGCAATCTATGACATAATGTCTTATTTTCTGAATTAGAAATGCTCCCTGTTAAACATCTCAAGAGGTTAGGTGTCTGCACTGCCCTAAGTACATGGCAGGAATGACCGTATCCCAAGTGCCTTTTCGCATTAGCACTTGGCAGTTGCACTTTTAGCCATGTCTTTGGGAGCTGTGAAAAGGATATTAAGGGTCCGTCTGATAGTGGAGCTATAGTCAAACTCCATCTCCCACTGGGCGGTGGCAGCTCAAGGTACTTACAATGATTGTGATTAATTTCATCAGCACTCCGTTTGCTTTCGTATTTTCTCCCTTTTCCGTGTGCATGGAGATCATTTTCTTCTCATGGCGAATTCAGCATGACAGTTTAATTGGCTCAGACAAGCTTAAGCCTGAAATGAATCTTTAATATTCATATGCTATTGACCACAACTATGGATTAAGTAAACTCGGGGCAGAGTAAGTGAATGACTGAACAGGATCTTTTGTGGTTAGCTTGAAGACTTAAAAGGTCAAAAGTGGTAATCAAGAAAAATTATTTTCACACCGGGGTGGAGTATTTTGCCTGGAAATTCTTAAAGGGACATTCACCTATCGCAGCAACTGTTCTGTCAGAGACAAGCATCCCTTTGTGTCAGTCTGCTGGGGTGTCATTTAAGACTTTAAATTCCAAATACAACATTTGGCACAAGACTCTTGGCCGATATTTTTTCGTCTGAAAGCAAAGGCTACCCAAATGTATTTTCAACCAGAATAAGTTAAGACATTTAACAAAAATCCCCAAAGCTCAGTGTTGCTGTTCACGTTATGGGGAAACATGTCCAGTGCTATGTGATTGCCCCCAGCAGTGAATCGGGAAGATTCAAGCACCTCTTTGACTTGATTGATTGGCCAGTTGTGTTTTATTTCAAAGCGGTTACCAAGGTAACACATACATGTTCTTGTGACATTACTTAAATGTTTCTTCTGATTCTTACTTGACTGGTTAAACACATTGATTTTTTTTTTAATCAACTCCGTTTGGTTTCTTCCTCTACTCACTTCATGCAGATGCAGCATTTCAATGAGTGAACAAAAGAAAGAGGCCAGTCATGCATACCAATATATGCTCCACCCTCATTAGAACATTCTCCTGAGGAGAATGCACTCACTGTGCTGTAATGAGGTGCATGCTGGAGCGAGGATCTCTTAACACTGCACAGACCACAGCATGAACAAATCAGTAGCCAAGGCCTGTTAGACTCATTAGAACTGGGACAACAATATGACTGAGAGCCTTATAATGAGGGTGGCACGTCGGAGTTTACACCATCCAGGAGGTGCTTTATTATCAATTTTCACAGTTTTAGTCCATGGGTTTGTGTGGTAATTTCCTTGCGCAGCAAATGCAGTGAATTTAAACTTATCCAGCATGTGTCACTTAATGCACTGATCCTGAATACATTGGGAATTAATCTCACTTTCCCAGTGAGCGTATCAGTGACAGTAAATTATGGAGGCCGACGGCACGGTGGACGCAGTGGTTAGCACTGCTGCGTCATGACACCGAGGACCCAGGGTCGATCGTGGCCCCGGGTCACTATCTGTGTGGAGTTTGCACATTCCCCCGTGCCTGCATGGGTCTCACCCCCACAACTCATAAGATGTGCCGGGCAGGTTGATTGGCCACACTAAATTGATCCTTAATTGGAGAAGAAAAGGAATTGGATACTAATTTAAAAATAAGTAAATGATGGAGGTTCTTTCACTTGAAACAAAACACGATCAGAATGGAACTCCCAGCCTGACTCCACCCTATCCGAAAATTATCTTTGATAATGAGCTGACCCACATTAATAGAATGGGTTTTATGATAAATATTACTTGAATTATTAAATCATGTTGCATAATGAAAGGTATCACACAAAATAACATTGTGACTGGTGTTCTTTTCCTCTTGTGACCTGATTCCATAAATCAGTGAATGCAAGGGACAAAAGCTGAAGTGTTTCCAGGTATTTTCAGCCAAATGTAGACCATCCGACTCAACCTCATCCCAAAGTCATCATCTCAGAGATGCAGGTAGGTGTCCAGCTATATTTGTTCAGCATGTGGCTACATAAGAACAATGGATTTGAATGTATCTCGGACTCTAATGCAGCAGCGCCTCAGACACCATCAAATCTCTACAGTTGAGCCAAGACACTGGTGTCTGTCTACTTATCGATTTGGAAAATTGCCACATGTTCCTCAGTCAAATAAGTGAGTTTAAGCTGGGCTTCAACAAATGAGTGGATGGCGGAGAGTGGGCTGATTTAGGGAAAAGACACTGGGGGCTTAAGTGGCGAAAAGCACAGTCAACAATAGTGGGGTGAAAGAAGGTGAAAAAAAATGAAAATAGCTTATTGTCACGTGTAGGCTTCAATGAAGTTACTGTCAAAAGCCCCTAGTCGCCACATTCCGGCGCCTGTCCGGGGAGGCTGGTACGGGAATCGAACCGTGCCGCTGGCCTGCTTGGTCTGCTTTAAAAGCCAGCGATTTAGCCGAGTGAGCTAAACCAGCCCCTGGTTTTGGGGGGGGGGGGGGCACAAGAGGCTGCAGTCAGATGGATGGGGTGTTTGTTAGGGGAATTGTGGTGCAGGATGGGGGGTGGGGGGGGCTCCGTCCCCGGGGGGGCCTCCGATGTGTTCTGACCCGCGATCGGGGTCCGCCGAACGGCAGGATGGCCTCTCTCTCTCTCTTCCCCCCCCCCCCCCCCCCCCCCACCCCCCGGGCTTACTTTGTGTGCGTCTGGCCCCAGTCACCCCGCCATGGTGCGTCTGGGCTGGCGGGTTCCGTAAAACCACTGTGCATGCGCGGGTTGGCGCCGTCCCCAGTGCGCACCAGGAAGTGAGGCTGGAGCGGTGTGAATCACTGCAGCGCCGTACTGGCCCCCTGGGTGGCCCAGAATAGCTAGTGCCCGCGCCCGTTTTGCGCCGTCGTTCACGATGGCGCAGACGCTCTGTCCTGCGATCGGAGAATCGCGCCCTTTGTCCCACGATCAGAGAATCGCGCCCAATATTTCCTGTGAAGATTTATAGTCTGAGACTCACGCCTGTTATATTAGCTATATATACCCGAAGTGGCACTTCCTTGCTGGAAACGAACTACTCAAGCTGTACCTCAGAACACCCCAGGCTAGTGAAACTGTGTTACCTCCATTTTTTTCATTCATGGGGCAGACCTTTAACTGTTAATCTGATGGGGAAACAAATAACTTCACTAGTACCCATTGGCATCCAAAACTGTGTAGGGGGTGATATTTGTCTTCCGTAATTAAGTGTCAATGAATTTGGCCAATAGATTTTTTTAAATGACTGACACTATGACAGGGCTGAGCTAACCGATGAGTGTGTGATATCAAGGTTTGACTTTAGCTTTGTAAGCACGAAACAGCTGTACTGCGGCAGGGTCCCCACGCTGGAAGGAAACCTCTACCCGAAATAGCTTAACAAAAGAATTCGCCAAAGAAAATGCAGAGCTATAAGTAACAGCAACTGAGGAAATTGCTGCAAATATCGCTCTCTTTTAAATAATTGTAATATTGGCCGTGGAAGTGGAAAGAGAGAAACATTATTGTAATTCCAGTAGCAGCTTTTCCAAAGGCATTGTGCCTAATCCTCTAAACTGACCTTCACATGGAGGAAACGCCCGCAGAAGACTCTATTAATAGTTTTGTTTTCTTGACTTCTAAGCAATAAATAGTGGGAGTTTGTAATCGGGAACAGCCATCTTGTCTGTGTGAAAGCAATGCATTCTAATAATATGTGGTGTATTGTTTAAAATTGGTAGAGGGGAGAAAGGTGTTGGGGATTCACCGAGTGATTAAAATAAGCCCATAAGCAATGCTATAAAAGGATAATAAAATCTAAATCTCATTTGTTCCACTTCAGTTTCTTCATATGCATAAAACTCCATAAAAACAGCATCTGTGTTCAAATAATGAGGTGAAAAGACACTGCACAGTTGCTAATTCGATTTACATTCTTAAGCTCATTGTTCCATACACTTCCATTCGCTAGGTATCTGGGCCAATATAAAGCATCAGAAGTAAAGGGGGATTAAAAATTGAGCTATTTAGTCACAATAATGAGATTGGTAAACAGATTGACAGAACAGTGAGCTGTCAAGTGCACTTTGATATTGTGCAACCACCTGAATTGTTATTCCCTTTCCAGCTTATTACGCTCCCGTGGAACAAAATCTTATTTTGTTGTGCCGCCGATAAGGGTCTTATCAGTTTTTTTTTTCTGGGAGGACGTCTATCTCATATACAATTTCTGACAAGCCAGATATAAAACACTGAATGAATGACTGCAAAAGGTACTTGTAGTAAGAAGAAAGGAAAGCTCCAGCAATATGTTAGGGGTCATTAATTCTGGCATCATTTTCACAGAAGAGCAAAGAGTATACTGGGGGTGGAATGGTCGGTGCTTTTTTTTTACAAAAGAGGATGCATATCAGGAGTCAGCTATTGAAAAGCAATCATCTGCACATGTCTTAATATCAGTGCAGGCATGAGTGAATTATAGGCTATTTTCTACCATTTTGTAAATGTCCCACCATCTCTGTCAAATATTGCGATTTCTCAGTATTTTAAAAGAACAAACAATGGGAACAGCGTTTTATGAGAGAAAGTTAGGTGGTGCTATGTGATCCATTTGACATCAGTACAAGGAATTGGACATTGGAACAATGCAACTAGTAACAGCATTTAGATATCAAAGCTGTTCAACAGCTCTCAGTGGGGGCTATTGGAAATAGCACCAATTGGACAGATATCCATAATCAAAACAGAAAAACAGATAGGCTCAGTAGGTCAGGCAGCACATTGGAAGAGACAAACAGAGTGATTTTGTTGATGGCTGAAGAATGGGTATCTGTATGGATAATTAAACATTCAAGTGCTCCAGTTGAAATATGTTGAATGTGTATTTGCATATCCCAGTGCTTCCATCTGGGAACCTCAAAAAGTAAAGTAGAAAGTAGCAGGGAAAGGTGAACAAAGCAAAATTGTTATGATATGGCTTATCTCTAACCCCTGCACACTGTGCCGAGCTGGTTTGGTGCAATGCATGGTCCCTTTAAGATTGACGCAAGGTCTGCATGTATGCATCCATCATAAAGGGACTATCGTTTGTGCATGGCCTCTTCCCAGCACCATACATTCCTGATGGTTGAGTGGCTAAGCACCTGCACAGTTTAGAAGAAATATTGGCAGTCAGGAAGAGACAGCACAACTGAAGACAGGGCAACACGCAACATGGAACAAATTTAAAAAAGGAAAAGTGTGGGGAAGGGGATGATAGTTTAAGAGGTGCTAGATGGTAACGTGCTTAGGCTGGAGAGCCTGTGTTGCCGAAGGAATGATATTCTAAGTAAGGTAAAAATAATTTTGCGATTTTTATCTCGCAGTAAAAGTTATCATTGGTTAAAATAATTTTCCTATGGCATAAAGCTGGCAGCAATGACATGCTGTTGAATGGATGATACAGGATTACGGCCAGAAATTTGGTGGGGTTACCAATCCACTTACAGTTTGCCATTTATCAGTGAAGACTAACTGGAAACAAAACTTAATATTCCAAAGGCGACTCATTTGGGAGAGGTTTTCAGTGGGACAGAAAGGTGCTGATATGGTATTGGTGGAGAAAAGGGTTCCAAATTGCATTCTAGGTCAACATCTACTGGAAATTGCCATACAAACTGCCTGACAATAGATGTATATAGTGATTATTGATAGAAGTAGAAAGTGACTTGAATTTTCTTTGTATTCATTTATGGGATGTGGGCGTCGCCGGTTAAGCCAGCGTTTATTGCCTAACCCTAGTTGCCCTTCAGAATAATAAAAGTGTTATCCAGGCTGACACCTTGGGCGGAATTCTCTGACCCCCCGCAGAGTCGGGGAATCGCCCGGGGCCTTCGTAAATCCCGCCCCCGCCGTGGCTGGAATTCTCCGCCACCCGGGAATCGGCGGGGGCGGGAATCGCGCGGTCAGCGGACCCCCATGGCGATTCTCCGGCCCGCGATGGGTCGAAGTCCCGCCGCTCTCAGGCCTCTCCCGGCGATGTAGTTTAAACCACCCCTGGTGCCGGCGGGAGCAGGCGGCGCGAGCGGGCCCCGGGGTCCTGGGAGGGGCGCGGGTCGATCGGACCCCGGGGGGGTGCCCCCACGGTGGCCTGGCCCGCGATCGGGGCCCACCGATCAGCGGGCGTGCCTGTGCCGTGGGGGCACTCTTTTTCTTCTGCCGCTTCTTTCTTGCTTCCACCATGGCGGAGGCGGAAGAGACCCCTTCCATCGTGCATGCGCCGGTGGTGACATCAGCGGCCGCTGACGCTCTGGTGCACGCGCGGACTCACGCCGACCGGCAAAGGTCTTTCGGCCAGCCCCGACGCCGGTCGGCGTGGCGCCAAAGGCCGTGGCGCCAGTCGGCGGAGCGGGAGCCACTCCGGCGTGGGCCTAGCCCCTAAAGGTGCAGAAAATTCCACACCTTTGGGGAGGCCTGGCGCCTGAGTGGTTGGCGCCACTCCGCTACGCCGGGACCCCCCGCCCCGCCGGGTAGGGGAGAATACCGCCACTTTTCTCTGATGTGGAATGCACATTATAGTGCTCTGTTTTGTATTTTTGTATGAAACTGTGATCAGGTAAAAATATAGTTTTTCTTAGTTTGTCATTTCCTGTCACAGACCTAAACACTGACATTTGGAGATAAGTAGTAAGCCTGTGGAGAAATCAAAGATTTGCTACACATTCCAATTCTCATCAGGGCCACTCGAGGCAGCCTTAGCCAAACATGGCCAAAAGAGCCAAGGCTCAGAGTTGAAGGGAGAGTGACTGCCCCTCATATCAAGGCAGCTTTTAACCAAGGGAAGTCAATGGGAATCAAGGGAAAGTTCTCAGCTGGTGGAGATAAACTTAGCACAAATTAAGATGTTTGTAGTTGTTGGAGGCCAAACATTTCAGTCCCTGGACACCTTTGCAGGGTTCCTTGGTCCAGCATCTTCAGCTGCTTCATCAATTACCTCCCCTCCATTACAAGGACAGAAGTGGGATGCTTGTTGATTATTGAACATTGTTCAGTTTCATTGGCAACTCTTCAGACACTGAAGCAGTCTCTTCCCACATGTAGCAAGACCTGGAACTCAGGTGTTTAGTCGCTCAACCTCATCCGCACCCACTGGGCAGCATTTTATGTTCCTCCCCCACCAGGTTTATAGGCAGGGAGGGTCTGCAAGATTCCTCAGATGGCCTTCTCACCGGGCTCCCATTCGCAATGATCTCTCCTCAATTTTATGCTGGGGCAGGCAAGGCCTAGGCTGGCCCAACTGCCCTTGCCTACTTGAGGCCCTTAAGCGGCCAATTAATGATCATTTAAGGGCTGTTTCCTGCTCAGCCTCAAATTTCAGGCTGGTTCGAGGAGTTATGGGGCAGGTGGGAAGCCTGGAACGTGACCCTGCTCATGCCTCGGGCAGGAGGGGCGGGGAGGGGGGTGTTGGCCCCTCCAACAAGAACATGTTTTCAACACTTGAGCGCACCCCACAAGCTCTGCTCCAAAGGTGCTCCCTCTCTGCTTGACCTGGCACCAACACATCCACCTCCCATCTGCCCACCATCCCAGGGCCTCACCTCTCCTCCCACCCTGAGACCACTTACCTAGTTTTGGACTCCTGGGTCTTAGACTCTAGTGACTGCTTGCAGTCCCAATCATATCAATTGCCATTTCTGGTGCTGCTGGGACTAGAGATCTGTGCCCACAGCTCTCTGAAGTGGGACTCCTCCTGAGTGAGGGGCAGAAGTTCCATTTTCAGTCAATTAATGACAGCATTGGTGGGGATGTCTTCACCACTGATTCTTCAGAAGGGAAAACTGAGCATTGATGAGGTGCAGTTGGCCAACAGTAAATGCAGAACTGTATTTGATCACAATCTGTCACCTCGTGGCCAGGCGTATCCACCACTTTACCATTACCAGCAAGCTGGGGAATCAATCCTGGTTCAATGAAGAATGCAGGAGAGGATGCCAGGAGCAACATCAGGCATGCCTAAAAACAAAGTATCAACCATGTCTTGTTATGCTCTAAGTGTGGCATAAGCAGCTTCCTTGTGGTGCACTTGACAAAGGAAGGTTCAGACGTGGAGATAACTTCAACACATTTATTAAACTATATACACTTCTATTACTCGGGTTCGACACTACTGCTAATCCTACTATAGCTACCCAGACCGACTAACCAGTCTGCTACAATCCACGTGGTGGGAGTGATATTGAATCAACTCTCTACTCACTGACTGTCTCCATTGGAAAGCGGCAGATCATGTGTGTGGTGTCCTTCATATATGGGTTGGTGTAATGCCCTCCTGTGGTCGTTTCACCTCTGCGTGTATCGTGAATGCCCATTGGTCGTGTCCTACCTAACTGTTCTATTGGATGAGTGTCTGTGTATCATGTCTCTGGTGCTCCCTCTAGTTTCTAGCTAGTCTACATGTATTTACATTAACCCCTTGTGTATTTACAGTGATGCACATCACCACATCCCCCTTTTTTATATGTTACATATTTTCTGTACACTTTAAGAAAATTGAACACAAAACAGATAGATAAGTTAAAGATGTGCGGGCTAGGTGGATTGGCCATGCTAAATTGCCCGTAGTGTCCTAAAAAGTAAGGTTAAGGGAGGGGGGGTTGTTGGGTTACGGGTATGGGGTGGATACGTGGGTTTGAGTGGGGTGATCATGGCTCGGCACAGCATCGAGGGCCGAGGGGCCTGTTCTGTGCTGTACTGTTCTATGTTCTATATACAAGTCATGGGAACAGTGATGAAACAATAAGTCCAAATCATTCATGTGAGTCCAAAAACCATCAATCAGCATGGTCAAATGTCTCTCTTGGCTATGAACGCCATCAACGTCCCTGTGCCACAGGAACCAAGAAGTGGTCAAACCACTTCGCTGTCTGTTTTGGAGTCCCTTCTTTTTGTGATGTTTGTGATGGTGATGTTGGATGGCACCTTGTAGCTGATAAGGTGTTGGCGTTGAAGAGGTACCATCAACATTATCATTCGATGTCATGTATGTGCCATACGTTGAAGTTAGAAAATACTGTACATACTGGTTTTGGCCAAATGGTGTGCAGTAAGGGTGATCCTGATGAGAACTGTTGAAGCTCGTAAACTTGGAAACAGAATCGCTGCTCGCATAAATACCTGGTGATGGCGTGAAACTAGAACCTTGCATCTGATAGGAATATGCCGTTTGGCCAGGCTGGGGTGCAGCAAATCCTGGGCTGTAACCCAGGGCATCCTGGGCATCCTGTCTGTAGTGCAGATTGCGCTTGCGGTAGTAGGCAATCTGTAGTGCTGGCCTGGTTGAGAAGATGCTGCATAGACTGCTGGCTGCTGCATGCCGGAATACTGGGGTTGTCCAGCGTAAGCTGTCATTAGCTGCACTGCTGGTGTGGAATAAATGTGTGGGTATAGGTGTGGTGAATATTGGTGTATTCCTCTTGGACTGTAGCCCCTACTGGTTATTACTGACCCAGTGTAATTGTCAAGTGATCCATCTCCTGTCGTTGTGGCATCTGCTGTCACCCTGAGTGTGCCATCACTGAGGTTGCGGCACTCCCTGTCTGGAGTAAAGTCCGGCTTACGTGAATCAGAGTCGGCGTTTGGTTGCTCCCCATCTGGAGTCCGGTCTGTTTTAACTGAGTCAGTGTTGGTTCGTTGATGCTCCCCGTCTGGAGTCTGGTTTGTGTCACCAGAGTCAGGTGTGGTTTGTTGGTGCTCCTCATCCGGAGTCTTAGTCCTCGAGGACCATATCATCACTGTTTGCATCGGAGCTGGCATTGGGTTCGCAAGGTCCAGAGAAAATATAAAGGTTGGTATCGAAGTATTCAAGGTCGGAATCCCCTCTGTGTTTATCGTGAATGCCCATTGGTCGTGTCCTATCTAACTGTTCTATTGGATGAGTGTCTGTGTGTCATGGCTCTGGTGCTCGCTCTAGTGTCTAACTAGTCTACATGTATTTACATTAACTCCTTGTGTATTTACAGTGATGCACATCACCACAAACCTGGTGAAGCTACAACGCAGGGCTACTTATATGCCAAAGAGCAGAAGCAGCAAGCAATAGACAGAGCTAAGCAGTTCCACAGCCAATGGGACAGATCTGGGTTCTGCAGTCCTTCCACATCCAACCGTGAATGGTGGTGGTCAATGAATCAGCTAACTGGAGGAGGAGGCTCCACAAATATCCCCATCCACAATGATGGGAGAGCCCTCACATTGGTGCAAAGGTCAAGGCTGAAGCATCTGCCACAATGTCCAGCCAGATGATGATCCATCTCAGACTCCTCCTGAGGTCTCCAGTATCATAAATGCCAGTCTTCAGCCAATTTGATTCTCTCCACTTGATATCAAGAAATGGCTGAAGGTGCTGGATACTGCAAAGGCTCTGAATCCTGACAATACTGCTATAATAGTACTGAAGACATGTGCTCCAGAGCTAGCTACGCCCTATCCAAGCTGTTCCATTGCAGCTATGGCATTAGCATCTATCTGGCAATGTGGAAAATTGTCTTGCACACAAAATGGATGATAAATCCAATCAAATCAATAAGTGCCCCATCAATCTACTCTCAATCAGCAGTAAAGTGATGGAAGGTGTTGTTGATGTTGCTATCGAGTGGCACTTGCTTACCAATAACATGATCACTGATGCACATTTTGGGTTCTCCCAGAGCCACTCAGATCCTGTGACCTTGTTACACCCTTGGTCCAAACATGGACAAGACCTGAACTTAAAAGGTGAGGTGAAAGGTACTGTCCTTGACATCAAGCTGCATTTGACCAAGTGTGGCATCAAGGAACCCTAACAAAACAGAAGCCAATGGGAATCTAAGCTGTCTACTGGTTAGAATCAGACCAAGCACAAAGGAAGATGGGTGTTGGGCAATCATCTCAGTGTTGGCCTCAGTGCCACTCATTGCCGGTGCTATCTCCTGCACCCATAGCCTCTGGGACTCCTCCAATTGGCTATGGATCTGCTGGAGTGACACTGACAGCTCCCTCTGAATGTCCTGGCCGCTCCCTAATCATCTCCATCAGCTCCGGGTAACCCACTTCCAGAGGTTCAGCATCAGGCTGGGACCCAGCTGGGTCCTGCGATCCAGAACTCCAACTGATGTCTTGCCTGGGGGTTCCTTCCTCCACCTGGTGTACATCAACAGCTGTGTGGTGCTCACCAGATTGTGCCCCAGAAGGTTGTCCACTAACATTTCCAACCGCAGTGTGTGTGATCTGCACTATTGAAAGTTGGGAATGACAGCTGTGCCGCGACTATAACAGTTGCATTCTCAGAGCACTCCTCCGAGGTGTTCCCCTTGGGGTCAGGAGAGGGTGCTGCCCTGCATGGGCCGGCGCCGTTGGATGGTGGACCTGCAGGATAATGGACATGTGGTCAGTGGGAGGAATGGGTCAGTCAGTAAGGCAATAGCAACTCACGTTTGACAGGTCCACTGGGTGGAGCCCGGTGGTTCCTCAATTCTGTGGCATCTGCCAGTCTCCATGTTGGTGTCTGCCATGTCCTCGGCCACACCGGTCACCTCCAGGGCCCGCTCCTTGAAGGAGGTGAGGATTCTCAAGTCGGCCACCCTACGGCCAGTCTGGGCCCTGTCCCACTGATCATGGGAGAGCTTTTCCTGAGGAGACATCGAGAGGGCATCTTAGCCACATGCGTGGTTCACAGTTGTGGAGGGAGGTGTGTGAAGGGAGGATTGGGTGGAGGGAAGGTTGAAGGGGTGGGTGGAGGGGGGATTGAAGGGGGAGGGATGGAGGGGGGGTTGTGGTGGAGGGAAGGTTGAAGGGGTGGGTGGAGGGAGTGCTGAAGGGGAAGGGGGATGGAGGGAAGGTTGAAGGTCACCTGGGGTGATGGTACCTTGGGGGTGGAGGAGGGTGGGACGTTGATGTCTACTCACTCATGCTGCCCGGTGTAGGTCATTGACCTTCTTCCACCATTGACGGCCAGTCCTCTTGGGCTGCCTGAGCAGACTGCTGCCGCCATTTCATCACAGGCAGCACTGGCTGCCTTGTGCCTCACCCACCGTGACACTCGGGGGAACAGGACATCCCTCCCGGCCTCCACTGCGCCCAGGAGCCTCCCCAGGAAAGCTCTTCGAAACTTGGGGCTGGTCTCCTCGGTGCCATTGTTGTGAGCTGGCTGGGGTTGGCTGAACGAGTGCAGCTTAAGAGCTGCTCGACCGTGTTAGCGTGGGACTGGTGAGCGTGTTCCCGGCGGATCAGCTGGCGAGCCTGCATTCGGGGCGAGAAGCCCGTGAAGCCTCGTTAAGTGCACCGATTAACGTTGAATAGCGTTGCCGGCTTCGCTGTGCCATATGCCAAGAAACTTGCGATAATTCACACTCGCTAGCACACTTTGAAATCTTTCCGGAGAATCGCACCCATAGGCTTTTCCCAGCTCATGGGTCATCGTGTCCGCTCCCGACACAAATGCTGGAGATGACACTAAATGTGTTTCTCAGATCTTACCATGTTCTGTGGAATATTACATTGTTGCTTGATACACTGACTATAGTGCAGTCATAATATGGCATTCTGGATGTATATACGCATAACCATATAGTTCCTCATTCATTTCAAATAATATAGAACATAGAACAGTACAGCACAGTACAGGCCCTTCAGCCCACGATGTTGTGACGACCATTTATCCCAATCTAAGATCAACCTAACCTGGATCCCTTCAATTTACTGCTGTCCATGTGCCTGTCCAAGAGTCGCCTCAGACTCCACCACCTCTGCTGGTCCTCTTCCTACCCTTTTACTATTTATATGCTTATAGAAGACTTTTATATTAGTTGCTGGTCTCTTCTCATACTCTTTGTGTTTTTTTGCTGTTAAAACAGTCTTACTTATATATGCAAATTAAGCCTAATCATGCCGTTTCAGCATTGTTCATGAAAACTCACATTGGTATTTTTAATTTGAGCAAAATAATTGATTTGCATATGGTAATAAGTAAAAGCTGAAATCAGAAAGCCACAATTGTGTGAAGATAAATCCCATGACAATTATGCTTTTTGCAGATTGCAGAACATGTAAAGGAATTTGAACAAAGCCTAAAAGATTTTTAAAAAATAAAAGGGACTTAAAGTCTAAGTGTTATCTAAATGCAAAACCTTGTCAATAAACAATTGCCCGCTTGTTACCATTTACGAAAAAATAGCCTACCCCGATGGATGAAAACCCTATTGTTTAACCATTTTTGTGTAATCAGGTTAGACACCACAGGCGAGACACCACCGGCACTCCAAGCTGTGGACAAAAAGTTACATCCCATAGACATTGGAAATCTGAAATAAAAACATAAAGAACTGGCAGCATTTGTTAAGAAAACACAAAAGAGTCAATGCTTCTGATATAAACCTATTCTTAGCATGGAAAGATATTACAGATAAACAACATTTAAAATGGAACTTAAGTCAAAGAGGAGAAGAAAACAAACAAATACATATGCAAAAGGGGTATCCCAAAGATGCACTGGGGAAAACTCTCCTGGAATAAAAGGTATGGATAAAGTAGACGTGGAGCTGATGCTTCCTCTTGTGGGGAATTCTAGAATGAGAGGTCATAGTCTTACGATAAGAGGTAGCAAATTTAAAAACCATTTGTGGAGAAACTGCTTCTCCCAAAGGGTTGTGGATCTGTGGAATTCGCTACCCCAGAGTGCGGTAGATGCTGGGGCAGTGAATAGATTTGAGGAGGAGTTAGGCAGATTTTTAATTGACAATTGGTTGAAGGGTAATGGAGGACGGGCAGGCCAGGATGAGATCAGCCATGATTGAATGGTGGAGCAGACTCAATGGGCCAAATGGCCTAATTCTGCTTCTATATCTTCTGAACTTATGAGCTTAAGGACGTCCCCACAAAAGATTGCATGGCAATTGCCTGGGAACTTCAAACTTTCTTCAGGCTATTGCCCTGCACTGGGAACCATTCTACACTCTGATTTAAATCACAGTTTTCTGATCGTTCTGACTATCTTACAAGAACAGTTACCCAGGAAAAGCTAGAAGAATTAAAACCACTTCTAACTCATGGGTAATTGTAGAGCTGACAACCACTTCCCCCCCCCCCCACACAGGACCCCGTCAACTACCCCCTTCACCCACCCAAACTACACGCAACCCCTAAATACCCTCCCATCCCCCTTGCACCTGCCCACCTTCTTGGCTACCCTTTCCACCGTCTGACTAATCACCGAGCCCCACGCCACCCCCCCCCCCCCCCCCCGATTAACTCTCACACCCACACCCTTGAATACCCTTCCAACCCCCTACAAGGCCCTCCGACTATGCACGCCACCCGTGGCTAAGCCCCAACCACCTGACTACCCTCACCGACACCCTCGAGTGATCATCCCCCCCATTGACCCCCCGTTACTGTCCACACACCTCCCCACTAACCACCCCTCCATGACCACCCCACCCCCACATTGACCGACCCCTCAAACCAGTGACCACCTGACCCGTCTCCCCTGCACACACTCACATATCCTACCACTTACTTTGTGTACTTCCCTTCTCCCCGGCTTCTCAATGTGGCTTTACAGTAGTTGGTCCCATAGAAAAGTGGGAGAGCTTTCCTTCCCTTGACTCTCCTGTACTTGACACAAGGCATTGGGAAGCTGCTTCACTGCACTCTTCTCAGCTGGCCCAAGTCAGAAGGTCAAGCGAGAAAGATGCAGCTGTATTTCAAAGTAAGTAACTAGGAGCGCAGACGTAATCCAACTGAGATTGCCACTCCACCAAAGATTCTGGCAGTCGTTCAAACAACATTTTCTGTAATCTAATTGAACTTCCTCCCAGAAAAAATCTATCTCAAATTCACTTTGAAGGACTATCTGAAAAATTTAAATTATTAGATAAACTGAAAGAAGTAATTCCATTTTAATGAGAAAAATGGCTTGTTTTGTGGCTATTTTCCATTCAGACTTGGAACAACCACAGTGAAGGCAGCATGTTAATAAGAAAAATGTTTTCTGTTGCTGATACTTCTATCAGCAGTATGGTGGTTAGCGCAATTGCTTCACAGCTCCAGGTTCCCAGGTTCGATTCCCGGCTTGGGTCACTGTCTGTGTGGAGTCTGCACGTTCTCCCCGTGTCTGCGTGGGGTTTCCTCCGGGTGCTCCGGTTTCCTCCCACAGTCCAAAGATGTGCAGGTTAGGTGGATTGGCCATGCTAAATTGCCCTTAGGGTCCAAAATTGCCCTTAGTGTTGGGTGGGCTTGGGTAGGGTGCTCTTTCTTAGGGCTGGTGAGGACTCGATGGGCCGAATGGCCTCCTTCTGCACTGTAAATTCTATGAATAATTGGAATCCACTGCCATGTTAAGACACATATTAAGCTTCAGGCTGACATGCATTAAGGGAGAGTGAATTAGCAGATTAGTTGTTTGAACAACAAAAATATCCAACAATTAAATGAAGACCTTCCACTGTGATCGAAAGATACAATTGTCATGGCAATATTATACAATGAAGGACTATGTTATTATCACTCAACTGTTGCTATGAGAGCTCATAGGTAATGACTGGAACATGATGACCCAACCATAATGTCACAAAATATAAATGCAAAACATGCTAAAGCAAATATTCACATCTTTACATTTGCTTCCTCCCTCACAGTATCACACAAAGAAAAGGCAATGCTTGAGTGTAAGGTGTTGGTGATTAGCTGTGCAATTTCAGGGAGTGTGTCTTTGTTTGCATTGGATCAGGGGAGGCTTGGTGGGAGAGGGAGAATTGTTCCTTTGGGAGGATCTTGATGTTCAAGCAGTAATTTCAAAAATAAAGAATAACTGAACATGTATTTGTGGAATTCCTCAGGAGTCTTTGGAAATGTGGCTACTTTAATATGGCTCATTAACTGCATTGTTAGGAGTGGGTTAGTTGCACATTAAGAATCTCCCATTATTTTAAAGAGAGTGTGTAACATGTGCATGATGAAACCCAGTACGTGTTAATAATCGCATATTATGTGTATTACGACAGCACAATTGTCATGACTGCGGAATGGAAATATTTCACGCAGTGTCATTTTCTGATGTATAAATAGTACATCTTGCAAAGCCCATCTTGTCTTGTCACTTCTCCTGAATCTAGTGGTCCGCATACTTTGTAAACTGAATCTAAACAATTCTTTCATTATGAAGTAAGAACCTTTCTGGAAATCTCAAATATAAAAAGGCTCAGCTCCAATTTCATTCTTGAAGCTTGCAAAATAGAGGGCTTAAGAGTGAGATACATTGCCTTCAGCACATGACACTTTGAAGGTTGGCGTATGCCTTATTTTCAATAGGGAAACACAAATTGGTCATATTGTGGATACATTTACCACTGTCCAGCTTCAAACAATGAAATGATATTGAAAAAAATCAAGATGTTATTAGTCTTTGGCCTATCAATTAATCAATTATTATCCCATTGTACAGGGTGCATCCTGCTGAATGAAATCCCTATGTAGCCATTACATCAAGAATAAATCTTTTGTTATTTCTCTGATGCCAAGGACAATACTGTAGATCTTACACTGAACAAACCACAGCATCAGTCGGCCCATTCAGCACATTGATTGCCTGCCATTTCGTGCTGGATGAACACTCTCTGCCGTCAGGAACAGGACTCTCTGTGAGAAGCTGCTCTCCATCTGTCAGGAGCAATTTGTCTCATTTATCTCTCGTATCATATTAGGGTGCAGTAAATGTGCCAATTAATGCTGTAAACATTGATTTAGTTGGAAATTGATAAAAATGAAGCAGCTATATTCATATGTCACAAAAAATTTAAGTGTGTGGATACTGACTGATTTGCCTCATTGACTTCAATTACTGACACCCCTAGGTTGGTTAAGAGGGCATGCAACGTGCTTTAAAGGAACCAAGCGACATTTTCCTTGGCTATATACTGACCAACAGATCATTTTTTTTTATCTCTTATGAATTCAGAACAGAATTTATATAATGTTAAATCTCAGAATGTCTGGATATTCATAATTTAAAAAAAAAATGTCTTTTCTATTCACCTGGCTTCTTCAGCCTCTACCATTGATTTGAACTCAGGCTGAGAGGATAGACAAATGACTAGAAACACCTCCCTCGCGACAGTTTATGCTCCTTAGGAGTCTCCGAGTAAAGAGTGAAACATCTGCTAACTTAATTCCCCTCCAGTCAGACATGCACCTTGACTTTGGTTAATGTTACACTAATGAGTCAGCTGAGGCCAGTGATCTGGGGGGGGGGGGGGGGGGGGGGGGGGGGGGGCGCGGGAGAGTGTCCAAGTTATCCCATCCACTTGACTATTTTGATTACTACGGATACCTAACAATGGGTTAAACAGTTAATAAACGTGCAAAAACTTATCAAAGCCACTTTAATGAGTACATGATGCCACTTGTCAACCAAGGAAGTACAAATGGGCCTGTGATTAGACCCTCCTGTGGCACAGCAATGTTCTAATAATGTAAATGTCTTATTTGCAGATTTCCTGTTGTGCAGCCTATTTCTGACAATGAGTGTGAAAAATATATGAGAAGAGATTTTCTTGGTCCCGCACCTGAGGTAAACCGTGCACATGCCTGTAAAGGAGCTGGTCTGATTTTCTGTTCATTAATTTCAACAAAGGGAAAGCAGTTGAGCCTCTGACATGGTAGTGAACTCCTCCCACCCAATTTTTCTGTATTTGCTACACCCAGGTCAACCAACGGTTATGGTGCAGGACCAAAAAATGTTTACCCAGTTGTCTCTTTTTGTGTATGTTTACCCTTCTCTATCTTCTGTGACTAACCTACAAGAGTGCCTGGGAAGAAAAAGCCAGCTATCCTAATCTATCAAAGTACAATCTGTGCAGATTGTGACCCCTTCCTGTCTCCTTGTCGTCCCCACGCATCCCCCCCCACCCTGCACCCCCTCCGGTGTCCCGCCCACACCGCATCCTGCCATACTCTACCATCGACTGATGACACTCCTCTCAGAAATACAAAAGTAACAATCAAAATGAGAAGAAAAAGACTCTCAAATTCCTTACCAAAACATTATCTAAAGTCTCATGAATCTAGAGGAAGATGGTAAATTTATACAGTGCTCTTAAAATGGAAGGATATCTGAAAGTGTTTCGTAGCCAATGAGGTACTTTTTGAAACGTAGTCAGTGTTTTAAAACAGGATACAAGGTAGTCAGTTTGCACATATCAAGGTCCCACAAATAGCAGTGAGGTAGTGACCGGATCATCTGTTTTTGGTGTCGATTGAGGGATAAATATTGGTCAGAACTGCGATTAGAAACCCCCTGGCTCTTCTTGAGCGAGTTCCACCAGATCTTATAAACTTATCTGAGAGGACAGATGGTCCCTTTGTTTTATTCAAACAACGGCACCTTTCCAAGGCAGCACCCCCTCAGTATGACATTGGAGTGTCAAATGACAACTTTCTAGAGTGTGACTTTTTTTCCAAAGACACTCTGAGTTCAAGCCAAGAGCGTTACCACTGAGCCAAAGCTGACACCTTGCTGGAGAAGCAGTGGCTTATGTGTCACTGCTTTTCCCATGATTTGGAATAATGCTGACGATGTTACAAGCAAATAACAAAACTGACAAGAAACTATCTTCCCACTCTGACTTTGAATATTTTACATTACGTTGCCATCGCACCGGTATAGTTCTGCAGTTTTGTTACTCAAGGCACAGGAAAATACAGGAATATTGTTGCATATGACTCGATTCCATTATTGGTACTTTTAGCAAATGAAAAAAAACAAGGATCACATGGAGGTGTACTATTTTGATTGTAAATCTCACTAGAAAGAGATATCAAAGCTTGCTATGAAGCTCATAATGTTCTGATGAGTAAATTATATAATAGTTCGAATGACGCTACTGATCTGATGTATATTTCTCTGAGGGTCCAGCCATTTTCCAGCTGCACTGTTTGTTTAGGAGTTCACTGATGAAACAAGAGAAATACTTTATAGGGCCAAAGTACAAATTGTTAATAAAATTGTGAATGTGCATTGTAAAGATGTGCAATTCGAGAGAATGGGATTTCATTAGTTCTAATGAAAATAGCAACATGTCACAATGCTTCTCAAATAATGACTTAACTGATATAAATGTAAGATTTATTAACCCAACTGTTATGTGCACAACTGCTTTAGGCTGAATGCCAGCAGAGAAATCTTGACTTAGCCACATGCCAAACTGAAACCCATGCTGGCATCCCTACGTTTCCTGCTTAAGAGTGATTGGGAATTCCTCACAGAATTCATCACCTCAGCATAGGCTGACCAAATAATTAAAAAATGCTGCATATTTCTTTTCATTATAATTTTTGCTGAGTTACAATAACTCATTCTCGAGCAGAATTGACGGGCAACCAAAATCCTTGCGCTGTGTTTCATAGAGTCATGCATGGCAGCGATACTGTGGCATGACTGCAGACTGAAAGATAAATTGTTTTCAAACCGCTAAAATCTACTGTAAATACATTCTGGTTTTTGCCATTGTATTTGTTGTCTCCTTTGACGCTGACTTTACCTCATCTCTGATAACCTTCAGCCACTTGGTGCATCTGGTGTTACAAAACAGGTATCACATTCTGAAGTGTTGATCATTTCAAATTTTCAATAATTTTCTGACAATAAGAATTTATGGGAAAAGTGCATGAAGCTTTCTCCCGTGTCATTGTGGGTATAGTTTCATTTTCAAGTAACCAGTGGCAGATTTATGAGGGATGCAGGGAGTGCAACCTGACACTAACATTAGTTTGTTTTCCTGTTTGACCAACGTCCCTGTATGGACCGTCCATATATTTTTCTGCGGTGCAGGCAAACTGTATTAACTTTGAAATGAAATGAAGCTCAGGTTTCGACACATCAACTATGATCTGCAAAATATGATGTGGAAGCAAACCTCCAGCTTCACCGCTTGGATCAAATGGAACGATTGACTTTAGCAATTTACTTTCCAGCCACAAGAAGATTTATTTTGAGTTGCTATCAGTACATTCATCTGTCTTCCCATGAACACATATGTGACAGCTCCCAAAAATACATCTGATCATATTTTACGGGAGCTCATTTTCAAACTTCCTCTCATTGCAGGCTGGAGAGTATTCCTTTTATAGCAAGTTCCTTGAACTCACTTTGAAATGTGAAAGCATGGGAATGGCATTAATGAAATCTCTGTCCGAATTGGCACTGGTTGCATTCTATATCAAAATGCTCAACCAGTTTTAAAATAATGTTTTTATAACATGGAAACAAATATTCAGAATAAGGCTAATTTTGTGATAAAAGTGTATAAAATGTGAGCCTAAATTCGACTTGTCAAACAGGACATCATGTTGATCCACTTTGAAAACAAATCTTGTGCCTTCAGTGCTGACAGCCTCATTTGGAGATGTTGTCTGGTTACCTTACTGTAGAATAGAACAAGTCATTCATTTTCTAACGAGCTTCATCAATATAATCAGCGGCTCCCTGGAGGGTACGGAAGCAAAATGCAAGAACTTGCCATTGCACAGATACCGACTGACCTGCTGTGTAGTATCAGCACGGTTCAGATCTTCTGCCACAATAGCAGCATTTGCACTTTCTCCCTTTTGTTTTAATCAACATATTTTAATTTTGTTCTTTTTTAGTCATCCCCAGAATATGTCCTGCACCGATATTTCAGGCCAACTATGTGGATCTATGGCCTTTTCCTAAACTTCTGCCAATGCCCATAAGATCTTCTCCTGGTTACCTCCAGTAGCATTCTAAAAGCCAGGGATAATGGGCAACTTTATGGCATAACTGGGTTCTATACTAAACTTTTGGCACACAGAGGAAATTGAAGCTTTGCTCTCTCTGACTGTAAGAAGTTTTGAGGCCATATTCAAAAAGTGCATTTAATAAGACAATGTTCTGAATCATAGAATGCCTACAGTGCATTCAGCCCAACAAGTCTGCACCAACCCTACGAAGGAGCACCTTACCTAGGCCCACTTCCCCACCCTATCACCATAACCCCTTAACCTAACCTACACATCTTTGAACACTAAGGGGCAATTACCCACCTAACCTGCGCAACTTTGGACTTGACTCGACTCACTCATTTGTCCCTGGGTGCGGTGGATCTGGGAGACTTTATGTTCTCTATGTTAAGTTGCACTGTTTGCTATGTTTGTTATGTTTGTCCTGTTTGTTTTACAAATACAGGGAGTGTATTAAAATAAGAAGGCGGGACCAGCTTTTTAAGTTTGGACAGGTCATCGGTCTCCTCCGCTAACATTGGGGCACCAATGAGGCAGAATTTACTGGAGCCCGGAAGGACGGAAAATGTGACGGGTGGAAGGATTGAATTCGGTGGGAATCGATGGCAGGTTTCAATTTAAAGATTTTAAGGCCCAGACTTTTACTCGCAGGTCGGGTGGGCAAAGACCGGAAAATTCTCGGCTTTGGGAACCTAGGGCGGAATTCTCCGACCCCCCACAGGCTCGGGGAATCGCCCGGGGCTGGCGTAAATCCCGCCGACGCTGTGGCCGGAATTCTCCACCACCTGGGAATCGGCGGGAGCAGGAATCGCGCCCCGCTGATTGGCGTGTCCCCCGCGTCGATTCTTCGGCCTGCGATGGGCCGAAGTCCTGCTGCTGTCAGGCCTCTCCTGCCGACGTGGTTTAAACCACCTCTGTGCCGGCGGGATTGGCGGCACGAGCGGGCCCCCGGGGGTCCTGGGGAGGGTGCAGTGCGATCGGACCCCAGGGGGGTGCCCCCACGGGGGCCTGGCCTGTGACCGGGGCCCACTGATCGGCGGGCGGGCCTGTGCCGTGGGGGCACTCTTTTTCTTCTGCCACCGCCACAGCCTCCACCATGGCGGAGGTGGAAGAGACCCCCTCCACCGCGCATATGCCGGTGGTGACGTCAACGGCCACTGACGCTCCGGCGCATGCACGGACTCACGCCGACCGGCGAAGGCCTTTCGGCCAGCCCCGACGGCGATCGGCGTGGCGCCAAAGGCAGTTAGCGGCAGTTGGCAGAGCGGGAGCCACTCCAGCGCGGGCCTAGCCCCTAAAGGTGAGGAGAATTCTGCACCTTTGGGGAGGCCCGACGCCGGATTGGTTGGCACCACGCCGATCGCCGTCGGGACCCATCCGCCCCGCCGGGTAGAGGAGAATTTCGCCCCTAATCTTTAAAAATGGCAGCCCACAATTGGAATTTTCCATTGGTATGGGAGTGGGGTCCTGGGGGAAAGGCTGGATTAGAAGTCAAATCTGCCACCCCACCCCCAAAAACAAACGTGGAAGGACTTTAAGTTAATTTTAAAATAATAAACAAAAAACAGGCAATAGCCTTCAACCCTCCTCAATCCTACACCACTCATGCTCATCCATGCCAACCTCTACCACCTCATGCTACCCCCCATAGCCCCTCATAACCCCCTATTCCCCCACCATCTCCCTGGCCGTTTATAGTCTCTATGCCAATTTAGAGCCAGCTCATGCCAATCTATGCCCCTCACCTGTAATACTTTGCCCTCAGCCCATCCATGTCAAATCACCTTATATTATTTGACAGTTTCATGACAGCTTTGACAGTTCCATTGGGTATATGCTCTCTTTACCCACAATCATATAAACTTTTAACAATCTCAAAAAGTGCCTTACATTCCCAAAAGGTGACTGACCTCTCCAAAAGGCTATCAAACCTCTCCCAGATGTGTCCTGAGACTATATACAAAGGAGCACCTTACCTCTCCAAGGGGGTAGCCTGGATATCCAGTCAAATCAATGACTCTATCAGGGCGGCACTGTGGTTATCACTGCTGCTTCACTGCTCCAGGGCCCCCGGTTCGATTCCCAACTTGGGTCACTGTCTGCGCAGATTCTCCCCATGTCTGCGTGGGTTTCCTCCGGGTGCTCCGGTTTCCTCCCACAGTCCAAAGATGTGCAGTATAGGTGGATTGGCCATGCAAAATTGCCCTTGGTGTCCAAATAAAAAAAGCTTAGGTGGGGACACTGGATTTTATGAGGAAAGGCTGATGGACTTGAGGTTGTTTTTTATGAGGAAAGGCTGATGGACTTGAGGTTGTTTTCGTTAGAGAGAAGAAGGTTAAGAGGTGACTTAATAGAGGCATACAAAATGATCAGAGGGTTAGATAGGGTGGACAGCGAGAGCCTTCTCCTGCGGATGGAGGTGGCTAGCTCGAGGGGACAGAGCCTTAAATTGAGGGGTAATAGATATAGGACAGAGGTCAGAGGTGGGTTTTTTACGCAAAGAGTGGTGAGGCCGTGGAATGCCCTACCTGCAACAGTAGTGAACTCGCCAACATTGAGGGCATTTAAAAGTTTATTGGATAAGCATATGGATGATAAGGGCATAGTGTAGGTTAGATGGCCTTTAGTTTTTTTCCATGTCGGTGCAACATCGAGGGCCGAAGGGCCTGTACTGCGCTGTATCGTTCTATGTTCTATTGCAGGGATAAGATGGAGGTGTGTGCTTGACTGGGGTGCCCTTTTCAAGGTCCAGTGCAGACTTAATGGGCCAAATGGCCTCCTTCTGCTCTATAAATTCGATGATTCTGTGAAATCCTGGTCTAATCTGCAACTCTGGGCTTCACACTTCTGGCCTACTAAGATCCTGCTTCAATGGAGGCAACCGGTGACTGAAATGGCTAGTTGCCTCTGTAAACCACGCATGCATAAACCCAGGCCTGACTCCTGTCCTTCACCTGTGAAAATGGAAAAAACCATGTTCGGGAGCTTAGAGACAACGATGGGGAGGCACCATGGAGAAAATCCAGGAAATGGCAGGAAATTCTACTTGCCGTCCCGATCATGACATTTTCTAAATGGCTGTCAAGAAACTGACAAAGCGTTGCTAAAGCTGTCAAAGAATGCTAGGTGAGTTGGCATGGAGGGCGTAAATGCTAAGGGTTGTAGGTGGAAGCATGGGCTGGCATGAATTGGCACTAAATCGGCAACAGGGCTATAAGGGCCTTAGGGATGTGGGGGACATAGGGGATGTGGAGTGCCATGGGAGTCAGTGGGGGCATGGGTTAACATAGGGGTTATGTTGGACCATGGTGGGTAGGTGGGAAGGGAGGGGTACGAGGAGGCACATTTCAGCGTGGATGAGACACGGATGAGTGTGTGATGGGGAGGGAGGTGATGAGTAGAGAGGAGTAGAGGGCTGAAGGGTCGTTTTCTTTTGCTTTAATCTCTTTTTAATAACTTAAACCAAGTGCCAGTGCACAGAGGCAGGCCTTCTGTCCAACCCTCCTTCGCATCCAGGAGTGGCAGGCCTGACTTCCATTTCTAGCCCGCACCCACTGGAATGGAAATCCTAACTGTGGGCATCCCTCTGCAGACCTGACCCTGGAGCGAATGCCTCAACCATAGTTTCCAGCCACTTCAGAGAGCCTCTGTCATTGTGAGAATCTGGGCCCATGTCAGCGACAGGTCAGGCCTCAATCTGGCCGGTGGCGGCTTCCGATTTTCAACACCTACGTCTTCCAGGACTACTCATTGGACTGGATTTAGTCGTAATGTTGTGGCACCTGCTGGTGGGCCTGGAAGCTTTCAGAATATCCTGGAAGCTTTCAGAATATGGCACTCGCAACACCTGGTTATGTGGAGTCCTGAGCTGATGAATGTGGATGATGTGGGCTTGCTGTGTAGCCATCTATGATGGCCACCTGCAAAGGCCATGGGAATTATGGCTAACCCAGGACTCAGACAGATACAGAGGGCGAGATTCTCCGCAAATGCGGAGAGTCGGAAAGGCTGCCGTGAAACCGGCCGTGTTTCACGGCAGCCTTCACGCCCGTTCCCGGGACCCCATTCTCCCCCCCCCCCCATCGGGGCTAGGAGCGGGACCCCGGGAATCACGGCGTCGCGGCCTTAACGACCACCATTAAGGCCGCGCGCCAAGGTGACGCGCGGCCGTCTCCAACCCGCGCATGCGCAGGTGACGTCATCATGCCATTGACGGAACCCAAGCATGCGCGGATCCGCATTTCTCCACCGCCGCTCGACAAGATGTGGTGGCTTGATCTTGTCGGGCGGCGGAGGGGAAATAGTGCGTCCCTTTTGGATGCAGGTCCAACAATCGGTGGGCACCGATCGTGGGCCTGTCCCCTCCCGAGCACAACGGTGGTGCTCCCGCCCCAAACGGGCCTCTGGATGCCCCAAATGGGCATCCAGCGCCCGTTTTTACGACGGCAGCAAGCAGGTGTGTTTGCTGCCGTGCAAAAACAGGCGTAAAGGCCTGGCCGCTCGGCCCATCGGCCGCGGAGAATCGCCGCTCGCCGTACAAAATGGCGAGCGGCGATTCGTGACGTGGGTCGGGCGGGGGGGGGAGAGAATAGCGGGAGGGCGTTAAAAATGTCGGGAGGCCCTCCCACTATTCTCCCAACCGGCGTGGGCAGCGGAGAATCGCGCCCAGAGTCTATGTGTATCTGAAAAACAGGTAACCAGACCTGTTCGAAACCCCACTCGTTTGCATTTTAATGGCCCATTTTCCCAGGACAATAGAACTCCAATCAAGCAACTGGTACAGCCACAGACTGATCGGCACCACTCCCTTTACTCAGAAAGCCCAACTGCCAAGGTCAATGACCGCTAAGGATTGCCCAGCTACCAAGGCACCCACCCCTTTATTGGCCGAAATCGAAGACAGTGATCAGAGCCCTGTCGAACTATTGGGTCCAAGGTTAAGGACCGCCCCAAAGAGCACAAAATCCCAGAGGGATAAAAAAGAGCATAGCCATGTGTTCTGTCTCTTTTGGATCTGGCCTGTGCCAACCTAATCGTAGCAGGAACAGCCAGCCAAGTTCAAGACCAACGATTGCTACCTGACGATGAGTCCAGCAGAGACAGAGCCTTTTCTTCAAATCAGCCAAGTGAAATCCAGATAAAGGCCTTATCCATTTGCACAGTGCCGGTCACCCTGAAGTTAAGTATAGGTTATTGTAGCTGATAGGTGTAGTTGAACTAGTAGTAGATATTGCATGTCGAGATAACTCTTGTGCATGTAAATAAACCATCTTTTGAACTAACTGACTGGTTATGTGGTCATTTAATCAATATAAGGGAAAGCTTGTGGTTCAATTAATAGAGAAACAGCTGCTGGATCACATGGTGGGGGAATGGCTCTGAGATCAGGAAGGCCACAATCACCAGTTGGCCATTTAAAGGGGAGCCAGCCCTGTGCCCGGGCTAAACGCTGCCTGGAAGGCTTTTTTACCAAAAGCTCCATGGTTTCAATCTTCGGCATTTGAATTTCTGTTGCCCCAGTACAAAAAGAGGTCCCAGCGGCCAGGGAGAAGGGCCAGTCACCGTCACACGAGACACACTCGGTGGCACCAATGACTTCGACTGAGGTCTGATGTGCCACACAGTTCAATCAGCGCTCTCCCTTTCCTTGCTGGCATCCTTCAAAGTGTCCTCGTCTTATGGGCTCAGAGCTGTGATGTCACTTTAAGGGCTGGCCCCTCTTCACCTCAGGTATCCACTGCCCCTTTAAATATTAGAACCTGTACTTTTGAGTTCCGAATTGCCTCTTTGAGGCTCCGTCCCTCAGAGTGTCAGCTGAGGAAGTATTTACACCTCTCTAAGATCAATCCAGTGCCCTGTGAGTCAATCTCCTGGAAAGGACTCCCACAGTGAGAGTCATGTAAACTACAGGTAAGGTGGCAGCTTTCACTGGGCAGGGTACTGAAGACGAGAGAGATGTGTGAGTTTCACTAAATCAGGGAAGCAGGATTAAATCGCATCAAAGTCCATTTAAATTATGTGCAAGTTGGCATTTTGGGCTGCCTTATCGCTTACAGTTTTCCCGCCACCTGGAGTCTGACATGTGGCCTCCCACACAATTCTTTGTGCCTGCCTGTCATCTTGCCTCATTCCAGCAGGTTCCACAAATCCATTATAGTATTTATTATTATTATTATTTTAATTTAAGCCCTACCTTCAAGATTAAGTCAATGGTGCAGGGGAAATCCACCAAACCAGTTTCACGGTCGACTGCACGGTAGCGCAATGGTTAGCACGGTTGTTTCACAGCACCAGGGTCCCAGGTTCGATTCCCGTTTTTGTCACTGTCTGTGCGGAGTCTGCATATTCTCCCCGTGTCTGCGTGGGTTTCCTCTGGATGCTCCAGTTTCCTCCCACAAGTCCCGAAAGATGGGGCGATTCTCCGCAAATGCGGAGAGTCGTGAAGGCTGCCGTGAAACCGGCCGTGTTTCCCGGCAGCCTCCGCGCCCCCTCCCGGGACCCGATTCTGCTCCCCAGTTGGGGCTAACAGCGGGGCCCCGTGAACCTCGGCATCGCAGGCTTAGCGAAATTCGCTAAGCCCACGCGCCAAAGTTAACGGCGGCTGACGCGCACGATGACGTCAGCCACGCACGATGATGTCAGCCGTGCATGCGCGGATTGGACGGCTCCAACCCGCGCATGCGCGGATGACGTCATCACACATATGCGTGAAACCCGCGCATGCGCGGGCCGGTATGCCCCTCAGCCACCCCGCGGACTGATCCAGCGGGGCGGCGGAGGAACAAAGAGTGCGCGGGGTTCGGACCCGCCACCGATCGCGGGCCCATGGCACCCTTGGCACGGCCGTGGTGCAGCCGTGCCAATCGGTGCCATGGTTACCCAGAATGGCACTTTGCGGCCGTTTTCACGAACGGTGAGAGCAGGTGTGTTGCCGTTCGTGAAAACGGCCGTAAAGGCCTGGGAAATCGGCCCATCGGCTAGGGGAGAATTGCTGCTCGCCGTAAAAAAACGGCGAGCAGCGATTCGTGTCGGGGGGCGGCCGTGGGGGGGTGAGAATAGCGGGAGGTCGGGAAGGCCCTCCCGCTATTCTCCGACCCGTCGTGGGAGGGCAGAGAATCGCGCCCGTGCCTGTTAGGTGAATTGGACATTCTGAATTCTCCCTCTGTGTACCTGAACAGGTACCAGAGTGTGGTCAGCGCCGGCCCTAGGGTTGCTGGCGCCCCGGGCAAGCTGAACTTCGGCGCCCTTGGGGGGGGGGGGGGGGGGGGCTGAGAGGGGGGCGGGGCCGAGAGGGGGGGGCGGGGCCGAGAGGGGGGCGGGGCCGAGAGGGGGGCAGGGCCGAGGAGGGGGGGACCCGGAGGGGGGGGGGCGGACCCGGGGGGGGGGGGCGGACCCGGGGGGGGGGCGGGGTGGGCGGACCCGAGGGGGGGGCGGGGGGACGGACCCGAGGCGGGGGGGGGACCCGGGGGGGGGGAGGGTGTGGGCGGACCCGAGGGGGGGGGGCGGGGGGGAGCGGACCGAGCGGGGGGGGCGGACCGAGGGGACGGACCGGGGGGGGGCCGCCCTGGGGGAGTGCGGCCACACTGGGGGAGTGCGGCCACCGCGCATGCGCTGGTTGGCGCCGGCCCAACTGCGCATGCTCGGGACCCGAGTCTGGCGCCCCCTAGCACATGGCGCCCCGGGCGACAGCCCGAGTTGCCGGTGCCTTGAGCCGGCCCTGAGTGTGGTGCTTGGGAGCTTTCACAGTAACTTCATTGCACTGTTAAAGTAAGCCTACTTGTGACAATAATAACGATTATTATTAAAGGTATAGGGCACCGGTCTAGTTTGTCCAATTGGATCTGAATTGAGCGATTGTTTTTGTGGAAATCTGAGACAAGAGAGGGAAGCAGAAGACTGCCAGCTTGGATGGGGGATCGGAAGGGACAAGTGTGATTTTCAGGTTGGGAGGGTGTTTTGAGTCAGGGGCATCCATAACAGCCAAAGGTTTCCAAGGAATTGGGATGGATAGGTAGGGTCAGGCCATGAAGAGGAGCAAGAGGATGTTGAGGAAGGGAAGTTGGTGGTGCCTGGACTTGGAAGTGCGTCCTGAGTGTGGTGGGGCTGGGAGCTGTCAGGAAAGGTAAAACGAATAGCTTGAATGACAGCTTCTGTACTGTTCAATGCCTGATCCTGGGTGTCAAAGCGATGAATCTGTCTGTCATGGGGAAGCTCCACAATTAAAGGTGGGGGGGGGGGGGGGGGGGGAGTGTAGATGTGGGACAAGGGCAGGTCCTGTTGAAGGTAGAGAGAATGAAAAGTCTCAGAGGGCCAATCAGGGGATTGGAAGGACACGCAGGGGTAATAGGAGCAGGGTGTAGGATCAGACGGGGATAAAGGGTGAGAAATGGCATGTGCACTGTCACTGTTACAAGGTCAAAGGTGACGGTGGAAAGTTCGACTGTGACAGCAGGAAGGTGCACAATGTTATTTGGGATGGGTTAAAGACGTGAAGGTACCAGAGGGCGGGTAGACGGTTATGGGTTGCAGATGGAAGGTGATTCTTAATCGGTTGGTGACTGTACATTCAAACTTACAGTCAACTGGCTCGAAGTGGGAGAAGGCTACTGGGGATAGGAGGAGTTTTGGGTGTACGGGAAAGATTTGAAAACCTCACTGTTCAGCAGCTGTATGTATGAAAGCCATGAACACAGAGGTGCTCATATCATCACGTACAGTTCACTTGGTAGATTTACTATGGGTCTGAAAACACCTAATATTTTTATAACTGCAGGAGCTAGAGGAGAGGATGTGACAAAGGAGCGCTGTCGCTGGTCAACAACAGAGGCCGTAACATCTGCAGGAGGCAGCACTAGAATGGGAGGCTGGTTAGAGAGGCAGGCATTCAAGGAAAGTGTCATAGAAGATGGGCGCTGGTGTGTCACCATATCTTCAGGACAAGAACTAACAACCTGAAAATGTCAGCAAGGCAATGTCAGAGACAGCTGAAGCTGGCTCAGGAAGTAGTCCCAGAGATATCTGGGAGCCTGTGGCAAGCCCTGTATACATATGGATTTGGTGGGAAACCCATGCCAGCAGCCCTCAAGGTGACTGCAGTTTTTCCAGGGCTCTATGGGTGACATGTGTGCCGTTTCTCAGGCTGCCACACACAGATAGTTAAAGGAGGTGATCAGTGCCCACTTCTGACTTGCAAATTAATTCATCAAATTTTCCACAGATGAAGATAATGAGGATATTGGTCTTCAGGGCTATTGTTTGTTTCCTTAGAGGGCAAGAGGTTATCAATTGTTCTCATGTGGCCATTGGTGCTCCCTGGGTCCAGCCAGCTGAATTGTGAATTGCAAGGGCTTTCAATCTTTGAGGATGCACCTGGTCTGTGACCACAGGTGGAGAATCAGGCATGTCCATCCTCATTTCCTAGAGATCAATATATGCGCCTACATATTGCGCAACTCGCAGTTGCCCAGAAGCACCAGCCCAGGTTGACTTCTAGATTCTGGGTGACAAGGGCTAACATGTCTCCAGCTGATTGATGGCACAACTACGGCACAGCGGGAGAGCAGTACAATGCAGCTCACGCCTGCACCAGAACCATCGCCAACAAACCATTGGCTTGCTGAAAATGTGCTTCTGCTGCCTTGACCAGTTTGCAGTACATGCCACAGAGGGTATCATGAATAGTCGCGGTCTGCTGTGCACTGCACAATCTGGCCATGCAGTGTGGAGAGCCATTGAAACAGGACAAGAGTGAGGATCAGCACTCGACCTCAGCTGAGGATGAATTGGATGTGCCTGACGAAGAGGCCATGAATATGCCTGAGCCTTTCCTGGATGCCAAGGCCATGGAGGGAACTACAGCTTTAGAAGCAAATATGCACTCGATTCGTCCATGAGTGAGATACCTACACCATGGCTCCATTACAGGTCCTCCATTGCCCATTGAGGATGTTTCCCAACCTCTGGCAGCTATTCTCCCGATCTGAGCCTGCAGCCTCTGCCATGAGGAGAGAAAGGGGACCTTTGTCACACACATTCACTGGTGAATATTGGTCTTGAGAACATCTATTTTGCACTTGGACATATGTTTACCCTGATCAGTCTACTCTGATCGAGAATTCAGATCCCGCATATTCTTACAGAGCTTTGAGTGCATCTACAACAGTTTAATTATTCCTGTTGAGAGCAATCTGGATAATCTCCTTGACAATGCATACAGGGGAAGGTCAGTTGAGCCTGCATGTTCAGCCATGTCCCACAGAATGGCAAGTACAAAACTGGACACGAACATGAACATTCAATAACTGAACACAAACACGCATCATTGTTTCCTCTACAGCAGAAGAAATGTCCCTAACTCCCCTGTAACCATCAATGCATGCCAACTATGAGGTTTGTCTGTGTACTTAACTCTTAAAGCTCGTCCCACCAAATGACAATGATGCACACTTGAATCAAATGAAATCAAATGTAATGTGCGATATTTATACGTAACAAATTGAACAGTTTTACAGTATGCATGTACCCATTGTGCTCTCATAATGTCTTAAATGGTCTTGGTTCAACCATGACCTGAGCAGCTGAAGTGAAAACAGTCGGCTTAGGTGCTGCCCTGATTACTTTGATGACAGTGATGGGTGTCCTCTGGGGGCCCAAGGGCTCCGGCCTAATGGGGATCTTCTGCCCTGGTTCAGGGGCATCCTCCCTGGCCTGACTGACTGGAGCTAATGGAGGGGACTGAGGGGAGGCCACTATGAATGTGCCCTGAAAGGAAGTCCCTGGGGCAGCTGATTCATGCTCCTCTCTGTGAGTGATGGCTCCCCCTTGTCTCCCTGCAGGGAAGGGACACCGGGAGGGAGGTCCAGGTGCTTTGGTTCCCCACTTACCCAGTCACTGTTGGATGGAGTCAATGGCTAGAGTGACGGAATGCAGGTCAGATTACATGTATGATGGGTGTCTCTGTGTGGAGTTTACACGTACTCCCCGTGTTTGCGTGGGTTTCCTCCAGGTGCTCCACTTTCCTTCCACGGTCCAAAGATGTGCATGTTAGGTAGATTGGCCATGATGAATTGCCCCTTTGTGTCCAAAAGGTTAGGTGGGGTGACTGGGTTACGGGGATAGGATGGAGGTGAGGGCTTAAGTAGGGTGCTCTTTCCAAGGGCCGGTGCAGACCCGATTCATTGACCTGAATGGCCTCCTTCTGCACTATACATTCTATGATTCTAGCTCTCCTGGGTGCTCACTAGCAGAAATGGCAGAACTCATCGCTTACATGGACTCACCTATCACCCATGCAAAGCAGTGCCGACCTCAGGCACCTTCACCTTTAACTGCACCTCTCGCAGGCTTCTTGTAGCCACAACCAGAGGTCCATCATCAGCATGGAGTTCAGCAGAAATCTGGTCCCTAGCAGTCCTCTGCAATTTGTTCACCAGATTGTGTTCCTGATTCTAAATGTAAACCCTCTGTCACTCCTGTGGGTGTAACTGAGCTAGTGGATGGTGCGGAGTGTCAGGTGATGGTGCAGCCTCTGGATCAGTGGTATCATTAATCCCAGAGGTGGAGGCTTCAGGCTCCTGCTGTGGCTGTGGCTTGGGCTTTGGATTTGTAATGGAGAGCAAAAATAACCACATTAAAGATCAGTCAGTCTGTGAGCACATCACATCACCCACCTCCTGAGTGTCCATATGCCAGCACCAGGTTGGACGCATTCTCACTCTTAAGTGAGGCTATTCCAGCCTCGCCACCAACAATTGCTTGGCCGCCCTCCTGTCTTGTGAACATTTCATGTCAGACATTATAATCCTCCGGTCCTTGCCCTCTCCCTCGAGTTGTGGGACTGCTTCTCCTGCTTGACAATGTGCAGCGAGTGACATGTCAAATAACACCTAACCTCCTTGTCTGCACACATCCCCATCACACATCCTGAAGTCAGTGGTATGATGGATCCGAGCGCTAACTCAAGCAATATTGCCCTCAATTACCTCAACACCAAGGCTGATCATGCATTCACCCGCCTGCTCTGGCTGGCCATCTCAAAGACACATTACTTGATGGCCCCACGAGAAACCCTTAGGCAACACACAATCGTGCCACTTACTCTGGCGGATCAGAGCAAGTTATTTACCCTTTTCCTGCACCGGACCCGGGATCTTTGCATTTGTTCACCTCCTCTGTGATCTCCAGACAGTCTTAGCCTAGTGGAGGTGCGGTGTGTGTGTATCTTCCATCACCCGTCTGTGGGAAAGAACACCCTCCACCCAGTGTTCCCTGGTGGCCTGGAGGAGAATCTGCAGAGAGGTATCACTAAATTGTAGGGCCGGTCTCTGCCTGGGCTCCGACATCTAAATCCATGGTGAGGTTGAAGGAGCTTGGACATGATGGGATGGGGGGAGGGGAACAGTCACAGGACAAGAAAGAATAATAAGAAGGCTAGTGATGAGGTGAAAAGTTTATGGTGGGGAGCGGGAGGTTTGGGTGGATGAAGGGATAGGTGCAACAAGAAATGAAACAAGAGGTACTGATAGAATGATAGAGGTATGCGCAGGAAAGTTGTGGTCATGATTCAGAGCTTCCCAGTTTGTAAAGGGGGTTATTTAACAGCCCATCGTACCTGCTGCACGTCACCTGAAAGCAGGATCCACCAATGAATACCCTCATAATTGCATGTTGTCTTGTGCTCACTGCCAGCCCTTTATAGTACAATTACGTACTACGAACTACGTATGGAATGGTGCCCAATTCCGGTTCTATCATCAGAATCCATGTGTATAAATTCCACACAATCTGGATGGCAGATGGTAGATGGCAGCAACGACAATGCGGGCTGGAGGTGGCACCCCATGTGCAAGGGGGCACCAGACATCCTGAAGATCCAGCCACCCATCAGGCTGAGGAGGGGGCCAGAAGGGGAGGCCAGCAATGGCCCAAGGTGAGCAGGAGCCGTCGGTCATTCCATGAGAAGACGGTCAGCATGTGCCGCAGAAGACTCCGTCTCAGCAGAGAGACAATGTGGCATCTGTGCCACCTCCTCGTGGAATGGTTCCCAGTAGCCATGAAGATCACTGCATTGCCATGCCATTCTGTTCTGCCCACTGCACTTAAGATAAGCTGGTTTTAGGAGGGGGAGATTTGGAAGAACTGGTGACCGTCATCGTCTCCTTGGTGGAAGGCCCCGGGTTGACCTCCAACACGTCTTCCTTCCTGACGGTGCCTGTAGGGACGGAGGGGCAGCTGAAGTGAATTCCAGAGGCCTCCGAGTCATCTGGTGCAGCCAGTCCTGGACACTCCCCATTGTCTGCATCAAGGTGTTGACACCTTCAGCCATGGTCCTCTGTGACTGGGCCATGCTCTGCTGTGCCTCGG